>NC_057735.1:8859202-8899273 GCF_004010195.1 Chiloscyllium plagiosum
CTGTATCCCATTCCTCATCACAACCCTCTCTACACGAACCCCCCACAACAACCCTCTGTACCCCATTCCCCATCACAACCCTCGCCACTCCAACCTCCCACAACAACCCTCTGTACCCCATTCCCCATCACAAACCCTCCACCCCAAACGCCTATAACTCACTCCATCACAACACTCTCCCATAACTGTCTCTACCCTGCCTCCACAACAATCCCCACCCTGCCCTTCACAACTCTCTCCTTCCCCTTAAAAATGAGGGACAGATCAGCCATTAGCAAATTGGGTGGCGTCAGAACAAATTTAAGGGGCTGAATGGCCTACGCCTGTTCTCAAGTACCTCCCTAAACAATAACAAAGCCACCAAAGTGCAAGGGCACTCACTCCTCCTTAAAAACTATTTTCTCGGGGGTTTGGGGTTTGAGGGGGGAGTGGAATTTGCATAGAGGAAGCCACAACAGCAAGTTACCAGGCTACCTCCTGGCCCATCACTTCCACGTGTGAAAAGTTAATGTCAGTGAATAATGGAGACACACCAGGATTTTACACTGACTGGTTTCCAATGTCCATCCTGGCAAGTGTGAACCCAGGGCAGAGCTCTGCATTCAGAAATAGAATGAAAGGGGCTCAAAAACAAGTAGATTTACACATTCTGTTATCAACTCTGAGTGAACAGGAGTCTGTATTGTCTAAACTCGACTTTAACAGCCTTCTGACATCTGCTTAAACACAGCTCTAAATTCAGCAGAATTAAGAGTGACATAGTCGTAACATCATTGGACTGGCAACCATGGCTAATTCTTTGGGGACAATGGAGTTTGTGGAATTTAAAATCAGTGAATAATATCAGGAAGGACAAAGCTAGTCTCAGAAATGGCGATCATCAAAGGATCTCCAATTGTTGCAAAAACTCAGCAGATCCACTAATGGCCATTGGGTTGGAAATCTGCCACCTTTATCCAGTCTGACCAACATGTGACTTCAGCAACATGGTTGATCTTTAACTGCCCTCTGAGATAGTACAATAAGACACACATCTCAAGGGCAGTTAGGGAACAAATGCTGGCTTTACCACAAGGCCCACATGAAGTCAAAGAATTGGACAGCACGGAAACACCCCCCCCCAACATAATATGGAAGACTAAAGAAAAGACATGCATTTTTCACTCAGAAGGACTTTAAGGAGTGAAATGGAATTCACACACCCAGCTGCTTGTGAGGAACATGGGAAAAGGAACAGGCCGTTCATCCTGTTCCATCATTCAATGAGATCATGAATGATCTGTGACCTAACTCCATCTACCTGCCTTTAGCCCACATCCCTTAATACTTTTGCTTATCAAAATTATATTCATTTCAGATTTAACATTAACAACTGATCCAGCATCCACTTCGTGGAAGAGAGTCCCAAACCTCTCCCACCCTTTGAGTGTAGAAGTGCTTCCTAACATCTCTTGTGAATGGTCTGCTCCGAATATTTAGACCAACTCCCTCAATTCTTAAACCAGTGGAAATAGTTTATTTTTATCTAATCTGTCTTTTCCTGTTAATGTCTTGAAAAGGTTGTTGTTGTGTCTGTGCATCCAGCGTAAACATGTACTCAATTAAGCAAACCAACGGGGAACAGTACTCGTGTGGTGAAAGTTAACACCTTGGCAGCTATCCCTTCATGACTCAGCAAAAATCAGCAAAGTGTCATTGGAAGACCACAGGATTCCACCTTCAGCTATTGGCTCAGGTACACTGCAATCACTGAAGACACATAATTTTGAAGCAATGCATGCTCAACTGCACAGAGCGTACACACAGGGAGCTTTGAAGCATGGGTTCAAACTATAATGTTCCAAAAAAGACAAGTACATGACTTCAAGAAACACTTGCATTGATACAATTATTTGAGAGATGTCACGGCAGAAGACTGGCAGATACCTAGTGTTATATACCGACCCAATATACCGGCCACTACAGCGGACAGCTGAAACTGACAACCGGAAGCGGCAGGGACAGGCCACTATAAATGCCGGAGGAAACACCACAGAAGCGCTTCACAGGAGGCTCCCAAGGACTGAGGATGTCACCTAGACAGGGGACAAAACGTTTGCAACAAAAACTTCCAGCTCAGCGAACAGAACCACAGCACCTAGTGTTATTCCTCTAGTTAAGAAGTGAGGAAGGAACAGGCCTGGGGATTGATAGAACACTCAGCCTAACATAGGGAAAAAATGAAATCCCCTAAGGAGCGAATCAAAACAACAGCTGGAAATGAAAATGATAATAATGAATATTCAGAATCAACTTCAAAAGAGAAAATTTTGTATGACCAACTTTATCAAATATCTTGAGTGAGTAGTGGTAAAAGTGTATAAAGGTAATGTCATGGATGTCATTTATCTGAATTTCAGTTTAGGTTTCCCCAAAATAGAATCGTGAATAAGGTCAAAGGAAAACAGAATCAAGGGACACGTGTCAGCATGGATGGCTAGCTGAGTGGGAATAAAGGTTCAAAGTGGCAGAAAGTTACAGTCCATAGTGCAAGGGCTGGAATCACCGCTATTCACAACTTACATCAACAATTTGGACTTTGGAATCCAAAGTTTCTTGATTTGCAGAATAATTCATTTAGCAGGATAATTGATAATGGAATGATTACAACATATTGCAGGAGGACATTAATAAACTTTCTGAAATGGCAAATAGTTGGTAAATGACTTTTGGCCTGTGAGACAAATGCAGGTTAGTACATGTTAGTAGGAAGATAAAGTTACTTATTACTTGGAAGGTCAAGTCTAAGTGGGGTAGAAGAATAAAAGGATCTCAAAGTACAAATGCATCAATCACTAAATGTTAGCAAGGCCACTTTAAAAAGCAATAGGTTTTGTTCCTGAAGGGACAGAATTGAAAAGAAAGGAAGTTAATGCTAAACCTATATCAAACCTTCCTCAGGCCACACTTCCAACACTACAAATAGCTCAGGTTGTCATATTATGAAAGGAACATAGAGGCTGCAGAGAAGATTTATAAGGATGATCACAAAAATGTACAGATTTGCAAATCAGGAAATGATGGGTTGCTTGATTCTTAAAGAAGACTGAAGATTTTGAAAGAGTGGAAACGGAGCAAATGTGGGGAAGAACAGAACTAGAGGCCATTAATATAAGGTAGTCATCAAGATCCAATGTAGAAATCAGAAAAAAAATCTGTCTTTACCCAAGTGAAATATGCTACCACAGAGAGTAATAGAAAGTGAGGACTGCTGATGCAAGAGATCAGAGTCGAAAGTGTGGTGCTGGAAAAGCACAGCAGGTCAGGCAGTATCCGAGGAGCAGGAGAATCGACGTTTCGGGCATAAGCCCTTCATCAGAAATGCTGCCTGCTGTGCTTTTCCAGCACCACACTCTCAACCACAGGGAGTAGTTAAAGTGATTCGTACAGATCCATTTTCAGGGAAACTAGATGATCATATGAAGGAAGCCAGAATTGATGATTACAATGACAGGATGAGGTTAGATAAATAAAGGTAGGAAGAGGTGGGAGTGCATCATAAATGCTGAATGGCCTATTTATGAGCCATTTATAAACCATAAAAGGCTTGAAGCCACCAAAACTAAATGACCTAATTTTTAAAGTAGCCCCTAGCTGTAGAGTTTCCCAGAATAGGAGACATCCTTTCCATATCCACCCTGTCAAGAGCCCTCAGGATCTTAGATGCTTCAATGAAGTTATCTCTTACTTGTTTGAGTTGATTTGATTTATTATTGTCCCGTATACCTAAGTACAGTGAAAAGTTTTGTTTTGCAAGCAGAACAAGCAGATCATAACATATAAACACATACAGATCATAGGGTGATTAGACAGAGCAAGGCATACAAGGTTATGGCTGCACAGGAGTTGTACAAAGCATGATCAATGTTAGAATTTAAATTTAAGAGGTCCATTCGCAAGTCTAATAGCAGTGGGGAAGAAGCTACTCTTGAATCTGTTGGCATGCATATTTAGGCTTCTACATCTTGTTGACAGAAGTGGTTAGAAGAGAGTACAATGGGGAGTGGGAAAGGTCTTTGATAACTTTTCTATACACTAGCAGTTACAAACCTAGCCTTTCCAATCTTTCTTTGACAACCTATTCCATGTATTAATCCATGCATTTACACCCATTTCTTAAATGAAGTGACCAGAACAATGCTCAGTACTTCAGATGTGGTCTCACTAATGCCTTGCAGAACTAGAGCATGACCTCTGCACATTTTTATTCAATTCCCCCTTGCAATAAATTGTACAATTCTGTAAGATTTCCTAATTACTTGCTATATCTGAATTGTCATCTTCATAACTAGGACATTCAGATCCCTGCACTGCTCAGAGCTCTATAATCTTTGATCATTTAGGTAATGTGTTTCTTTTTTATACTCTTCCTGCCCATTTGGACTACTTTACACCTCCCACATTATACGCCATTTTTAAATCTCTGCCGACACATTTAACCCATCTTTATCTTTTTGTAGCCTCCTTGTGTTCTCTTCACCAGTCACTTTCCTCCCTATCTTTGTGTCATCAGCAAATTGCAGCACGGTGATTCAGCAGTTAGCCCTGCTGCCTCACAGCACCAGGGACCCAGGTTTGATCCCAACCTTGGGTGAGTGTCTGTGTGGAGGTCGCACATTCGCCCATGTCTGCATGGGTTTCCTCTGAGTGCTCCGGTTTCCTCTCACAATCCAGAGATGCGCAGGTTAGGTAAATTGCCCATAGTGTTCAGGAACGTGTAGGTTAGGTGCATTAGTCAGGGGTAAACATAGGGCAGGGGAATGGGTCTGGGTGGGTTGCTCTTCGGAAGGTTGGTGTGGACTCGTTGGGCCAAAGGGCCTGTTTTCACACTGTAGGGATTCTAAAAAAAAATTTGGCAACCATACCTTGCACCCATCAATAATAAAGAATGAGTAAATACTGCTGGTTATTGAGTTTATATGCATGTTTCCTGTGAAATATAATGTGGATATTTCACTGACAACACTAACCCTCTATTAGCTAAGAAACAAGGATAACACTATCAGGATAAAATCAGCTTAATTTCTAGACTAGTTATTCAATCAATTGTTCAAGTCTGACAAGACATATATTCCAATTACAGCATTTAAAAGGCATCTGGATGGGTACATGAATAGAAAGAGTTAGAGGCATAAGGGGCAAATGTTGGCAAATAGGACTTGATTAATTTAGGATATCTGGCCAGCATGGGTTGAGTTAGACCAAAGGGTCTGTTTCCATGTTGTATGACTCTATGACTTTATGACATTAAATTTAAACACAAACACCTTCAGGGACTGGCTTAGCAGTATATGAAATGGGCTACCATGTAAAGTTTCACCATTCTACATGTTTTTTTTTGGATTGCATTTCTCATCATGTTTTTTTAAATGTAAGCATTTATCTGAAGCTTTTAGTAAGTAATCTAGTCAGACAGTAAGTTAGGAAGAACTGCCATGATTATCTGCATCTCAATTTAACACAAGTTATCATGACTCTGTGATATTTTCTACTTGTTAAAGGAGATGGTTAAATTTAATAACTACTCTAGAATCAGGAGCATATCATTGCCTTTGTTCATCTAGTCTTTACTGTATATATATTTGGCAGTTAAATATTAAGTAGTCATTACTCCCACAGGAGTGGACACACCCTCCACCATCCCACAAAACTGCCTCAAGTAAAATAAACAAAAACAAAAGACCTCCTTGCATAAGTTCTAAGATAGATCTTAAGATTATGAAGGAGTTTGATGGGATAAAGTCGATAAGATGTTTCAACTTGTGAGTAAGCCAAAGCTCAAGGTTATAACAATAGTAATGTCACCAGTAAATCCAGTAAAAAATTCAGGATCAACGTCTTAACTCGGAGGCTGGAGACGGTACAGAAATTACTGCCTGAAGTAGTAAATCATAAAAATGCATTTGAGTTATAGATAGATCAAGGCAAAAACGACAATGGAATGCAAGGTTATGCTGATGAAGTCTGATTGAAAAAGCGTGGGAAGAGGCTTGGAAGTAGCATTCGCCCCAACAGTGACATGATGGGTTGGTTGTTTCTGTGTTTTGTATGTTCCGTATCGAATATTATCAACCTTAAAGTTTAGGCCAGCAGCTCTGTGATTGCAAATGTCACCCCTGGGACATTGGGATAGGTGGCTGAACACAGTGTTACTTCAAATTACTGGAATAATTTTAGGGATGAAGCATTCTGGATATTATTCTTGAAGTTCTCTAGACTCCAGAACAAAGCTTGAGGGAGGAATAGCAATCCCTTATCTGAAGAAATTAATAAATAAAAATGTTACAGTGAATGAAGCCATGTTATTTCACTGATTATCAAGATTTTAAAAATGATTGTTTTTCTAGCTGGTAGAAAACAGCTCTTGAGAAGAATTGCTGGCAACCCAATGAGTCGGTTTGAAACCAGATATTTTTGAACTGATAGGGAAATCTATGTTTTAATTCCATGTTGCCTTAAGGTAATGGAGCAGCTGTTCAGTAGGGTTTTTCTCCATAGAGCAGAGAAAACCAACAGGAGATTTGAAAATAAGCTTCTAAAAATCCTGAAAGTTTTGGATACAGTAAGTAAAGACAAACTGTTTCCTTGGCTGAAGGGTTAGTCGGGGCAGCATGGTGGCTCAGCAGTTAGCACTGTTGCCACACAGCGCCAGGGACCCGGGTTCAATTCCAGCCTCGGGTGACTGCACCTAGAGTTTGCACCTTCTCCCTCTGTCAGTGTGGGTTTCCTCCCACAATCCAAAGATGTGCAGGTTAAGGTGGATTGGCCATGCTAAATTGCCCATAATGTTAAGGCAGGTGAAGGTTAGGTGCATCAGTCAGGGGTAAAATGCAGAGTGATAGGGTACGGGAATGGGCTTGGGTGGGTTACTCTTCGGAGGGTCAGTGTGGATTTGTTGGGTCAAAGAGCATCTTTCCACACTGTAGGGATTCTATAAAAAGAGGATGCTGATTTAAGGTGATTACACAGAACCAGACCTGATACAAGAACAAACTCCTTTACACAATAGAAGGTGCTGCTGTGTAGGATGGTGGATACATATTCTTTAGTAGCTTTCAAAAGGTAACCGGATTTATACCTGCAAGCTAAAGTAAAACTGCAGAAATAAAAGAGAGCGGGAACAGGAGTATCCACATTACTTCAGAAAGCGTCTGAACAGACTCAATGGGCTGAATGGCCTTTTCTATATCAACTGTTCTATACAAGAAGCTGCATCCTGGTTCAATGAGACAGGAAGCTGAAAATGAACAGCACCTTTAACAACATTGCTATCTCAAACCATGTGACAACGAGCTAAACTAATGACACAAAGTGGTAATGGGGGAGGGATAAAGAGGGAGAGTGTTAAAGGTACGGTGAAAGTGCCAGGCCTTTCCTTTGAAGGGTAGAATAAGAGCTAGCAAGGTAGAGAAACCTAAGTTAAAAGTTACAGTGTAGTGTCAAACCTGCCTCTGAAAGTGAACTGGCTGGATGGACAGAGTGATGGCAATGTTTCAATGTATATGGAGCTATGAACTCATATTGTGGGATAATGACAGAATGTCTTATTTCTATTAGATAAAACTAAATTGAGGCATGAACTTCATCCTTCCCACCACAGCCCTGGTTTAAGGGCAACAGTTCCTCTCAGTGAGGCCTCAGACTCGTGGTTTTCCTACAGTGAGCCTTGTAGGCGTGACCACTGCCGGAGTAGTAGTTATACAAAGGGAGCACCACAGTACCTTTCACAGTCTAAGCAGGGATTGTCCACAACGACGCCTGCCAAAAACAATTGAAGGGTTGCCAACTCTGAAAGGATGTTTTTCCGCATTGAGTCAAAGGCCCGTTGGGGCACAAGTTCAAAAACAACCATCTAACTATCCAATTCCATTTTGCACCAATTGGACCATAGCCTTGGCATCACAAGTACACATCTAAATACTTCTTCAATGTTATGAGGGTTTCTGCCTGTAGCACCCTTACAGGCAGTGAGTCCTAAATTCCCTCCACCCTCTGGATGAAAAGATTTTTCCTCATATCTCCTCTGAGCTCCTGCCCCTTAACTGAAATTAACACCTCCAGTCACTGATCCCTCCATCAAAGTCTCTTCCTATCTATCCCAGGTATGGCCCCGTGATATTATACATCTCAAACATGTACCACGCCCCCCACCCCCCATATACCTCTGTCCTGTGGAAAACAACCCCAGTCTGTCCAATGTCTCTTCATATTTAGAAATCTTCAGCCCAGGCAATATTCCAGTAAATCTCCTCTGCACCCTCTCCAGTGAAATCATATCCCTCCCATTACGTGGATTCCAGAATTGCACACAATATTCTGACTGTGGCCTCACCAACATGTTTCATTATTCCTCCCACTGACTGTCCTGCCAAGTGAAACAATGATTCACACGCATCCCACACTCCATCTCTAATATTTTCATAACTAACAGATGAATAATGTGATACCTGAATTTCTGGCTTGATTCCAAGTTGTCCATATATCCCAATGACTGGTAAATGTAACAAATAACAACCCTTCAGCTGTTTGTAGTCAGCAACAATGTCAAGCATGTTCAAATAATCGGTTCTTACAACACTCAAAACATGGTGTGTAACATTAAACATGAGTCTGATATTGAACAATAATAACTGAACAATCCCAATGGTTCTTTGAGTGCTATGTCTTACAGCTCTCTATCATACCATGCTTGAGGAAGGAGCTGGGTACCAAAAGCTTGCAATTTCAAATAAACCTGTTGAACTATAACCTGGTATCATTTGATTTTTGACCTTGCCCACCCCAGTCCAACACTGGCATCTGTCTCCATGCTGTAGGCCTCTATGACTCTATAAAAGGATATGGCCAAGTGCAGGGATCAGCCGGAGGTTATAAAACAGGCTGTGGGGAGATAGTGGCTCAGTGGTTAGTACTGCTGCCTCACAGCACCAGGGACCCGGGTTTGATTCCAGCCTCGGAGGGACCCGGGTTTGATTCCAGCCTCGGGTGACTGTGTGGAGTTTGCACATTCTCCCCATGTCTGCATGAGTTTTCTCCAGGTGCTCCGGTTTCCTTCCACAATCCAAAGATGTGCAGGTTAGGTGAATTGGCCATGCCAAATCGCCCACAGTGTTCATGGATGTGTAGGTTAGATGCATTAGTCAGTGGTAAATGTAGAGTAATAGGGTGCGGGAATGGGCTTGGGTGGGTTAATCTTCGTAAACTCAGTGTGGACTTGTTGAGCTGAAGGGCCTGTTTCCACACTGTAGGAATTCTATGGATTCTATGAGGCAATAGGCTGGTTGGGAAGTTAGGGAGAGATCAGGCCACCCATTCTTGTCTACCAACCACCCCTCCCCCATTCTGAGGCCCTAGCTATCCCATGCAGCCCTATCTCTTCCTTCGGTCCCTGCCAATTCCCAACACAACGTCGCGTCTGTTCTGTGTATTTCCAAATGAGCAGACTTGCATAGTCACCCCACAGTTCCAGTACCAGTAGACTCTGCCATTTCTGTGAGCAAAGGGCTA
Source organism: Chiloscyllium plagiosum (assembly GCF_004010195.1). Classification (NCBI taxonomy): domain Eukaryota; kingdom Metazoa; phylum Chordata; class Chondrichthyes; order Orectolobiformes; family Hemiscylliidae; genus Chiloscyllium; species Chiloscyllium plagiosum. The sequence continues at coordinate 8,868,749 of NC_057735.1, forward strand.
CAAAAACAGTCAAGCCCAATTGAATCCCTATAGCGATGCCCTGATCAATCAAAGTCAATTTGGCTGGCTTGAAATTAATCAATTAACTAAGATGGAAAATTAGCAGTTCCAGCTGTATCACGACACTGCCCATTGTCTAGCAAAATGCACCCTCCTCTCAGCTTCATAGTTTGCTGTTCCCTTTCTGAATTGAGCTTTCTTGCATTTCTGTCCTGATGACAGCAAGATGCAAAGCTTTGACTTTATGTCTGTCTTCAGTAATGTTGAACCAAAAAGTGTCCAAAAAAGATGAAAATAAAAAGTATATCAAAAACACAATAATCCCCCCAGCCCCCCCCCCCCCCCCACCGTTTGCTTGCAACCGTGGCCATGAGATAAATCTTCAACTTGTAGAGACTTCACATAGTAATTGAGAGATGGATAGCAATCCTAAAATGAAACAATTAATTAATAAAAATGCTCAGCCACAAATTATTTCACTGGTTATCAAGATGTTAATGGGGAGAAAAATTGACTGTTTTTCCAGTTGATGGACAACAGCTCTTGAGAAGAACTTCTGGCAATTCAACGGGCCAGTTGGAAACCAGATTATATTTTTCAACCAATATAGAGATCTGCATTTTAATTTCATGTTGCCTCAAGGCAACGAAGCAGTTCTGTTGTGGAAAAGAATCTTTCAATCGGGGGAGACTGACATTCTAACCCAACATAAACGTGATTGAAGATTTGCAGAACTGCCAGCGCTAATGATAGATAAACAGACTTGCAGAGAAATGGATCACTGTAATTTGTAGACGATGGGTGTATGCGAAACAAAAGAGTAAACGAGCAGAGCAATGGTACAAAGTATGTGGAAGTGAATGAGCTCCTTCTGTGTTGTAAAGGCTTCAGCTCGGATTACTGACAAAACCCCTTGTATATAAATTCATTGTGTGAAATAAAGGCTCTCTGTTGAAATCTTTCCAGTATCATTCTCCATTTCATTTATAATTATACGATCATTGTTCCTTTGATCATTTCTGTCTGGTTTCTCCATACTTCAAATACACGCAAACTTCTCCCTCCATCCACATGTGTGTTGGAAGAGTAACTCATTGCATCATCTCAGACCCCAAGAACTCTACCTTTTCACTGGAGAAACCTGGAAGGTCTGGCAGCATCAGTGGAGATAAAGCAGAGTTAACACTTCAAATCAGGTAACTCTTGTTCAGAACCTTTCTGGTGAAGAGTCCCTGGACCCAAAATGTTGACCCTGCTTTCTCTCCACAGGTGCAGCTGGACCTGCTGGGTTTCTCCAGCTATTTCAGTTTTTGTTTCTGATTTCCAAAACGAATATCTAAATTTTCCTTTCCTTGTATTTGAATCCTGTCGTGATCTCAACCCTTCCCATCTCTGTAACCTTGGCCAGCCACATAACTGCTCCAGAATTCTCCATTCTTGTCGTCCAGTGTATCTCATTTCATCTCAACCGTACCCTCAGTCATCTCAGCCTCCCACTCTCCCCACCCATACAACGCCCTCCTATTCAACCCTCACTACAAACCTCCATTCTAGCACAGTGTTCGGGCTGCTGAGCTCGGCACTTGTCTGCTCAAGCATACTTTTCCATTTCCCTTCTTTCACTTTTGCTCTTTTCCTTTTGGTTTTTGCACTCGGTGGCATCTCTGGAGAGGCATCAGCGAGAGTGAAATCAGAATGGCAGCAATGAGCATGGGGCAGTGTTCCAGGATCCTGCAGCAGCAGCAACAGACCCAAGGAGTGAGTCCCGAGGGTCTGTGGGAGTGAATGAGTCCAGGGGTCTGTGGGAGTGAGTGAGTCCTGGGGGCTATGGGAATGAGTGAGTCCTGAGAGTCTGTGGGAATGAGTGAGTCCTGAGAGTCTGTGGGAATGAGTGAGTCCTGGGGTCTATGGGAGTGAGTGAGTCCTGGGGTCTGTGGGAGTGAATGAGTCCTGAGAGTCTGTGGGAATGAGTCTGTGGGAGTGAATGAGTCCTGAGAGTCTGTGGGAATGAGTGAGTCCTGGGGTCTGTGGGAGTGAGTCCTGAGAGTCTGTGGGAATGAGTGAGTCCTGGGGTCTGTGGGAGTGAATGAGTCCTGAGAGTCTGTGGGAATGTGAGTCCTGGGGTCTGTGGGAGTGAGTGAGTCCTGAGAGTCTGTGGGAATGAGTGAGTCCTGGGGTCTGTGGGAGTGAGTGAGTCCCTGGGGGGGCTGTGGGAGTGAGTGAGTCCTGAGAGTCTGTGGGAGTGAGTGAGTCCTGGGGTTTGTGGGAGTGAGTGAGTCCCTGGGGGGCTGTGGGAGTGAGTGAGTCCTGGGGTCTGTGGGAGTGAGTGAGTCCCAGGGGTCTGTGGGAGTGAGTGAGTCCCTGGGGGACCCTGGGAGTGAGTGAGTCCTGGGGTGTCTGTGGGAGTGAGTGAGTCCCAGGGGTCTGTGGGAGTGAGTGAGTCCTGGAGTCTGTGGGAGTGAGTGAGTCCCTGAGGGGCTGTGGGAGTGAGTGAGTCCCAGGGGTCTGTGGGAGTGAGTGAGTCCCGGGGGTCTCTGGGAGTGAGTGAGTGAGTCCCTGGGAGTCTGTGAGAGTGAGTGAATCCCAGGGGTCTGTGAAAGTAAGTGAGTCCTGGGGTCTGTGGAAGTGAGTGAGTCCTGGGGGGTCTGTGGGAGTGAGTGAGTCCCTGGGGGTCTGTGAGAGTGAGTGAGTCCCAGGGGTCTGTGAAAGTAAGTGAGTCCTGGGGTCTGTGGTAGTTAATGAGTCCCAGGGGTCTGTGGGAGTGAGTGAGTCCCTGGGGGTCTGTGAGAGTGAGTGAGTCCCAGGGGTCTGTGAAAGTAAGTGAGTCCTGGGGTCTGTGGTAGTTAATGTGTCCCGGGGGTCTGTGGGAGTGAGTGAGTCCTGGGGGCCTCTGGGAGGGTGATCTGAGGGCCTGTGGGAGTCAGTCCTGAGGATCTGGGGGAGTGAGTCCTGTGGGCCTGTGGGAGTGACTCCCAAGGGTCTGGGGGAAGGAGTCCTGAGGGCCTGTGCGAGTCTGTTCTGAGGGCCTCTTGAAGCAGTGGGAGCATTTTCTGAGAGTGGAACTGAGGCGCAAGGCTTTGGGAAGGGAGACCCAGTAATCTCATGGGGAAAGGCCTGCCTCATGGAGATAAGACTTTTAAATGTGGACGCTTCGCCCTATATTCTCAGTCTTGTTTCACCTCTGTACTTGAGTACGCATCACAGTAAAATCTAATTCCAATTCTAATCACCCTTGTAACACCACTACACTTGGTTCAGCATCCAGCTTTCTTCACTTTTGGAAGACACAGCAAACATTATTGGGGACAGAGGCAATAGGTGCATGGGAACACCATCAGCTACAAGGTCCCCTTCAAGCCAATCCCCACGCTGACTTGGAAATATATCGTTGTTCCTGCAGTATGACAGGGTCACAATCCTGAAACTCCTTCCCCAACAGTACTGAGGGCCTACACACCCCGTGGATTGCAGCAGTTGATGATGACAACGCATCACCATCTCCTCCAAGGCAGTTAGGGACAGGCTGGTGCAGCCAAACATGTCCACATCATCTGAATGATTTTTATTCAAAAAGCGACCCACGTCAATCTCTAAAAGTCGCACATTTTGATGTGATCACCAAAACGATAAATCACTTGGCCATTGTCCTGTAAGTGTTCCATTTAAATGGAACGCAATTTTTGAAGGAGGGGAAAGACTCAAAAGAAGAATTGCCAAAATATTTTGAATCAATTATGAAATTTAGTGAAGCTCAGCCGAATGGCAGCTTTTGAAGTTGCTTTGATTTGGAATGAATGATCACGCGAGACACTGAAATTACTGATAGCAATGAACATGCAAACAGAGGAGTAGCAAATGTATGCCTTTGTATAATTTTATTACTTGGTGTGGCTTTGTCTGACATCCATTTACTTTTTGTTCCTATGTCTCAAAATAGAAGTTACAGTAGTTACTGCAGTTAAGCAATAATAAGCTTCTGTCAATACCCAGACGTGTAACTATCTACCACGCCCATAACATCAACTGATTGTAACCCTACCTCAGCATCCTGTGCTGCTGAAACCTCTCTCCATGTTCTACATAGAAACATCGAAAATAGGTGCAGGAGTAGGCCATTCAGCACTTTGAGCCTGCCCCACCATTCAGTACGATTATGGCTGATCATTCAACCTCAGTATCCCATTCCTGCTCTCTCCCCACATCCCTTAGCCATGTGGGCCATGTCCAGCTCCCTCTTGAACATTTCTAACAAACTGGCCCCAACAGCTTCCTGTGGGGGACAATTCCACAGGTTCACAACTCTCTGAATGAACTCTCTGGGTTGGGAGTGTCCAAAACTTGAGGGCATAGCTTTTTCAATTAAGAAGACAATTATACCTCACCTCTTTCTCCCCCTGGCATTTTAACTTATAAAAAATCCTTTTAGTTGTGGGTAGAATGAGTATAAATTGTTTGAGACTCTGTCATTTTCAGGACCCTTGAAGATAATGAGTGGCTTCAGTTGTGCTGCATTTTTGACATTTCCTTTCAGATTCCCATTCTTCTCATAAAAAATAGAAACAGAAAGTAGGAGCAGGAGTAGGCCATTCGGCCCTTCGAGTCTGCTTTGCCATTCAATACGATCGTGACTGACCCTCTATTTCAATACTATATTCTCTCTTTCTGTCCATATCCCTTGATGGTTTTAATATCTAAAACATTGATCAATCTCCTTGAATATATTCCGTGACCCTCTGGAACTTGACAGACTCCTGTGGTAATGAATTCCACAGGTGGACTAACCTCTGAATGAAGAAATGTTTCCTTATCTCAGTCCTAAATGATCTACTCCATAACCTGAGACCCTGACCCCTGGTTCTCAACTCCCCCATCAGGGAAAACATCTTCCCTGCGTCTCATCTCTCTAACCTTGTTAGAACTTTATACATTTTAATTAGATCCCCTTATATCCTTCTAAACTCCAGTGAATACAGACTCAGTCGATCCAATCACTCCTCATCTGAAATCCAGCTTTCTGCAGTATCAGCCAAGTGAATCTTCACTGCACTCCCTCAATGGCACCCAACAAACCAACACAGGTGTATGGTCCCACAGTTACTGCGTACCCGACATTTCTGTGCCAAGTTTGGATTCTGGCTCAGAATGATGTGGGTAAAGCATAAAAATATCTAGACGGCACTCGGTACTGAGGGAGTGCTGCACTATTGGAGGATTAGTACAGACGGAGTGCTGCACTGTCAGAAGGTCAGGACTGAGAGTATACTGCATTGTCAGAAGATCAGTACAGAGGGAGTGCCGCATTGTTATAAGGCAGTACTGAGGGAGTGCTGCACTGTTGGAGGGTCAGTTCTCAGGGAGTGCTGCACTGTCAAAGGGTCAGTACTGAGGGAGTGCAAAACTGTTAAAGGGTCAGTACTGAGGGAGTGCAGCACAGTCACAGGGTCAGTGCTGTGGGAGTGCCGCACTGAGGGAGGGTAAGTACTGAGGGAGTACTGCATAGTCGGACGGTCGGCACTGAGGGACTGCTGCATTGTCAGAGGATCAATACTGAGGGAGTGCTGCACTAAGAGAGGGTCAGTACTTAGGGAGAGTCACACTGTTAGAGGGTCAGTACTGAGGGAGAGCTGCACTGTCGGAGGGTCAGTACTGAGGGAGAGCTGCACTGTCGGAAGGTTAGTTGTGAGGGAATGCCACACTATCGGAGAGTCACTGCTGAGGGAGTGCTGCACTGTTGGAGGGTCAGTACTGAGGGAGTGGCACGCTGTTGGACGGTCAGTGCTGAGAGACTGCTGCACTGTTGGAGGGTCTATTCCCCATAACCCTTGATTCCCTTACTGACAAAAAGTCTATTTCAACCTTGAATGCACTTAACCATCCAGCCTCAGCAGCCCTCTACAGTGGTACTCCATGACTGTAACGTAATAGGGATATCCTGGGGTTGTGAAAGGTGCTGCATAAATGCAAGTCTTATTTTATAAATACACCACACATGTATTTTCAGTAGGGAAACGGACAGGGGCTTCTGCATGTTTGAATGCTGCCAGCTATGACATTAGTTAGCAACCCTGTCATTGGCATCTCCTTCTGTCTCCCGTGTCACTGTGTAACCTTTCCTCCCTGACTGCTCACTCAGGCTCAAACTGTTTAAAGAAAATGTTAGTGTTTGAGTTAACACCAAACTTGACTTCAAATCCCTCTTCCTGTCCAATAAAATGTCTCCAATATTGGGAGCCTGATCAACATATTTTTGTTATACCTAGACTTGCTTTTTCCAGTATTCTTCATCCACACCTCCCAAACATTACTCTCCAACTTGTCTCAAATGTGACAGTCCTACTCTGTCGTGATCCTTGCCCAACACCTCATGCTAAATGACATGAGCTGCTGGACATCAGTTTTCAAATTCTCATCATGAAATTCTTCCCACCTTTCTGGGCAAATCTTAATTCACTGGGTTGCCCCAGTCTGACCTCTTTGACCTTGATCTCCTGTGCTGTATCCATGAAGCTCTAATTAAGCTCAAGGGATAGTGAGCACACCATTCTTTAATAATGCACTTGACAACCTTCTGAACTGAATATGCAATTCAGCAATTTCATGTCATAAGCTCATACCCCTGTGCTTCTGGTTTTTAATGTTTCTGAATGCCAGTAACTGATTCTGACTGCCCTATTTCAAGTCAAATGGCATAGGTTTAGGGTGAGAGGGGAAAGATTTAAAAGGGACCCAAGGGGCAGGTTTTTCGCGCAGATGATGGTGCGTGTATGGAATGAACTGCCAGAGGAAGTGGTGGAGGCTGGTACAATTGCAGCATTTAAAAGGCATCTGTATAGGTATATGAATAGGAAGGGTTTAGAGGGATATGGGCCATGTGCTGGCAAATGGGACTAGCTTAATTTAGGATATCTGGTCGGCATGGACAAGTTGGACCGAAGGGTCTGTTTCCATGCTTTATGACTCTATGACTGTATCTATCTCAGGTCCACTCTTGATTTTAACTACTGCATCATTGCTGACCATACCTTCAGCTGCCAATGCTACCTCGTGGTTTTCTTTCTATGTCTCTCTGCCTCCTCACCTCTCTTTCCACCCATCTGACCCACTAATGCCTTTTAGGGAAGGAAACTGCCATCCTTACCTGCTCTGGCCAACATGGAACTCCAGACCCACAACAACATGGTTGACTCTTAAATGCCCTCTGGGCAATTAGGGATGGGCCATAATTTCTGACATAGCCAGTGATGCCCACATCCCACGAATCAATGAAAAGAAAATGCTTTTTTAAAAGGAACTCTTTGGCCAAGCCTTTGTCCAATTAACAACTTCTTTGACTCAGTATCCAAAATTATTTTACAACAAGAGGTGTTTTATTACACTTGAGGTTCTATATTGTGGAATCAATGTAATACAGCCCATCAGTAAACAAAGTGTCAGTTAGCTCAGTTGGCTGGATAGCTGGTTTGTGCGGCAGTGTGATGACAACATCATGGGTTCAATTCATATACCAGCTGTTGTCACCATGAAGATCCTGTATTCTTGACCTTTCCCCTCCCTGAGGTGTGGTGATCCTCAGGCACCCTCACCAGGAATCTCCCTCAGAGTGAGTGGGACAATAGCAACTTTAATTGTTATCATAAAAACAGTTTGTTTGCTTGTGGTATAGCTGGGTACACTTACACATGACACTTCCATCATAATTCATCAGCTGGAAGTGGGCAGCCCAGTGGTTAGCACTGCTGCCTCACAGTACCAGGGACCTGAGTTCAATCCCACCCTTGGGTGACTGTCTGTGTGGAGTTTGTACATTCTCTCTGTGTCTGTGTGGGTTTCCTCCCACAGGCCAAAGATATGTAGGTTAGCATGGATTGATCATGGGAAATGTAGGATTATTGGGTGGGATGCTGTTCAGAGTCAGTATGAGCTGAATGGCCTGCTTTCACACTATGGGGATTCTAAGTTCAAAATGCAGATGGATAAACAATAACTTCACTCTCAATATAAAGGTAATAAGCTTGTAATTCCCTTTTCAAAGGGAAGAAGACTTAAAGCACCACTTAAATAGCTAGGCACAAAAAATGAATCACATGGGAAATCAGCAACTTGCTGCAGTTAGTTTGTGATCTGAACTCTCGAGTGACTGAGTTACAACAGCTGTACCCCCCACCCCGGCTTTAACAGGAACATCCTTCCCCCACTGTCTCAGTTATCACCGAGAGGTCATGACAATCTTCAAGCCTCAAAGTGGGGTCACAGTGGAAAAGATACTTGGAAAGCACTCAAGTAGAGTGAAGCACACAGTTACCAGAGATGTTTGATCAGAGTTGGGTTTAGCAATCTTCCAGGATTGTCCCTGACCCTTCACAAGAAACATTTTTCACCCAAGAGCTGGTGGGTATATGGAACTCAATACCTGAAAGAGTGATAGAGGTGGGAATCCTGAAGGCATTTAAAAACTATTTAGATTAGCATTTGGAATACAATAGCATACAGGGAGGACTATGAGCCAACTGCAACAAAATGGGATTGAAATAGATGGAAGTTTGAAGGGCAGAATGTCCTCTTTCACGCAGTGAAAACTCCAAGTTGAATATTAATCTTCAGAACACTGTTGGCAGCAGTCTCCCAGAATAAGAACTGGGACGTTCCAAAATATTTATTTCAAAGATTTAATTAGAAAACTGGTTACATTTGGGAAAAGAAAGGCTTTTTACTGAAACGTAATATTCATTGGGTAATGAAGGAAAAGAGAAAATTCTGAGTGTATTCAGGACAGGTCAGGTAGCATCAATGCAGCGATAATATTTCAAATGAGGTCAGAAATAGAAAAAATTAGGGATGTCACAGATTAAAAGTGAGAATGGTGCCATGGTAAGGGAGAGGAATGAGCAACACCGATGGTCTGATATAGAATAGAGGAGGGATTACATGACAAAAACTATGGCAATGCAATATCAGATGGCAATGAGACAATGAGAAACAAGATGTGTATAGGAACGGTCTACCATGAAGGACTCTCCTTCTCAAGCTTTTCCCCTCACTTGAGGCAAAGTGACCCTCAGGTTAAATCACAACTAGTGATTTAATGAGAGAGCAGCCATATGGCCTCATTTAGAGACCACATAGCGCACATATAGCAACTTGACTTACAGTCATAGACTCATAGAGATGTACAGCACAGAAACATTTCCTTCAGTCCAATTCGTCTATGTTGTCCCGATATCCTAAATTAATCTAGTCCCGTTTTCCAGTGCTTGGTCCACATCCCTCTAAACCCTTCCTATTCATATACCCATCCGGGTGCCTTTTAAATGACCACCGTCTCCATCACATAGGTTGGAAATCACAAAACTCTCCAGATGTTTTGATTCATCCACATCATTCTCTGTTCTGTTAATTTTCTCATTGAACAGATTAGTGGTTAAACAAAATTCAGCAGAGATTACCGCTAGGAGTCAACAATAAGGTACAAAGGTAATTAGTTAAAATAGCCTTCTCAAAACAGAGTCTAAAATAGAGTATACAAGTAGGGAAATATTGCTTCTACTGTGAGCCATTAGTGAGACTGTGCTTGGAGTATGATGCACATTTGTTCTCCTTACTTGAAGTGGGATATAGGTACATTGGCGGCTGTTCAGAGTCAGAAAGTGAGGACTGCAGATGCTAGAGATCAGAGTCAAAAGGTGTGGTGCTGGAAAAGCACAGCCAGCCAGGCAGCATCCACGGAGCAGGAGAGTCAACGTTTCGAACACAAGCTCTTCATCAGGAATGCAGTTCAGAGGAGGTTCACTAGATTGATTGCAGAGATAGGGGTTTGTTTTACGAAGAGGCATTGAGCGGTTTAGACCTCTACCCTCTGGAGTTGAGGGAGATTTAATAGAGGTGCTAAAGGAAATTGGACAAACTAGACGTAGAAAGGATATCCCCTTTTGTGGGGGAATCTGGAAGGAGAGGTTGTAGTTTTAGGATAAGGGGTAGCAGATTTAAAACAGAAATGAGGAGAAATTATTTCTCTCAAAGGTTCATGAATCTGTGGAATTCACTATGTCAGTGGCTTGAATTGTGAGTAATTTTAAAAAAGGAGTTAGATAGACTTTTAATTAGTAATGAGTTGAAGGGTTCTGGAGAACGGGCCAGAGTAGAGTGGGGCTGAGCTGAGATTGACCATGATAGTATTAAATGACAGGGCAGGTTCAAAGGGCTGAATGGCCTACTCTCTGCTCCTAGTTCTTATGTTCTGATTTGATTTAATTTCTTACTATCATGTCTACTGTCACAATCTAATTTAAAAGGGCATTGAATATTCTGTGCTAGCATTGGCTTGAGGAAGATGCGATCATCACCGTCATGTGCAAAGCAGCTTTAAAGAAAAGGCTACATTTAGAGATCAGAAATTGTTCTAAGCCAATTATGTAAGGTACTCTAAGCCGAAAAGAAGGAACAGCACTTAAACCATCTCTGCTATGCCCTCGAGAATATGTCAGGTAAGAGTCAATACTGTAACGCCCATAAGTCACCCCGACGAGATACAATCACAGTTTATTCGGAAAACGCTGCACTTGTTCTCCTGATGAAGTGACAGCAAATCCCAGCTCTGCTACTACAAACCCACCTCACCCAGTGCATTCACTGTGGTGGGAAAGTACAGGAAAACATACAGGACATCCTCTTTTACTCTCTCATTTACTACACGGGCAGAGACAAGTACAGTCAGTCCTGCTTTGGTGTGAATTGACTATAATGTGCTTGAAGAATTTAGATTATTATTGGTAGAATGCAAACTTTCCTTACCTGCATTGGCTATAACGTGATTCTGGTCCCTATTGGGTTAAATGGCACTGCTTTTATGAAAATTTCTTATAACGTGGTATCGCATGGGAATGGAACTATTGTGTTGTAGCAGGACCGACTGGATATAATCTTCACAGGCAGAGCGCGAAAAAGGGATTGTAAAAAGCAAGACAAAATGGAACGCAAAGTGGTGGGCCCGAAGCAGACTCATGGTGGTGGTGGAGTTAGGTTTGGCCTGGTTCTATACCAGGTGGCATCGGTGGTGTCTGCATTGGCGAGGTCCATCAAGGACTGGTAGTAGCAAGGGCATCAGTGGAGGCAAGATGGTTTCAAAGAGGCCTGGGCGATATGTAGTGTTGGGCTGGAAAGTGGCAAGTGACATTCACATCAGACACACACACACACACACACACAGTCCAGCAGCAGTATGGTCAACAGGCCCTTGTCCCACAGCAGGGCACTTAACAAAAAGGACTGTAAAGTTGGGCACTTTTTCTTTATTTTGTTATATTTCTGCCTTTACATTCTGCGTTTTATTCATTTTTCTGTGCTTTCAGATGGCGCCGGAGAATGGTGACGGCATTTTTGTAACAAGACACATGTGACAATAAACAAACCGAAAGAACCTTCCATTCCAGCGAGACCTTTTCATGGTCACTGGACACCCACAGAGTGGTTTTGAATTGCGGTCACTGCTTTAATGTAGAAAACTCAGCTGCTCATCTGAGAACATCAAACTCCCACAAACAGCAATGTGATAATGTTCAGATTATCTGCATGTTTTGAGCTGCTCATTACATTGGTGATGGCACAGAAGAGAAACTCCGTGTGTTTCTTCAGCGTTGTGTCAATTAATGCGAGAGGGCAGTGAGGACCTCAGACTGATGTCCCATTAGAAAGATGGCGTAGAACCCATAGAAATGATACAGCACCGAAGGGAGCCATTTGGCCCACCATGTCTATGCTGACCCAATGACACCCATCTCTAAATATGCAGCAGTCCCTCAGTGCTGTTCCAGAGTGTCGGTCTAATTTGGTGTGCTCAAGCCCTGGAGTGAAATTTGAAACTATTAACGTCCTTCTCAAAGTTATGAAGGTTACACGCTGACTCAACACCAACTTGACAAAAACATGACACCAAATAGCCCAGGGCTCTGTTGAGATGAAGGCATTGGCAGACTTGAATTTGATTGAAATTTTCCAGGGGGTCATCACTGCGTATGAGCCTGGGCTGCCACCAATTCCCAAAAAGCTATTTGACTGTGGAAGCTTCACAGCCCAGCCAATATCCTGCCCTTATTTGAGTGTCACACAATTGAGCACAAAGATCAGATCCACGAGCACTGGCTGATTTCTCAACTCCCTGTACTTCAAGAGTGCCGCAGAGTTTACTTGTACCACTGATCTAACCCAGATAATGCACTTAATATCTTATGCACCCCTCAAGCCTATTTTACTACTTCACCAGGCAATCATTTCCTTCTCCTTTTATATCCCACAACATGCCAAGATTTAGTTCATGATTTACCTCAAAGAAAAGTGTTTACTCAGTCAACAAGAGGTGGAACAAGATTGACCAGGTTCAAAAACAAATCAACATAACTTTCCTACCAAAAAAAGAATAAAGATACCTGTGTACACTCACCCACACAAGGGTTATCCAAGATATGATCTTATTCGACCTTTAGAAAACACTAGTTAAACCTCAGCCTTACTATTAGGTTCCATTATAGATGACACATTTTAAGAACGGAGAGGGTGCACAGGAGGTTTACTGGAGCAGCTCCTGAGTTGGGTGCAGAGGGGACATGCTGAGGTCTGTGGAACAATCAAAGGAACTACATGGGGTTCTTCTCCTTGGAGTGTGCAAGGACATGAGGAGATGGTCAAATACAGGACGGGTTTGGGTAAATAAGGAGAAGCATGTCCTGGTGGCAAAGGGCTGATGACATACAGATTTAAGGCAAATGGGACAAGAACCAGAGGCAATACGAGTCACCATTTTGTTAGACTGTGGAAGCTCAGACTTTGACATGTTTGTAGCAAAATTCTGATTCCCAATGCTGTCAAGGATTACAGTGATAATGTGGGTGAAAAGGCATTGCTGTGTTCGGTCAGCTATGATCATATTGAATGGCGGAGCAGGCTTGATGGGCTGAATGGCCAACACCTGTTCCTATATTTTTGCACAGCATGTTATGATCTAAAATGCACTGCTTCAAAAGGCTGCTTCTGATTCAAAGTCGAGAGTTAGATAAACCCTTGGAAAGGAAGAATTTCTCAGACTGTGGAAAAACTGTAGGAGTGATTGGATAGCTCTGCAGTAAAATGCACAAGGAGCTGAATGTCCTCATTCTGTGGATGCTGTGGTATTTTTTAATAATCTGCTAGCCAGGAGCACAGCATTATTACAGCACAGAGGGAGGCTATTCAGCCCACTACATCCATGCCCACTCCTGTCTAGAAGGACAAAAGCTACAGACATGCGGGAGCACCACATTCTGCAAACTCCCCACCAAGCCACTCACCATCTTGTGTCAGAACGATGTAAACTGCTCCTTTAGTGTTGCTGGGTCAAAATCCTGGAATTCCCTCCTTAACAGCATAGTCTACGAACAGCAAGTGGATGGAGTGGTTCAAGAAGGCAGCTCTCCACCACCTTCTCAAGGGCAACCATGGACGAGAAATAAATGTTGGCTGAGCCAGCCACACCCACATCTCGTAAGTGAATTAAAATAAAACTTCTACATCAATCCTCTGTAGGAGCAAATTACCTCATGCATCTCTCCCACCTACACATTCTTCCTCTTCCAATAAAAATTCAGCTCCATCTCATGTGCTTCAATTGAATCTACCTGAATGAATACTGAGTTCAATTCTGATCTCCCTGCTATAGGAAGGTTGTTGTGAAACTTGAAAGGGTTTAGAAAAGATTTACGAGCATGTTGCCAGGTTTGGAGGGTTTGAGCTATACGGAGAGGCTGAATAGGCTGGGAGCATTTTCCCTGGTTTATAAAATCCTTCAGGGCATGGATAGGGTGAATAGGCAACGCCTTCTTCCCAGGGTAGGTGAGTCCAAAAATAGAGGGCACGGGTTTAGAGTGAGAGGGAAAAGATTTAAAAGGGACCTAAGGGGCAACTTTTTCATACAGACGGTGGTGCGTGTATGGAATTAATTGCTGGAAGAAGTGTTGGAGACTGATACAGTTACATCTGGATGGGAACATGAACAGGAAGAAACAGGAAAAGGAATGTAGACCAAATCCTGGGAGATGGGATTAGATTAATTTAGGATATGTGGTCAGCATGGACAAGTTGGACCAAAGGGTCTGTTTCCGTGCTGTACATCTCTATGACTCTATAACTGTATCAGGCTCTCAGGTAGCACATTCTAAATCTCGACCAATCACAGCAGGAAAACGTTTCCTTTCATGGCGCCTTTGCTTCTTTTGTCAATTCCCCTCAAATCTGTGCTCCTTTCTCTTCAATTCTCTGAGCAATGGGAAGATTTTTCTTTTCCTATCTGGTCCGTTCAGAATTCACAGAGAGCATATATTCTAATGCTGCTCCTGGGTTCCACCAGTTTCTTGTAATGAGCAGAGGTCTGGAACATATCTCCTCAGTATTGGTTATGTGGAGGTTATAATGAAAGGCAGGCTGCTCAATCAGCAGATACTGTCACCTGCACAGGTTTCCCTGTTCAGGCTGTTAGCAAATCAGATGGACGCCAAGACACGTGCCCCAAACAACAGCCTTCATTCATTCAGGGCATCTCCACTTTCTTTCCGAGAGAGATTTTAATTCAGATCGAAAGCACTGAGGTACCTGAATTGTTTACTAATCTATAGCCAGCAAAAATCTTCGTGTCTCATTATCCCCATCAACAATGGAGTTTCATTCAGAGACAAACAAATGGGCAGCATTTATCAACAATTAGAAATCTTCTCCTGGGGATGCAAGAGAAAAATCAGGATTCCCACCATGAACAATTACATTCAAACCTCGTTGCAACTCTATTTATTCATTCAAACACTTGCTTCTCGGTTACAGACTGGTTCCAGGCGGTAACAGTTTGACAATAGCTTTTTCTCCAGGCTTTGTGGAATCTCTCCAAGTTACACCATGGGGCAGAGTGCATTGCAATGATGATGGTAGATATTAAATTGTCTCTATTAAGTTTCCATAAATATAACAGAAACTTGCATTTACAAAGAAGAACAGCTGTGAGAATGCAAAACTTGTATTTATGTAATGCCCTTCACCACCAAAGGTGGTCTCAAAAGCACCTGGAGCCAATAAACTACTTTTGCAGGTGTAGTCACTGTCATAAAGTAGTGAATTTCAGTGCCACAAACTCCCACAAACTCCCATGTGATAATGACTAGATCGTCTAGTTTCATTGTGATTTTGATTAAGGGAGACAGATTGGCCAGCATCATGGAGATAACCATGAAATTGTGGCATGGACTCCACCTGAGAGAGCGGTTCTAGCCTCGGTTTAACTCCATATAGCACCTCTGGCTATGCAGTACTCCCTCAGTACTGTGTGGGAGTATAAGCATTGAGTCTTGGGTGTCTCACTTTATGTAGCAAAACATCCCAAAGTGCTTCACTGCAGTTTCAAATGAAATTTGACAAGTCCCGCAAAAAGATACAAAGATAGGTTAGTAAAGCAAGATTAAAGCCGTCGGTTTTTAAAAGGTGTCTTTGTTGTGATTGGAACCAGGTTGACCTCGGTCACAACAAGGTTCTTGACTATCCTGGTCTAATCAGGAAAGCCTTGGCTGACCAATAATAACCAGGAGACTCAGGGATCTGGGGCAGAGGGTGCTGCACACGGCAATCCCCTGCAACCGCAGATTGTGGTGGTTCACGGACTGCCAGCCCAACTGCTTGTTTTGTGGTGCTGTGGAATCTGTGGACCACGTATATATTGGGTGTGGGTGTTTGCACTCCCTTTCTGTTTTCCTGAAAGAACTTTTCCTCTGTTCTTGGTTGCACTTCAGTCCCACAGTCCTGATCTTTGGGCAACCAGTGGGGAGGGGGAGGGTAGATCAGAGGACGTCCTCGTGGGTCTGCTCCTGGGCCTGGCCAAACTGGCCATAATCAGGTCCAGGCCAATTGCCTGTCCCTCTTCCGCAGTTATGTCTGAGTCCAGGTGTCCTTGGTGTCTACCAACTCCCTTGAGTTGTTTATGGAGAGGGGGCACCGCAGGCAGTGGAGTGTTTTATTTCCCTCTCCAACTCTATTTTGATTTAATCCCTGCTCTCGCCTTCAATTTTTCCATCATGTTTTTCCTTTGATGTGAAGGGCGCTGCTTGTCATTGGCCACTCGGGTGTTCCCTTTCTTCCTGGTGGTGAAATATGAATAAAAGTTTCTTCACTCGCTGTTTCTTCTCTGTGTCCTACACCTGCACACGCATGACATGGGTGCTGGGGAAAATAAGCACAACTGCTGTTTGGCGGTAGAATAGAGGGTTTACAAAAAAAAGACAAAACAAACACTTGAGGACTGACTCTGAGCTGGCTGGTTGCAGCCAGTGTATGTGCACTAGTAAACAAAGAGTGACTAGGTGATTGGAACCAGCCTCTGTGCAGTTATTTCAGTCTTAAAGGATAATAGAAAGGTACATTTTAGGGAGGAATATGCACAACTTAAATCTATGGTTACCAATCATGCAGTGATGAAAATGATGGTGTTGGGCCCTTCCCCTCTCATATTTTGTTGATGTTCCTGTTGTTATGAAGCTGTCCATTTTTTAAATGTACTACGTGCTACATTTGGGTGATATTGACTTCAAAAATGTTTACCATATTTTCCTCCCCTTCTCACAATGAGAAGTTCTCCTGGTCAACGTACATCAACTCCGTTCATCATTTTGAAAAGGCCATCCAAATGAGCATCAGCCTAGGTTTTTCAGAGCTAGGCCAACCTGGCCTTCTTCAATACTAGAGTTGAGAACTGAGTTTAACATCATATAACCAATATCAAATAACCCCACTCATCCAGAGAAGATCACTGGAAAAGTAACAAGGCCAGGCCAGGCCATAGTCACTGGGCTAAGGAATTTCCTTACAGCACAGATGTCCTCGGGCTGCATTAAGGGACCTCTGCCAATCATGACCATCTGAATGTCTCCTACAATTGGAAGGTTTTCCATTGACTCCAAGTTGTCCAAAATGCTTGGATATCGCATCTTAAAGACGCTGTCTTTATTTCTTCAGTCTATCCTGATGGTTTTAACTTTTCAATTCTGTGATCCTTTCAGGAATATAGGAGCAGGAGTAGCTATACAGCCCATCATACCTGCTTTGCTCTTCAATTAGGTAATCTCTGATCATCTCCCTCAAAGCTGCTTTGCCAAGCCATCTTGCTTTGATGTCATTCGCCTCCTGTAATCTGTTTTCTTGTGCCTTTGCCCATGCCATTATATTTATGTTGCAGTCGGAAGACCAGAACCAAACAAAATATTTCACATTCAGATTTGATGGTCTTCAAGCTGACGCTACCATTACTTCTCATTTTGACAAGAAGAAGAATTTAATTGACAATGGAAAAATCACACGCAGACAGTCATGTTTATTGTTTCTCTCTCTCCATTGAAGAGTTTTCTTAAGAGTAGGAAAGTTGAACTATTTTTATGTCAAGTAATCAAAACATTCTTGTTCACTGTCCTCTCCTGACCTCCGCATTCTTTAACCGAAAGCAAATGTAGGCCAAACTGCTCTCTGTTGTAAACTTCAGCTTCTCCTTTTAACTTCTCTCTGGGAGGGTAAAAATAACTTTCAATGGTGGAAAATAAAAGCAAATAATCCTTCTCATGACCACAAACAGCAATTGTATGAAAACCAAACAATCCAAAGTAATACTGCGCATCACTGTTCAGTCCAGTCACCTTCTCACTAACTTTAAATTATTTTTGATCAATCTGTACAAAAGCGTACATTCACATCAGGTGGGACTTGAACCCAGTCATACTGGCTCAGAGGCAGGGACACTAACTTTGTTGCACAAGTGTCCACTCTCATTAAGAGAAAACAATTTAATTGGAATCAGCTGAAAATGAAGTAAAGCACAGCACATTGGGTAACTGAGTGACCTAGTGTCTCAGAACACTATCTTTGCACATTTTGGAATCTGCTGTCAATTCTACCTCAATGTTATTGTATTGTCTACCATCTGTGGGTTGCATTCCAGCCCATGTTGTCAAGGGCATTATAGTAACATTGCAATACCAACATTGCTATCAGAGAGGAAAGTGGAGTACTGTGTACAATCTTGGTCTCCTTACTTGTGAAAGGATGTAGAGAGGAACCTCGATTAGCTGGCATTCAATGATCCGAATATCGGATTATCTGGCAAGATCACAATATCCCGATGCTCAGCTAAACTATGTTATCTGGCATTCGATTATCAGGAATTCGATTAACCGGATGAAATACTCCCCGCCTGTGTCCTTTGGATAATCAAGGGTCCTCTGCATTAGCACTTGAGGTGGTTCACAAAGTTGACTTTAGTTGAGAGGGTTGGCTTATGAGGAGAGATTGAATAGACTAGGACTATATTCATTGGAATATAGAAGAATGAGAGAGATCTTATTGAAACATACAAAATTTTGACGGAATAGATAAGATAGAAACAGGGAGGTTGCTTCCACTGGCTGTTGAAAGCAGAACTAGGGGGCATAGCCTCAAAATAAGGAGGAGCAGATTTAGGATGGATTTGAGGAGGAACTTCTGGGGTTGTGAATCTGTGGAATTCCCTGCCTACCGAAACAATTGAGGCTACCTCGTTGATTATTTTTAAGGCAAAGATAGATTCTTGCAGAGTAAAGGAATTAAGGATTACGATGAGCGTGCAGGTAAGTGGAGCGGAATCCACAAGAAGACCAGCCATGATTTTACTGAATGGCGGGGCAGGCTTGATGGGCCAGATGGCCTACTCCTCTTCCTATTTCTCATGTACTTATGTGAAGACTACGTACATTTGTCTAAAACTCAGTGCAAATGCAATCCCAGGATACAAGGGCAAGAGTCTTTCAGTTGAGTGAGGTCTGGTTTCATGACTATTACAGAGAACTACATTAGAACCTACAGCACAGAAACAGACCATTCAACATGGCTGGTCCATAATCTTTCATGGCTAGATGTTTCCACTTTATTGTCCAGGGCTATGCTGATCCTTCCTGAGCGCGCGCGCACGCACGCACACGCACACACACACACTTCCCTACTGCTGAAATAAGGGCTTCCATTAACTTGCAGGTGGCATAATGGTTAGCACTGCTGTCTTACAGTACCAGAGACCTGGGTTCAATTCCCACCTCAGGTGACTCTGTGTGGAGTTTGCACATTCTCCCTGTGTCTGCATGGGTTTCCTCTGGGTGCTCTGGTTTCCTCCCACAGTCCAAAACTGTGCAAATTAGGTGAATTGGCCATGCTAAATTCCCCGTAGTGTTAGATGTAGGAGAATGGGTCTGGGTGGGTTGTGGGTCAGTGTGGACTTGTTGGGCTGAAGGGCCTGTTTCCACACTGTAAGTAATCTAATCTAAACTCCTTTTTAAAACTGTAACATTCTCTTCCACAGCTTACAGTTTAAAACAGTATCCCATCCCACATTTTTAGTCCACAGTTCAAAATATAAAAGTCATCTTTACAACTAGCTCTGGACTCTCAGATATGAAGAAAGACGTTCCTCAAATCTATCCTTCAGAAAGCTTCATGATTTTGGGGACTTCGAGAAAGACATGTTACCAGACTTCCTATTTACTACAAAGGCTATTCAATTCCTAAACTCACCCCAATATTTAAGGCAAGGGAGGAAATCCATGTGGACCATTTCACTTCCTTTTTTTATTTCAAGGCTCTTTTCCATTATAAATATTGTAATAAGTCAAAACATAATGGTATTTGTTTATACTATGAAGGTCAAATTATTCAAACTTCCTCTTCGTTTCCTATTCACATTTCATTCTATATATGCAATTCTTGTACAAAAGGACTCAACACTGATTACTTGGAAAATGCTCAAAAGAGTTGTCCAGTGTTAGCCCACGCGTTCCCAAATTCATCTCGGACAATTTTCGAGAGCGATGATGGGATGCAGGGGTCTCACCCACTACTGCAGAGCTGGATAGGAGGAGACCCATATCATCTCTTTTCAAGAAGACTCGCAGGAGAACTCATTAGGAATGGGCTTCACCAGACACAAGGATCCTAAGGTAGGCCCGATGGGTGCGGGTAGGTAGCCAGCAGTTCTTTTATTGCTCAGCAGCGCCACTGTGGTGGTAAGGCGGTTTCCAGTACTACATGAATGCAAGGCAATGGGATTGTTGGGCACCAGTGAGTACTGGCAGGAGATAGCTGGTGGAGTGGGTGGGAGAGGTGGGGTGGGAGCAAAGGAGGAAGACAAATGGAGCAGGGATTTCCCATTTGGGATATCGGATCCCTCAATCAGGGACTCAAACGAGGGAACTTTCCCACTCCTTCTCCAACCCCGGAGTACACAAGCAAACAGGACGGGGCTTGCCTTTTGAACTTGCCACTTGGCAAGTCCCTCACCTGCCACTGAGGAATACCAATGGTGCTGGGATGAAGCCATTAAGTGGGTGTTAAGAGCCTCAATTGGAAACAGGACCAGGTGTGCACACCATTGCTATGCCAACACTTATTGCCTGTCCCTAATTTCCCTTGAGAAGCTGACAACTTAAATTGCTGCACTCAATGTAGTGTAGGTCACTTTTTCACGCAGACGGTGATGTGTGTGTGGAATGAGCTGACAGACGAAGTGGTGGAGGCTGGTACAATTACAACATTTAAAAGGCATCTGGATGGGTATATGAATGGGAAGGGTTTAGAGGGATATGGGTCAAATGCTGGCAAATGGAACTAGATTAGTTTAGGATATATGGTCAACATGGATGAGTTGGACCAAAGGGTCTGCTTCCTTGTTGTGCAGCTCTATGACTTGATGAGGTAAACCCTAAAAAATTTTTTCAAAGGGAATTTCTGGATTTTGACTCATGGAATTGTGATTTATCTTCAATGATATGTGATTTTGACAAGCACTGAGAAGCAACAATGATCCCAGATGCACGCTGTCCCTGCACTTAGAGACGGGAGTGATCACTCGCTAGGCAGAATTACCACACAACATCAATCCAAAGGCTTTTGTTTTGGAATTTTGTGGGTGCAGCAATAACGCAGCACTCTGCGAGGCATGTTATCAAGGGTCCTGTAGTACAGCTTCTATTTATGGTTGTCAATTCTCTGATGGTCTAGAAACTGCTTTCTTCTGACCCCCAGGCCAGTTAATTCCTGGCATCAAGTCCCTCAGTACTGACATTTTAAAAATATGTGGAGCTTTCATGTAATGGGAAATCTAAAGTTCTAGCTTCTTAGAATACTCTTCAAAGTTATAAATAGCCATCTGAAGTGGGGAATAAATGTTAGAGTTGATACTCATTCATTTTCTATCAGACAGACTGTTTTGGCCCAGAGATTCTGCAAATTTAAAAATTAGCACCATAAGCTACAAGCTAGCGAGGGTAGGAATAGGAGGATAGGGCAGATGAATGCATGGCTGAGGAGCTGGTGTATGGGAGAAGAGTTCACATTTTTGGATCATTGGCATCTCTTCTGGGGTAGAAGTGACCTGTACAAGAAGGACGGATTGCACCTAAATTGGAAGGGGACTAATATACTGGCAGGAAGATTTGCCAGAGCTGATCGGGATGAATTAAACTAGTAAAGTTGAGGGGGGGGACCCAGGGAGATAGTGAGGAAAGAGATCAATCTGAGACTGGTACAGTTGAGAAAAGAAGTGAGTCAATCAGGACAGGCAGGGACAAAGCAGAGAACAAGGTAGGACTGATAAATTAAGCTGCATTTATTTCAATGCAAGGGGCTGAACAGGGAAGGCAGATGAACTCAGGGCATGGTTAGGAACATTGGACTGGGATATCATAGCAGTTACAGAAACATGACTCAGGGATGGACAGGACTGGCAGCTTAATGTTCCAGGATACAAATGCTACAGGAAGGATAGAAAGGGAGGCAAGAGAGGAGGGGGAGTGGCGTTTATGACAAGGGATAGCATTACAGCTGTGCTGAGGGAGGATATTCCCGGAAATACATCCAGGGAAATTATTTGGGTGGAACTGAGAAATAAGAAAGGGATGATCACCTTATTGGGATTGTATTATAGACCCCCTAATACTCAGAGGGAAATTGAGAAATAAATTTGTAAGGAGATTTCAGTTATCTGTAAGAATAATAGTGTGGTTATGGTGGGGGATTTTAACTTTCCAAACAAAGACTGGGACTGCCATAGTGTTAAGGGTCTAGATGGAGAGGAATTTGTTAAGCGTGGACAAGACAATTTTCTGATTCAGTATGTGGATGTACCTACTAGAGAAGGTGCAAAACTTGACCTGCTCTTGGGAAATAAGGCAGGGCAGGTGTCTGAAGTGTCACTGGGGGAGCACTTTGGGGCCAGCGACCATAATTCTATTAAATTTAAAATAGTGATGGAAAAGGATAGACCAGATCTAAAATTGAAGATCTAAAAATTGGAGGGAGGCTGATTTTGATGATATGAGGCAAGAACTTTCAAAAGCTGATTGGAGGCAGATGTTCACAGGTAAAGGGACGGCTGGAAAATGGGAAGCCTTCAGAAATGAGATAATGAGAGTCCAGAGACAGTATATTCCTGTTAGTGTGAAAGGAAAGGCTGGTAGGTATAGAGAATTCTGGATGACTAAAGAAATTGAGGGTTTGGTTAGGAAAAAGAAGGAAGCATATCTAAGGTATAGGCAGGATAGATCGAGTGAATCCTCAGTAGCGTATAAAGGAAGTAGGAGTATACTTAAGAGGGAAATCAGGAGGGCAAAACGGGGACATGAGATAGCTTTGGCAAATAGAGTTAAGGAGAATCCAAAGGGTTTTTACAAATACATTAAGAATAAAAGGGTAACTCGAGAGAGAATAGGGCCCCTCAAAGATCAACAAGGTGACCTTTGTGTAGAGCTGTAGGAGATGGAGGAAATATTAAATGAGTATTTTGCATCAGTGTTTACTGTGGAAAAGGACATGGAAGATATAGAATGTAGGGAAATAGATGGTGACATCTTGAAAAATGTCCATATTACAGAGGAGGAAGTGCTGGGTGTCTTGAAATGCATAAAAGTGGATAAATCCCCAGGACCTGATCAGGTGTACCCGAGAACTCTGTGGGAAGCTAGAGAAGTGATTGCTGGGTCTCTTGCTGAGATATTTGTATCATTGATAGTCACAGGTGAGGTACCGGAGGACTGGATGTTGGTTAATGTGGTGCCACTATTTAAGAAGGGAGATAAGGACAAGCCAGGGAACTGTAGACCAGTGAGCCTGATGTCAGTGGTGGGCAGGTTATTGGAGTGAATCCCGAGTGACAGGATGTACATGTATTTGAAAAGGCAAGGACTGATTAGGGATAGTCAACATGGATTTGTGCGTGAGAAATTATATCTCACAAACTGGATTAGGTTTTTTGAAGAAGTAACAATGAGGATTGATGAGGGCAGAGCGATGGATATGATCTATATGAACTTCAGTAAGGCGTTCGACAAAGTTCCCCATGGGAGACTGGTTAGCAAGATTAGATCTCATGGAAAATAGGGAGAACTAGCCATTTGGCTTAAAGATAGAAGACAGATGGTGGTGGTGGAGGGTTGTTTTTCAGATTGGAGGCATGTGACCAGTGGAGTGCCACAAAGATTGGTGCTGGCTCCACTACTTTTGGTCATTTATATAAATGATTTGGATGTGTGCTTAAGAAGCAGATTTAATAAGTTTGCAGATGACACCAAAATTAGAGGTGTAGTAGACAAGCAAAGAAGGTTACCTCAGATTACAACGGGATCTTGATCAGATGAGCCAAAGGGCTGAGGAGTGGCAGATGGAGTTTAATTTAGATCATTGGGAAAGCAAATCTTAGCAGGACCTATACACTTAATGGTAAGGTCCTAAGGAGTGTTGTTGAACAAAGAGATCTTGGAGTGCAAGTTCATAGTTCCTTGAAAGTAGAGTCGCAGGGAGATAGGATAGCGAAGAAAGCGTTTGGTACGCTTTCCTTTATTGGTCAGAGTATTGAGTACAGGAGTTGGGAGGTCATGTTGTGGTTTTACAGGACATTGGATTGGCCACTTTTGGAATATTGCGTGCAATTCTGGTCTCCTTCCTATTGGAAGGATGTTGTAAAACTTGAGAGGGTTCAAAAAAGATCTACCAGAATGTTGCCAGGGTTGGAAGATTTGAGCTATAGGAAGAGGTTGAATACACTAGGGCTGTTTTCCCTGGAACGTCGGAGGCTGAGGGGTGACCTTATAGAGGTTTATAAAATCATGGGACATGGATAGGGTAAATACACAAAGCCTTTTCCCTGGGGTGGGGGAGTGCAGAACTAGAGGGCATAGGTTTAAGGTGAGAGGGAAAAGATATAAAAGAGACCTAAGAGACAACCTTTTCACGCAGAGGGTGGTGCGTGTGTGGAATGAGCTGCCAGAGGAAGTGGTGAAGGCTGGTACTATTGCATCATTAAAAAGGCATTTGGATGGGTATAGGAATAGGAAGGGTTTGGAGGGATATGGGCAGGGTGCTGGCAGGTGGGACTAGATTGAGTTGGGATATCTGGTTGGCATGGACAAGTTAGATCGAAGGACTTGTTTCCATGCTCTATATCTCTATGACTCTATGTCCAACTTCCTTTCAGCAACAATCGTTCAATTTTTCTCAGATTTCTTTTGCAATTTGCTAACATTGCATCTGGCAAGTTTTGCAATAAATATTAATTGGGGGAGAAACCTCAGAAGATGCCAAGGTTCCTTCAACGGTATCTTTCAAAATCAACAAACTGTACCATCACAAAGGACAACTGCAGCAGACGCAAGGGAATATTATCCCCAGAAGTCTCACACTATCCTTACCATTCCTTCAGTATCATTGGGTCAAATCCCTGCAACCCACTCCTTACCAGTACATGAGTTGTGTCTACACCACATGGACTCCAACAATCTGAGAAGGAGGTTTTAGGCCATAATTGCTGGCCTTCCAGTGACTCTCAAAGCCTAAGAACAAATAAAATGTCTTTGATGTTAAATCTTGCCTTGGCCCTTCTAAATTTAAGAAGGGCTCTTGAATCTCTGAGATAAATGGCAATTTTGCCAGCAAAATATTCTTAAATTTATCAGGTCCTGGAGAAGGGTCACTGGACGTTAATTCTGCTTTCTCTGCACAGATGCTGACAGACCTGCTAAGTTTTTCCAGAAATTTATAATTTTGTTTCTGATATCCAATGTTTGCAATTCTTTAGTTTTTTTTGCTCTCATGTTTATCAATTTAGTTTCAACAACATGATCATGTAATTTGCAGGTTGTCGTGAAATTGACCTGCTTTGCTATTGGCCATTAGCAAAGGATGTCTGCTATCATTCCTGCGCTGAACTTGTCTAGCAAACCATTCAGCTGTCAAAAAGGCAATTCACCAATGCCTTCTCAAGGGCAACCTAAGGATCGACAATGAATGTTAGTCTGGCCAGCAACATCACAAGAACACAAGCAGGAGAAACAAGAGCAGACCATTCTGCCCATTGAACATTCTCCACCATTCAGTATGACCATAGCGGTCTTGGGTTTTAACTCCACTTCACTGTCTGCTCTTCCTATCTCTCCATTTCCTGAGAGACCTACTTCATCCCTCAATATTGTGTTCAGCAATGGTCCATCCAAAACCCCCTGGTGTAGAGAATTCCAAAGATTAATTTAATTAGGAATATCTATATCTAAAATATCATCTTCACTTGTTCTTGTCAAAGATGTAGAACTATGTTGCTTTAATTTCAGATATGTGTTATTTTTTAATTTGCAATTTGCCTTGATTCGAGACACTGATCCATTTTGCCTGTTGCACCAAGTATTTTTATCTGAAATAATTATTTTCAGAATAGCAAACAGTCTAAATAAAAGGCTTTAACTTGTAATTAAAATACATCTGCACTGAAATGAAAAAGAGCTCTGTCTCTGGAAACCAGCTCCCCCCAGTCATGGCAATTTCCTTCTGATCTTAACATAGCCAGGTTGATAATTGGAGCATGGAGGCTTTGTGATTTTACGTGTTAAAGGATTGCCTATCTGTCACAAAGCCATTCAACTCAATTACCTTTTTCCATCTTTCAGAAGCTTTACAACTGCACCTCAGAAAGGAAAACGCAGCTCATGACGATGCACACACAGGCAGCAGCGCTACAGCATTTATTTTGACACAGCGCTTGTAGACAGTTGCAAAGCTATCACTCTGTAGCAGGCACAGAAAATGACAGAACAGGTCATAACAACAGGATGCATTTTTCTGCAAAGCCATTAAGCTGAATGGAAGGAATTTATAGCTTGTGCAGACCATGTTCCTGGCTAAAGAGTCTGCACGCGGCTCAAAGGACAGCTTCCTTGCTCAACACTTAGTCAGAATCTCTGCCTTTGTTTGGGAAGAATAATGCAGAAGAGCGAAGGCAGGAGTCCACTTTAGGGAAGATATTATCACAGCGGTCAGTGGTAATAAGCACCATTGTGTGGAGAATATTTCCTCCCCCTCCAACCCAGGTACTGGATTGAGCTAGATCCCTGTGGTTTCTCCCTTCTTTCATTCCTCCCCTCTCCGCTGATGACATCCTGCATCCTGCAGCACAATTCCCTTGGATGCCAACAGACCTCCAGTACTTCACTCACTCGCCATCCTTTAGTTGTTCATCTATCATCATAAGAGGGGATGGTATGGTGGGGCTGCAATCACAGAAGGATTGCCCTTTACTCAATACTTGCAAGCTGCATTTGCCAACATATATCAAGCCTTGGTCAATTTCCACTCCTTGAGCCCAGGGCCTCAGTATTTAACGGTATTGTGACAGCAGTACCAATCACTGTCTGAATCCGGGATAAGAACAGGCCGCGCTGGAGAAGCTCAGCAGGTTGGCAGCTTCTGTGGAGAGAGATTCAAAGCTAATATTTCAACTCCAGGATGACTGTCCTTCAGAACTGAAGACCATAATTTCTGCTCCTATATCTTATGGTTTGATAGGTTATGGGGAGAAAGCTGGAAAATGGGGTTGAAAGAAACCTAAGAGCCATGATGGAATGACAAAGCAGACTCGACCGGCCAAACGGATTAATTTCTGCTCCCATGTCTTATGGTTTTATAGTCACAAGGCCATAAGAGACATGAGCAGAAGTAGGCCATGCAGCCCATCGAGTCTGTGGCACCATTCAAGAGATCGTCGGTAATTCCATTTTCCAGCCTTTCCCCAATAACCCTTCATTCCCTTACTGATTAAAGATCTGTCGAGCTCAGCATTGAAAATACCCTCTGACCCAGCCTCGACAGCCCTCTGTGGTAAAGAATTCCACAGATTCACTACCCTCTGAGGGAGGAAATACCCTCTCACCTCTATCCTAACTGGTCCTTATTTTGAGATTATTCCCTCTCATCCCAGATTCTTCCAAAGGGAAAACAATCTGTCCACATCTACCCTGCCAAGTTGCCTAAGAATGTTGCATGTTCCAATAAGGTCACTTCTCATTCTTCTAAACTTAAATGAGTCAGCTTCAACCTACTCAACATCTCCTCATAAAACAGTCCCTCCATAACTAATGATCAGCCTAATTAACCTTCTCTGGACTGGCTCCAGAAGAGGTAAATAAGTGACAGCATTGATGATATTGAATAAAAGATTTAGGTGGAATAAAAGGAAATCATAGGGAAAAATTGGAGAGTCAGAGCCATTGTTCCGAACTTTTTATTTCTCTCATTTCTAATTCATTCCCACAATCGGCAATGCTGGACTTTTTATTTCCTTCTTTTTCTAACATTTTTTTCCCTAAGAACTTGTACTGAAGAATCAGTACCTAAGTACCTTTGTACCTAAGATGGCACCATAAATGGCGAATTGTAAACTTTTCACTGTACTCATGTGAGTACATGTGACAATAAAGCTAATTCATTCATTCATTCATTTAAAAGGCAAAGAGATAACGTTTTAAGTGAGGAAAGAGAGCATTGTAGAGTCATGGAGTCCCTACAGTGTGGAAGAAGGCCATTCAGCCCATCGAGTCCACACCGATACTTCTAAGAGCACTCCATCCAGACCCATCCCCACCCTATTCCTGTAACCCAATGATCCAGAGTCAGTATTAACAGTAGGATTTAAGACCCTTTTTGGATTTTGCGACTCAGTATCACTACTATTTTTTTTCCCCCAGTGAGCCATGCGACCCAACACCTTCTTTAGTTTAACTCATCCTTTTGTTTAAGAACAAAAAAAATAGGAACAGGCCATTTTAACCAGCTTCATCATTCAATAAGATCATGGCTGATCTTCTACCTCAATTAAACATTCCCCATGTCCCCCAGTGCCTTTAAAACTGCAGACTCTATCAATCTCTATCTTTGAAATACTCGATGGCTGTGCACTTTCAGCTCTTTGGCTTGGAAGTTCCAAAGATTCACAACACTTTAAACTTACGATATCACTCCTCATTTTAACCCTTTATTCTAACGAATCTTTGCATTTGTGGGTGAACCCATCAAATCCATTAGTTGTCATTAATCTGCCTAGAGAATTGAGCAACGTATTTCATAATAAACACACCTGCCTTCAAGTGTGCAGCTGTTCAATATGCCAGGACTTGTCAGGGGGTGGGAGGACAAGGTGAAAAATCTCATTATAATTATTCTAAATTTGATAGCTCAATGTGCAAGCTGCACAAGCAAGAGGATTATGCAGTTAAGCCATCCTGATTTTAATTAACGCATGACAATTTTCTGGTTAATTCTGCATCCATGAGTCCAATCTCATTTTGGTAGGCAGCTGGGCATTCAAGCAAACACATTACAGGTTGCAGACTACATCTGTGCTACATAAATGCTGTAAAAGACAGCTAGAACCTGAAAGAGGTAATTTACATCATGAGAAGCTTTATCCCATCAGGATGTTATGGAGATTTCTGGGAGGAGATGAGCAGGGAGCACATTCTAATTGCTCACCTGTCTCCAAAGATTTCAGTTACAGTATTGTGTACTTAGTTTTGAGTGATGATTGAGGTCTTACCAAGGACTCTCATGTATCTCAGATGTAATGTAATGAGCTGTTAAGTACTAAACCAATTCTGTTTATCAAGACTTGGTCTTGCTTCTGCTGAAAGCTTTGTTGGGCATACTTCCTCACTTGGTATCATTAACATAGACTAAAATCACAAAGAAGGATTGGTGGTGGCCCCAATAAAGACAAGTAGCTGAAATGTAGTATTGGAATGATGCCATTAAGAGATGGAACTTGCAATAAGGCTGAGGTTATCATTCTGAGTTGCGGAATTACAACATTTGCTAGGGAGGACTGTAGATTGTAGGTAATGAACTGGTTTGGAGTTCTTACGCCACATACCTGGACATGAACTTGGGTCTCCTAACTCAGGACTATGGACACTACCATGGTACCATGAGAACCACTAAGATTCAGGTGAACATGAAAGATATAACATGCTGGCAGTGCTGGCATCTGACTGTTGTAAAAAAACCAACTGATTCACTAATGTCCTTCAGGGAAAGAAATCTGCCCTTCTTTACCTGGTCTGTACAAAGT
Organism: Chiloscyllium plagiosum; assembly: GCF_004010195.1. Lineage (NCBI taxonomy): Eukaryota > Metazoa > Chordata > Chondrichthyes > Orectolobiformes > Hemiscylliidae > Chiloscyllium > Chiloscyllium plagiosum. The sequence goes on from NC_057735.1 coordinate 8,898,201, forward strand.
TAAAAATCACACAATACCAGGTTATAGTCCAACAGGTTTAATTGGAAGCACACTAGCTTTCGGAGTAACGCTCCTACATCAGGTGATAGTGGAGGGCTCGATCGTAACACAGAATTTTTAGCAAAAATTTACTGTGTGATATAACTGAAATTTTACATTGAAAAATTGATTGTCTGTTAAGCCTTTCATCTGTTAGAATACAGTGATAGTTTCACTTCTTTCATGTGTAAATCACAAAACCTTTTTTTTAAAAGTTGCATTCTCGGGTTAGCTGTTAACAATGGTGATAGCTAGACAAGATAATACATGGCTTGGAAAGGGTGGATGCTAGGAAATTGTTTCCGTTAGGCGAGGAGACTAGGACCCGTGGACACAGCCTTAGAATTAGAGGGGGTAAATTCAGAACAGAAATGCCGAGACATTCATTGCCGCAGAGTGCAGTGGAGGCCGGGACGCTAAATGTCTTCAAAGCAGAGATTGATAAATTCTTGATGTCACAAGGAATTAAGGGCTACAGGGAGAATGCGGGTAAGTGGAGTTGAAATGCCCATCAGCCATGATTGAATGGCGGATGGACTCGATGGACCGAATGGCCTTACTTCCACTCCTATGTCTTATGGTCTTAATATGTTGAAGGTGTTGGCCCCCTGTGTTCTTTGTCTATGCCATGATGTTTAGATTGATTCTAATCTAAAAAGTGAGATAACGGAATTTTACATAAATTCATGCAGGCAGCGATGCCCGGAGGCACGGTACATTGGGGAAACCGAGCAAAGGCTACGACAACGGATGAATGGGCACCGCACAACAATCAACAGACAGGAGGGTTCCCGCCCAGTTGGGGAACACTTCAGGTGTCCAGGACATTCAGCCTCGGACCTTCGGGTGACCATCCATCAAGGTGGACTTTGGGACAGGCAGCAGAGAAAAGTGGCCGAGCAGAGGCTGATAGCTAAGTTCGGTACCCATAGGGTGGGACTCAACCGGGACCTTGGGTTCATGCCACATTACAGGTGATCACCATTGCACTACACACACACACACACACACAGATATTCCTACACACACACACA
>NC_057735.1:8899396-8923889 GCF_004010195.1 Chiloscyllium plagiosum
CAGAGAACACAGGGGGCTAACACCTTCAACATATTGTCTGGCTATCACCATTGGTACCGGCTAACCCGAGAATGCAACTTTTAAAAAGAAGGTTTTGTGATTTACACATGAAAGAAGTGAAACTATCACTGTATTCTAACAGATGAAAGGCTTAACAGACAATCAATTTTTCAATGTATAATTTCAGTTACATCACACTGTAAATTTTTGCTAAAAATTCTGTTACGATCGAGCCCTCCACTATCACCTGATGAAGGAGCGACGCTCCGAAAGCTAGTGTGCTTCCAATTAAACCTGTTGGATTATATCCTGGTGTTGTGTGATTTTTAACTTTGTACACCCCAGTCCAATACCGGCATCTCCAAATCATTACCTGGTCTGGGCTACATGTCACTCATGTAGCTGTGGTTGATTATTACCCACCCTCTGAAACAGCTGATTAAACTGCTCAGTTTAGAGGCAATTAGGAATGGGCAACAAACTGATCTTACCAATAACACCCACACCCCAGGAGAGAGTGAAGATAAAAAAAATGTGATATTGCCTCAACAGCTGAAACATTACAAGGCATTTGTGAGACTATATCTAGAGGAGTACACACAGTTTTGGTTTACTTCCCTAAGGGAGGATATACTTACCTGAGAGAAAGTGCAACAGAGATTGACCAGAGTGGTTCCTGGGATAAAATGCTTGTCCAATGAGAAGAGACCATGTAGATTGCATCTTTATTCCTGAGAATTTACGGAACTGAGATGTGGCTATGCAAGGGGTTATGATTGGGTAGATACTGGGATAACACTTTTCCTAGCTGAGAAGTCTAGGACCAGGGGTCATAATCTCAGAATAAATGGGATGTAGAAAAAATTCTTCACTACAAGGATTGAGAACCTTTGAAAATCTCCACTCCATAAACTTATTGAGGCACAGTCATTAAGTATATTCAATGCAGCCATTAACAAATTTTGGGGAATGAGGATATGGGGACAGTACAGTAAGGTGACGCTGAGGTAGAAGATCAATTATGATCTTGTCAAATGATGGAAAAGGCTTGAAGTGCTGAATGGCCAATCCCTATTCCAATTTCTTAAGTTCCTATCCCATAAGTTATCAATGGGGAGCCCCTCAACCCCTTATATTGTAGAATAACCATCAATGGATTTAACCCAGAATCCCAATCTGGAACACCAATCATTGGAGGGCATTTTCAGCAGGGGTTTGAACCCACACCTAGTGGCGAGGTGGAAATGCTAACCAGGTTCATTCACAGACAAGTATTTGAATCAAACCCTGAAGCCAGACTGCATCTAAATTCAGATGACGACAAAGGCAGCTTTAATCCCAATGCTTGATTATTCCACACTGCAAGTTATTTGCAACCATGATCTCCTCACATTATTTCACAGCTATGTCCACTCCCTGAAGAAGTGGAGTCACAGTGAAACCCAATCTACGAATGTCCAAACAGAATAAGGTTTGGTCATGGAAACATATAGGAGAAAGTGAGGACTGCAGATGCTGAAGATCAGAGCTGAAAAATGTGTTGCTGGAAAAGCGCAGCAGGTCAGGCAGCATTCAAGGAGCAGGAGAATCGACGTTTCGGGCATTAGCCCTTCTTCAGGACTTATGCCCGAAACGTCGATTCTCCTGTTCCTTGGATGCTGCCTGACCTGCTGCGCTTTTCCAGCAACACATTTTTCAGGTCATGGAAACACATGATGAGGTCAGAGTCTCATAGTCTCCTGGAAAAAAGTTGAACAAAATAAGGGAAGTTTCAGTGAAGGACGTTTCTGGCACAGCCCAAGCTAACCTATTTCTCACTTTAAATAAACTGCACGATACGCTGACTGTGATATATCAACAAACATCCCCCTACGGGTGCAGTCGTTCTGGCTGTGGGTTGGCATTGGCAGATGTGTCAAAGCATCACTACTTAAGGGAATAAGTATGAGATTGTGTCAAGAGGAATGGAGATTTGGAACTTTTTTCCACCTTACAAACAAATGTACAACTTGCAGCATCACAGAGTAATCGTCTTGATAGTGCTGAGATCATCATCCCAGGAGTGAAAAGGTTTGATGTTGCTTCCAATTCTGAAGAATTCCAGCCAAATCCACAGCATGCCAATGTAACATTTTTCAACTCATCATTCCACACATGGCATTCCATTCTTCCAACAAGCCTACTACATCCAATAAGCTCGATAACAGAGAGAAACAGAACTTGTTGGAGAAACTCAGCAGGTCTGGCAGCACTCTGGAAAAAGAAACAGTGTAGTGCCTCAGGTCCAGTGACCCTTCTTCAGAACCACTATCAAAGTTTATACTTGAGTCAAAACCTTTAGTTTCTTTCACAAATAACTCATTCTTTTTCCAACTCCTTGAAACCAGTATCAATCAGCACAACAGGAGCTGACTTTGATGAGAATCCAGTGCACACACCTATAATGGTAAAACAAAGAACTGTGGACACGGGAAATGTGAAACAAAAACTGCTGCAGAAACTCAGAGAAAATGAGGACTGCAGATACTTGAGATCAGAGTTGTGAGTGTGGTGCTGGAAAAACACAGCAGGATGAAGGGCTTATGCCCGAAATGTCGATTCTCCTGCTCCTTGGATACTGCCCAACCTGCTGTGTTTTTCCAGCACCACACTCTCAATTGCTGGAGAAACTCAGTAGATCTGGCAGTTTCTATGGAGAGAAAGAATCTGTGTTTTGAGTCCAGTGACCCTTCTTCAGAAATTGTTCAGACCCAAAACATTGAATCTGCTTTCTCTTCACATATGCTGCCAGACTTGCTGAGTTTCTCCAGCAGTTTCTGTTTTTGCACCTATTATGCTAAATGGATAAAATGAATTCTAACACCCATCGCCTATTTGAAGATTACAATCCTACACCTGAATCCTCTACTTCTCCCCTTTAAAGAATTCAATCTTTTATCCTCAAAAAGCATACACTGTAGTTAGTTAACTTGTAATGATGCAAGTCCAATTAAACCATGCTAACAGGAATACCAATTAGGTTCTGACATTCATGTCTCTAATGTCAAACAGTACTCCCAGTCTAGACTCCATTACCCTTGAGAATTTGGCAAGTCTCTTTAGGGGCTGCCTAAATTTACACTAAGATTGTATGTTAGAAACCAGTAGCACTAGACTCCTCGAAGCCAAGACTAAATTGAATCAACAATTTAATGTAGCTTTCAACATAAGATGAGCAAACTCAACCACGTGGAATTAAAAACAGGAATAAAGCAAATTTAAAATGAACAAAATGAAGTGAAGAGTCATACCAGACTCAAATATTAACTCTCTTTTTCTCTTCACGAGCTGCTGTTTTTTTTTCCCAGATTTTGATCATCTGCAGTACTTTGCCTTTAATAAAGTAGACTTTACCTTGTGGGCAGATGCATCTTCAGTATGGTTGTCCTTTTATTGAAAATCCAAGTGCACAACCCTTTTACTTTATTCGCCTTTGCTTCCCATTCAACATATACAAACCCTCCGCTTCCCAACATAATGTACAGAACCTTAAATTAGCTAGGCCAAGACCTCCATGTTCAAGTTCCCTCTCTGCTACTGTTGTGCAGATGGAAGGGGTGGGAGGGACACATGAAGTTTGATGTGGTTTGGAAAGTAGAAGGAGAATGTGCCAGAGGTCTCTAGTCCAATGAGTAGGGGATATCTGTTCCTCTGCAAATCACTCCAAGAGCAGTAGAAATTCATGTTTCAGGGATTTCTATTAAACATTCAGTGCAAATCATGACCGGGACACCGCAAATATTTTCTTGATTCATCAAAACCCCTTTCTTTTGAGTTGTCTTTTCCCCTGGATGTTAAATCCTTCTCCACCTAACACACAAAACACAACTGAGGGTCTCATGGCTTTGCAAAGGTGGCAACTGATAGGAAGTTCAGACGCCTGGGGTGAATCCTCCGATACAATGAGCTTGCTGTTGGACAAGAAATGCACAGTGCAGTCGGAAATTCACAATGGTACATGTTTTTTTCAAAGTAATTGTTGTGCCTCTGAGTCATAAGGTTTCCAGTTTAACTTCCACACCAAGACTTTTGGAGGAAATATTCAACTGAAACACTGCCGACCCTGAGGTGGACGTGAAAGATCCCACAGAAGAAGAGCTGAGAGTTAAATGTGACGTTCCTACCCAATAATTATCCTCCGATCAACCTCACCGAAAGAAGTATCTAGCTATTACAATACTGTTGTTTGGATAAACTTTCTGAGCTCAAATTGGTTGTCATGATTCTAAATTTACAATAGTGACTAGAGCCAACAAAGTACTTTTGAAGTGTAAAGTTCTGAGACATCCACTGGTCACGGTTTAAGATGGATGTGGAGCATCCAATGCCAAGCTCCAATCTAACAATGCAAGTCAGCTGGGTAAAAAAGAAAAGCCAGCAGTTTTTCTCCACAGCAAGAAACATACTGAATCATTGGTTTCCTTAGAATCTTGCTCCACAGTGAAAGGCTGTTCAGCCCATCATGGCTATTCTGAAAGCATCTTAAAAGAGCTAATTACTCCCCTTTCCCTTTCTGTGCATGTCCAATTGCTTCCTGAGAGTTACTCTTGAATCTCTTCCTCTTCCTTTTAGACAACGTAATCCAGATTATAATTTACTGCGTAAAAAGATATTTTCATCTTTCTACTATTGCTTGCACCAATAATCTTTGATCGAATGACTCTCCAGCCAATGGAAACAGCTTCTCTCTACTGACTCAAAAAAAGAACCAACATATTTTTGAGATGGCGTCAAACCTCCCCTTTCAGACACATGAGGTTCAATAAAGGTGTTTTTGACAAAAGCAGACACGTAATGCTAAACCTGTGGAAATGACTGAACCCATTTAGACTACAGTCCCATTTAGTCTCACTTGAGGAACGAGATCACGATCATGGGGAAGAAGTGAAAGGGATTCAATATGATAGCTGTGGCTTTAGTATTGAGAGACCAGGGAACATATCTCAGTGGGGGAGAAAAAAGATAGGGGTTTATTAGGGGCTCAAAATACATGTGGGCACAACATCCCCTCCCTAGAAGTGTTGAGAAAGGTGCTGAGAAGGGGAAACATTTGGGTGTGATTGCCTTGGTGAGAAACACAGCAGTTAAGTGTGGATGGAGATGATCACTGGGTGACTTTTTGGAATCTCCAGTAATTATGCCACTAAGTGGTTAATTAATAGCCACTTGAGACATGGCCAGGGTGGCACAGAGGCTCAGTGGTTAGCACTGCTGCCTGACAGCTCTGGGGACCAAGATTCAATTCCACCCTTGGGATAGGATAGGGGGTGGGATGCTCTTTGGAGGGTCAGTGTGGACCTGATGGGCCAAATGGCCTGCTTCGACACTGTAGGGATTCTGTGGGAACCTCAACTCATCAACTCCCTGATCACCTGCCGCCCCAACCAGCGATTAAAGTGGGTTGTCTCCTGAGTGGGAAATTTTGGTGTAGCTTAGAAACTTAGGAGCTTGAGTAGGCCTTTGAGCCTGATTCACCATTCACTAGGATCATGGCTGCTTTTCTATTTCAATGCCATATTACTGCATTCTCCCCATATACTTTTAATGTCACAGAATCATAGAATCTCTAAAGTGCAAGAAGAAGATATTCAGCTCATCGAGTCTGCATCAACCCTCTGAAGTGCATCCCACCCAGATTCACGCAGCAAATGCGTGTGAACTTTAACCTGTATATCTGTTGGAAAGTCAAAAAGAAATGTGCACAAAGAGTGCCTTTTCATTGTTCAAGTTTTACTCTTGCACAGGTTGGCAGATGTTTAATAAGTAAATATTCAAATATGAACTGCGTGTACCTGTGTTGTGCAATTGGCTGAACACAGTGTCACTGTAGCCACATCCTGAACAAGAGTATTTTCCTCTCAAGTCTATTTATCCTCTTGAGCCATTTACTGAGATCATTGATAATCTGTAACTTTACTTCCCCTACAGCCTTCAGGTTTCATAATTCAACATACACTACAAATGTCTATTAATGTTTGATTTGAAATATTATATTTAATGCAAGTTTTTTTTGTAGAGTAGTGGCAGGCCTGAGATTTCCATGTCTCAGTGATTGAAGAAATGCTTGCAGACATCATCCTTGATGGGTTTAGCTCTAACTTTAGGATTATTTCCCCTTGTTTTGTAATCTCACACCAAAGGAAGTTCTGTGATTTCTCTCTATTCAACATTTAAATCAAATCCTTTAATCACTTCAGTTAGATCCCCACTTAATCTTAAGGCAATATAAACCTGATCGTTATAACCTGCTGTTGTGATTTGAACCCTTTTACCCTGGTATACATCCTTCTTGAGGTGCTTACAGAAGTAAATGCAGTTATTTAACATGGAGATCTCACCAGAAAGCTGTGTAGCTGGAACCAAATTTCTACGCCTTTAAACTGCATGGCCCTGTGAGAAAATGGGTTACAAGTTAACGACTTCTATTGAACAATACTGTTGGAACTGCTGACCCAGTGCCACAGGTGTGTACTTCCAGAGATTCAGGGTCTGCCATATGTCACTCGAACACATACCTGTCCACAATCCACTCAGACCATTTGTATAATCTTTTGATCTCTGATTATAAAGTTTGTGCCTGAGTGCTCTCTTCACTTCATCTGACGAAGAGACAATACTCTGAAAGTTTGTGATTTCAAATAAACCTAAAAATCACACAATACCAGGTTATAGTCCAGCTGGTTTATTTGGAAGTACTAGCATTCAGAGAGCTGCTCCTTCATCAGTTACCCGAAGATGGAGCATCATTCTGAAAGCTTGTACTTCCAAATAAACCTGTTGGCCTATAACCTGGTGTCATGTGACTTTTGACCTTGAACACATACATAGACATAAACACACACATGCACACATACAGCCACCCACAGACACATACACACACACACACTCAGCCATACATACACAAACACATACACACAAACACAGATACAAAGGACAAGCCAGGATCACAGAGGTAATTGCAAGAATAGTGAGTGTAATTCACAGCTGTTAAATTTCAAGTTTTGTATAGCAACCTAGATAATACACCTTGCCATTCTTATAGTGATCTTTTTGGTGCAGTATATTAAATCCCATCAATTTACTGAGAAACACTAGATTACGGTTTACGAAAATTCAGAATAAAACTTTGTCTTTTCTCTCAATTCAAATCTAGTTTTATAAAGTTAGACTTATTACACAAACAGAATTCATACTTCCCTGTGTAACTAGAGACCCCCAAAATCACATTGGCAGGATTATTCTATTCAGTTAGTTGGTTCAAAAATCGATGCAATATTTTATTACTGAAGAGCTAACAGTCAAATCAATAAACAGGAAGTGACAAGGACATTCACTCTCCATGTGAAGCAGCAGCTGATTATTCTACCCTAGACAGTGACTAATCTGAGGGGATGGAGTGCTGAACAACATTACTTCTTGAGTTAAATTGGATTGGGTACCTTGTCTCTTTTGACAATTTATTGTGATGGAAGTCCTGATTGAATCAGTTTATGACAAAGGGTCTTTTGTGGACATTAAACTGGACCAAACCACCAATGGAGATTTGTTAAAAAGATTTGAGGGTGGCACAATGGTTAGCACTGCTGCCTCACAGCGCCTGAGACCTGGGTTCAATTCCCGCCTCAGGCGACTGACTGTGTGGAGTTTGCACATTCTCCCCGTGTCTGCGTGGGTTTCCTCCGGGTGCTCCGGTTTCCTCCCACAGTCCAAAGATGTGCAGGTCAGGTGAATTGGCCATGCTAAATTGCCCATAGTGTTAGGTAAGGGGTACATGTAGGGGTATGGGTGGGTTGCGCTTCGGCGGGGCGGTGTGGACCTATTGGGCCGAAGGGCCTGTTTCCACACTGTAATGTAATCTAATCATAGTACTGCACGGTGATGAGGTCATGTGAAATCTAAAGACCAATAATCTGTGACTTTCAATCTTTTGAATGGCTGTAAATTGAGGGAGGGGAATGTTCGACCAGACCTGAGTGTCTTCATGTACCAGTCACTGAAAGTAAGCAAGCAGGTACGGCAGGCATAAAGAAAGCAAACTGTATGTTGGCTTTCATAACGTGCTTTCTGTATGACAGCAACAACACAGGTTTGAATCCTGTGCTGACTGAGGTAAATTTAGGACCTACCTCCTCATCTGCTCACACTTGATACAGAATACTTGTCCCTCAAGCTTTATATAACCAATCAGCTCTTTCTATTGGAGGGGGATGCCTACAGACAGTTAAATACCCAACTACAATGGTGAAGCAGTTGGGTTTTATCGGTATATTTTTATTCATTTCCATCTTAATTTTTAAAAGAAGCATGAAGAGTTTAGATTATTGTAAAATTGTTTTACTACCAGCATAGGGAACAAAATTAATTGACCCTACCCAGTTAAGCCCACTTGACTCCCAATCAAGTGCCCAAGTGAAGGACTGCTCTATGAAGGAGATGAGCAAGAAAACTGTTGAAATCTGTTCTGAACTCCCTCATGAAAAGCATTGCAGAACCATCTTCATCAAGTAAATAAAGTTAAAGTTTTGCTATAGTCTTACCAGATCATAGGACTGCTCTCTCACTAGAGAGAGATGACCAGTGTCAATTTAATCTGAGGGTCACCACACAACAGGCAAGGTCTGAGGCTGAGAAGGGAAGACCTGTTTGATAACTGCAGTCACTGCAGGAACTGAACCCATACCGGAGGCATTACGACTGCATCGCAAACCAGCCACCATGTCAACTGAGTTAACGGAGTTCAAGAAAGTAGTCCAATGATGTTGGTCATGGTAGATCAGGAGTCACTATTCAAACTGAACAATAGTAGCCATAACTATTTGTTGGATCAGCAGTTTGTATGTGAAACACAAGAGATCAACATAACAGCTCTACAACGCTTCGTTAGGTGAAACCCCTCGCACCTCCAGTTTCTATTTCTGTCACTCTCTTCTCTCCCCCACTTAGTGCAACCCGACTCACCTTGTTCTTCTTTTGTATTGTAATAATTATTCTTACTCTGAGCAGACAAGAGTAAAAGTATGGATAACTTGTTACAACCGTGCAGGGCACTGTATGTGACAACTGCGTACCATTTTGGTACCATTATTTAAGCTGTGATTCACCTGAAGGTCTTTCAGAGAAGGTTCGCTATGCTCATTCCTGGGATGAAGAGGCTGCCTTATAAAGGAAGGATGAACAGCTCGTACCCAGATCATTGGAGTTTAGATAATTGAAAGATGATCTTCTTGTAACACAGAGCATTCTGAAGGGACTTAACAAAGTGGAGGTTGAGAAAACGTTTCCCCTTTAGGGGGCGTCTAGAACTGTTTCAGAATAAGTGGTTCCCGATTTAAGATAGAAATGAGGAATTATTTCCTCTTTTGATGCTTGTGAATGTTTGAAGTCTCTATCCCAGAGCTCAATGGAGGCTGGGTTACTGAATATATTCAGGACTGAGACAAAATTAGAAATTGCTGGAAAAAGCTCATCAAGTCTGGCAGCACCATGGAGAGTAATCAGAGTTAACATTTCAGGTCGAATGACCTTTCCTCAAAACGGGCCTGAGGAAAGGTAACTCCACCTGAAACATTAACTCTGATTTCTCTGCACAGAAGCTGCCAGACCTGATGAGCTTTTCCACCAACTTCTATTTTTGTCTGTGATTTACAGCATCCACAGTTCAATCGGTTTTTATATTCAGGGCTGAGTTGGACACGTTTTTAGACTAGAAACAAAGGAAGTATGAACAGGAGTAGGCCATTCAGCCTTTTGAGCCTGCTACACCATTCAAAATTATCATGGTTGATCATCCAACTCAATCCCCTGTACTCACTGCCCCGCTCTCTGGGTGAAGAAATTGCTCTTCATCTCTCTCCTAAATGGACTACCCCGTAGCTTTAAACTGTGCTTATCCTAGTTCTGTGACTCCCACCATGGTAAAGTAGCCCCCAAGGATTATGTGGAAGACTCAGCTACTAGTGAACAGGCTCCTGCTCCTATTTCATCTACTTTTGTGTAACTTACTCTCTTTGTTCTCCCAGTTCTTGTAAAGCTGTCCTATCTTCTTCCGCTCCAAACCTTCCAACGTCAAAATCAAGATTGGAGAGGCAACTTAAGAAGTGGTTTCTCTGCTACCTGATGCTAGGAAGACAAGACGAAAGGGAACAGGAGTAGGCCATTTGTCTCCTTGAGCCAGCTCTGCCATTTTGTAGGATCATGGCTGCCCATCTTTATTCAGGAAGAAAGACCTCTTTCTTCATCGCATGTTCCATTATCCAGAGTTACAAGCTGCCCTTTGGGTTTTGCCTTCCTGGGTCCTAAGTGCAGTTAGTTTGCTTGGCCATCCATCCTACAGCATAAAAGGAGCCATCTCCCACAATACTAGGAGGTCCCACTGGTAGGTTTTTTGAGAGATACTGCACAGAGTCTGGTGTGCAGATTGGTGGCTGAACATTGTCCTCATTGCTTAGCATCTGCTCTCCATGCATAGAGACACTCTTCAAGCCGCACACTCAACACTCCCGAACCCTATGCCCATCAAGTCTCAACTGGAGTTCATGACTTGAGTTTTGTTAGAAACCGTGGTCTGTCCCTGACCCCAGCAAAGAGTGCAGCCACCTGCCTATGGAGATTGTGCTAATAGCTGAAGCAAAATGCAAGAGAGATGTCGAGGAGCTAAAAGGGCTTTAAATGAACTCTTTCAACAGTGATAAGCTGCACAAGTTAAAAACAAATTGAACAAAATCCCTCATGGATTACTAACTGTTCAGCCAGTTAAACATTTCATGAACTGTCCTCATGTGAAAACAATCGCTGACCCTCCGGAATGAAATGTGCCGATGCAAAGAGGTCAGCATTTTGGGATTTGCTGCCCTCCTGCCACACGTGGAAAACCTGGGGTGACAATGTCGGGACCCAATTCATCAAAACATCGGTTTCCCTAATACAATGGACGGACAGGTGCTAAAGTTACAAAACAAAATCATTGATCGGCAATGGAGTTTGGTAACAAGCCTACTGATTTGAATATTACCCTGCCCACACTATAAAGTGTTTGGCATCAGGAGGCCGGTAGAGCGGGAAACCCACTGTGTCACCAATTCCAGTGAAAAAGCAGGAAGGAATGGGAAGAGGGGATCACCTCCTGTGTAGGTACCCTATGAGCATTGGAGGTAGTGTCACACATCCCTCTCCCCGACCCCTAGCATCCAAGATCCCAGCCCCTCTCCCCCAATACACACACACACCCAAGAAATGCCCAATTCCTTCCTGCTCTAAAATCTCAAGACTAATTGAGTTCCTCGTGAAGATATCTACAATCCCAGCAGTGCCAGAACTCAATCATGGTCATTTCTAGGACGGTAAGAGTTGCTGACCATTTGAATTGGATAGACGGTTACCTTGTCTGTCCAACTGAAGCAATGAGGGCTCATGGTCCCACCTTGACAGTGGTTTCCTGGTGTGGCAGGGGCTGCTGAGTAGCCCCTTGTCGGTTCCCAGGACCCAAAACAACACTCCCTGCCACCGAGCAGCAGCAGTCCCATCCTCAGCTGGTCAAGGGCTCCGCAGGACAAAATCACCAAAGGGGTGGTGTGGTGCAGAGGTCTGGGGGGAATGTGGTGCTATCAACACCATCCCCAGGGTGGCATCCAGCCTGAGGAGGTCAGACGTCAGAATCAGCAACAACATAAATAAGAAATGGGTGTAAAGTCTGGTGACAGGGAAGTGATAATTTAGATGGTCAGGAGACGGAATAAGAGGCGTGTAGAATGGCCTAGCAGCAGGGAAAGGGTATAAACTTTATCTGACAAAATAATTAGGGAAATAAAGAGGTGAGGGGAGAAGGGATGATCCAGGTCATTCTGCTATAATCAACAGTTGTGTTTCTCCTCAACCTCACGCTACAGAAGATCGCGCTATGGAAAACCTTCTATACCTGTTCTGCAGAAAGTTTGCAATATGCAAACAACGTCCACAATTCGTCAATCGCATTATAGCTAATTTGTGCTGACGAAAGACACCTTATAGCAGAACGACCTGTATGCATTTTATGTCTAAAAGGATAACTCAAAAGTAATTTCTCAAAAATTAAACAGTGGCTGGCCAGACTAAATAATCAGAAGTGGAAAGCATTTTCTGCATCACCGCACTCACTTCACCAATCTAACAACCAGCACTTATGTCTGAAATAAATTTCTAACATTGAAATTAATGATGTTATTCATTTACAAAAATAGAATTATTTGCAGAGTTTAATGAATCAAACACTTGGAATCTCCTTCACTGATCTGACTATACTGAGGACATTCTAGAATGTGTACCAAAGGGTTACACCAACATTCTGAAAGAAAAGCATCAAAAACTCTAAAGGTCAAATCTCTGAGGAATATGCTGCAACAGCCCAAAAGGTCAAGAAGCATCTGACCCCACAGAGAAAGAGGGAGGTGGGTCGTGCATCTTTATCGAGGATTTCTCTGCATCTTGGATTCTGTTGGGACGGTCAGAACAGTTGCTGCATTTTATTTCTAATGCTGTTTAATTAGAACCTCTCTCTCATGCTTTAATGGTCTCCCTGTTTCTAATTCCTTTGGCCCACTCCATCCAATATATCTGCTCCAGCAAAAAACAAGAAATCTGCAGCTGGGTGACCTTTCGTCAGCTGTCAGGTCTTCATTTGGAAGCCACAAAGCTCTATTCACACAACAACTTGAGTCTTAACACAGGCTAAGGGATAATTTTTTATTAATCTGTTCACAGGATGTGGCCGTTGCTGGTTAGGCCAGTATTTATTGCCTACCCCTAATTGCCCAGAGGGCAGTTAAGAGTCAACCACATTGCTGTGGGTCTGGAGTCACACGTAGGCCAGAGCAGGCAAGGATGGCAGTTTCCTTCCCTAAAAGACCTTGGTGAACTGGATGGGTTTTTCCAACAAACAGCAATAGGTTCATGGTCATCATTAGACTCTTAATCCCAGATTTATGCTGAATTCATATTCTACCATCTGCCATGGTGGGATTTAAAACTGGGGTCCCAGAACATTACCTGGGTCTCCAGATTAACAGTCCAGCAATAATACCACTAGGCCATCACCTCTCCTTTAACTATCCAACTCTAATCCCTCTCGGAAGCCTATCCAGATTCTTCAATATGTGTCTATAGAGTTCACTTCAATGACTCCCTGTAGTAGTAAGTTTCAAATTCTCACCATTCATGTGTTATGGCATTTCTAGACAGAAGGATGCTGCTATCTCTTTCCTCTAACTGAATTTAATTGGTTTAGTGGGAGAGAATCAACTACCATTGAGTTTCAACAAGAAGTGCTTCCTAGCTTAAAAAAGATGTAGGTTATTGAACTGTAGCGATCAGGTATAAATTGTATCTGACCTTGTTAGCAAGACCTTGACGAGAGCTTTGGTGATAAGTCTGCACTCCACGAGGCTCCTCAGATATTCTGCCTTATCCCCACCCAAACCTGGACGAGATCAACATCTGTATGGTACTTATGTTGTAAATACTAAGAATATTGCCGTCGTATTGAGTCAAACAAGTTGAATGTTATTGCAAATTCTGTAATACTCAAGGTGAAATATATCGTAATTGATTTTTCAAATACCATGAACAAAAGTATATTTGGGAAAATGTCAGATTGGTGGAGATTCATGCAATCGTCAATATTAATCCTTTCAGATTTATAACCTTATCTATTATTCTGAAATTTCTATTTGATATAATGATGATCTCTATATTTGCTGGAATATTGTGGAAACATTGTGTTCAAATACTGAAATGTCACACACTATTAAGGATCTCTACTAGGGTCCTCTCAGCCTTCTCTTTTTCATTTTGTATACATCTTGGGGCAGATTTTAAATCTATACCCTTATGACTCAGAGACAAAAACTATCCAAATATTATTAAGCCAAGACGAATCACTGTCTCCAGAGTCTGGTTTCATCTCTCTCTCTCTCTCCCCGTCTCTTTGCCTTCTCCCCACCCATCTGTGTACTATCCCTCCCTCTGGTATCCCAATACTGACAAGACATGGCATCGCATTAAACAATTTAACCAAGACCTGTGGTCTCATTCAGTCACAACAGGATAAATGAGGTACATGATCTCATTGAGTTAATTCAAATTAAATATATATTGCATCTTTCACCGGACATTGTTTTGTACTCAGAAAGCTGGCCACAAGTCCAGCCACATCTATAATGAAAGAACATTGCAACCATCAAAGGACATGTATTAAAAAAAAGACTTGTATTTTTATAGCACCTTTCAGGAATGCAAGATGTGCTGTACCTTCAACATGCTTTTGTAGTAATGATTGTTGTAATATAGGAAAGGCAGCTGCCAGTTTGCACAATGCAAGCTCACACATTATGGCTGGATAATCTTGTCTTCCTTAATGATGTTGACTGAAGAATAAATATTGCCCAGGGTACAAGGCAGAACTCACACGCTCCTCTTCAAACAGCTTATTTTAAATTCATTCATGGGATGTGGGCATCCCTAGCCAGGCCAGCATTTATTGCCCATCTGGAGTTACATGACAGACCAGGTAAGGGTGATAGTTTTCTTTCCCAAAGGATGTTTGCAAAACGGATGAATATCTCCCCGAAAATCTATTCATAGTCATTGTAAGATTCTCACTTGTCGATTTTAATGGAATTCAAATTCCACTATCTGCCGTGGTGAGATTTGAACCTGGGTCCCTAGAACTTTACCTGGGTTTCTGGATTAACAGTCCAGCGATAATACCCCGAGGCCACTGCCTTACCGTGCCATGGAATCTTCTACAACTGACTTTGAGAGGATAAGAAGCCTGAGTTTAATGTCTCAGCAGGAAGGTGACACCCTCAGCACTGCTGCACTCCCTCAGGGTAACCACAGGATCAGCCTAAGTTCTATGTTTATGTCGGGGGGGTCAGGGAGGAGCTGCCTGCAACCTACTATTATTTGACTCATAGAAGAAAGCACTAGCCACTGAGAATCAGCTGATACCCAAATGTGCCCAGGCATCCATTGACAAGGTGGGGATTGCAGTTCTCAGAAGACAACGACCCACCATGGACCGTGTGTCTGTAGAGAACTCTTTTATTTGTTTGTAATTTCACAAAAACAACAGGCAAAGCCCCTAGGAAATTAGCAGCAGTTAAAACCTCTTGCTGGCTGCCCAGTCTGGCATAGGAAGGGTATTCAATTGCAGGCAGCTAATGGCTAGAAGTCATGGCTTTCTGAACTACAGATATACGGCTGGTAAATGACTGAGCAGGTGTTTGAAAACTACTGCACAGCCACACCCAACACTCTCAGGATGTGCTGACAGTACTGAGGTATATAACAATATGGTCAATTGGTTAGGGACTGAAAGTAGGATGTGAGGTGTCCAATTACATTGAGGCCTGTAATGCAACTCATTCTGTCATCTTACCCTGCCTACAGATCATAGATTAGTTGCTGGACTGGTTGTTACTTATTTCCTTGGCAAACAATTCCAGTTCTAATTTTACCCTGAACTCTAAGTGATAAATCTACTGCAAGAACGCTCAACAAATCTCGTTCAAGCACATGATGGAGAGGTCTGAGCACTGTACACAGATTCCACATCAGCCAATCGTATTGATCTTTGTGAATGACCACAACAACATGTCTCCTTATAGAGCCTTTAACATAGTGAAGTGTTTCGAGTCACATGAGTGCTGACAATAAAAATCTTAAACTGAGTTTAATGAAGGAAAAATGACCAAAAGCTTCTGAAGTAGGTTTTGAGAAAGGTCTTGAAAGGAGGGGAGAGAAGCAGAGAAATTTAGGGAGAGAGTTCCAGAGTGTAGGATCCTCGCAGCTAAAGGCACAGCCACTGATGGAAGTCAGGAATCTTCAAAGGGCTAAGTGAGTGGAGTACAGAGATTCCAGAGGGATCAAGGAGAGGGAATGTTACAGAGGTAGAGAATGTCCTGTTCACGCACTCTAGCATGCAATCATGTATGTTGTTGGACAATGGTGAACACTGGCAAGGTAGCACGGATTGTCCATTTACGATTCTGAAAAAGGATCATTGGATTTCTCTCCACAGATGCTGCTCGACCTGCTGAGTTCCTGTTTTTGTGTCAGATCCCCAGCATCCGCAGTTCTGTGTTTTGTCTCTGCCCTGCTCTGTTTAGTGCACCTACTCATTGAGTCATCCACAAAGGTTCGACCAGCTTTATTTGAATAACTTTGTTTGAACAACAAAGCACAATGACAGCATCATGTAACCAGTTTGAAGGAGTTGCCCAGCATGAATGTGATCAAGTTAAATATTATTTCAGTTTTGCATGAAGGTGAGATTTGTTCCTGCTTCAGTTATTAACATTATACCAACTCCCATGCCTCAATGACTCTAACACAGTTCCCCCAGTGGTGGGGGCAGAGATTAACAAGACCACTGAGCAGGGACAGGTGACTGACTCTCTCCCCCACCAACACCATTACCTCCCTCTATCTTGGCCTGCCAGATTCAACTCTTGGGCCAAGCAAACTGCTTCACAGTTACCTATTCCCCAAAGACACCATTGACCCCTGACAACCCCCTCCCCAGTCACTCCCTCCTTTGGGCACATTGGAACCCACAGTCTCTCCAGTTCACCCAAGACTCAGGCTGGTTCGGAATCCAGATCACACACCCCCCCCCCCCTGATTCAGGCAAATGGGCTCCACCCCACCACAGGCTGTGCAACTTGTTCCCCTCCTATTCATCCCAGATAACCAGAACTGGTTGTAGACCCAGAACATTCATGGGACCACACTACTTCATAAGAATTGACAGGACCTGACATGATGGCTGTGTACGGACAGTAAGTATCAAAGCTGTGAGACACACAACAAAGGCTATCCCACCTAGCCTGCACATCCATGGACACTATGGGCAATTTAGCATGGCCAGTCCACCTTTGGGAGTGGCACGTTGGCTCAGTGGTTAGCACTGCTGCCTCACAGTGCCCGGGACCTGGGTTCAATTCCAGCCTCGAGTGACTGTCTATGTGGAATTAGCACATTCTCTCCGTGTATGCGTGGGTTTCCTCTGGGTGCTCTAGTTTCCTCCCACAGTCCAAAGATGTGCAGGTTGGGTGGATAGGCCATGCTAAATTGCCCAAAGTATTCAGGGATGTGTAGGTTAGGTGCATTAGTCAGGGGTAATGTAGAGTAGTAGGGGATTGGATCCGGGTGGGTTACTCTTCGGAGGGTCAGTGTGGACTTGTTGGGCCAAAGGGCCTGTTTCCACACTGTCGGGATTCTATGTAAACCTGCACATCTTTGGACTGTGGGAGAATACTAGAAGACCTTTGGGAGGAAACCCACACAGACACGGGGAGAATGTGCAAACTGGAATTGAACTCAGGTCTCTGGTGCTGTGAGATAGCAATGCTAGCCACTGAGCCACCCTTGGTTAATTAATGAATTGCCTGATTTGTTTAAAACATTTTTTTTTATCATAGCTGCAGTGGAAGGGTTAAGTTGGCTTGTCAATAATCAGATCATTTCTTCCGATCCTTCAATGGAGCATTGACAGTGGAATCCCCCTAAGTAGTGAGATTGAGCAGGTCTCTAACCTCAAAATATTGCCCACAATCTCACTGCATCCATCTGGATCATTAATGTATCTCCCCCTAAAAATATACAAGAAACCCCACCGGGATGATCCCACTAACCATGAGGGAACTCTGATTGGAGGAAAGCAAAAAAGCATGAATTGAGGAAAACTCAAGAATGCCCTTTCCATTTCACAGAACAATATAGATTGCAAATAGTGGCTTATCTTAGACAGAGGTCACCTTTAATATTCGTCCATCGTGAAAGCGTATGAAGAAAAACCCTTAACTAAATCACCTTTCTGCCCATACTGTTTAACCCAAGACTCCTCTGCCCTACAGTCACCCTAAAACCCAGGTGCACAGATACCACTGTGCCCCATTGAAGCTTACCTCTGTGACCAACAGTTTGAGACTGAATATTGATCAAACCACTTTTAAAGATAAAACAAAACAGCTGAAACAAAATGTATAAAACAAACCCATTAAACCATCAGGCCATTTGTGCAATGAGCTACTCCAGAATATAATCATCGCAATAAAAGACGGTCATTGAATCTGGTCTTAGAGGATACAGACAATGAAACATTACCATGAGCTGCCCAGAGGGGTGTCAGCAAGTGATAGCCCAGCATTGAGCAATTACACAGTCTGGCTTCACAGGCTGCGATTCTTTCCCTCATTAAAAGGAGCTATATAGAAAAGGGTATCTTATGTCAATTTTAAAGATTCAGGATCTTGTTTCCCACCTCTATCTGTAGATCTCAGAATAGACTTGAAGCGCAGGGTGAATAGACTGTGGTATCACAATCACATCATTGGTGATCACTGCTATCCCTGTAACTGAGTTCATTGACAAGTCTAGACAGTGAGCGTAAGCTGGATGTTTGACAGTAAGTGTCAGGACCATTCTGCCCCTACACCTACAGCATCCAATGCATGTCAGTCATAACAAGGGGCAGTATTCAATCAAGGCGAAAGGCCTTCAGAGCTAGAGAAAGGTAGCCATAATTAGAGTGGTGCTGAAAAAGCACAGCAAGTCAGGCAGCATCCGAGGAGCAGGAAAATCGACATTTTGGTCAAAAGCCCTCCTTCCTGATGAAGGGCTTTTGCCTGAAACATCGATTTTCCTGCTCCTCAGATGCTGCCTGACCTGCTGTGCTTTTCCAGCACCACTCTGATCTTGACTCTAATCTCCAGCATCTGCAGTACCCACTTCTGCCCAGAAAGAGGGAGCCCTGTGTTACTTCCTTTGGGAAAGCAAGCACTGAGTAGCCACATCATTGGCCAGTGGCAGGCCTCCCCAGGGGATCAGGAGCCCCAGGGGTGAAACCTCACCGCACAAGAGCCGCTGTGCCAACAGAGGCTGGCAGCTGTCCACTGCAGGAGGTGGCAGCAAAGAACAGTAGCTGCTGCCAACAGTGCATTTAGGAAGACGCAGAGTGTCACCGAGGAACCCAGAATTAGACCACACTTGGAATATTGTGTTCAGGTCTGGTCGCCTCATTATAGGAAGGATGTGGAAGCTTTAGAGAGGGTGCAATGGAGATTTACCAGGATGCTGCCTGGACTGGAGGGCATCTCTTAGAAGTAAGGTTGAGGGAGCTAGGGTTTTTCACTTTGGAGCGAAGGAGGATGAGAGGTGACTTGATAGAGGTGTACAAGATGATGAGAGACATAGACAGAATGGAGAGCCAGAGACTTTTTCCCAGGAGGGAAATGGCTATCACGATGGGGTATAATTTTAAGGTGACTGGAGGAAGGTTTAAGGGAGATGTCAGATATTAGTTATTTATACAGAGAGTGGTGGGCATGTGGAATGCATTGCCAGCAGTGGTAGCAGAGTCAGATACATTAGAGATATTTAAGCAACTTTTGGGTAGGCATGGTAGTGACTCTTTGGGCAGCACAGTGGCTCATTGGTTAGCACTGCTGCCTCACAACGCCAGGGACCCAGGTTTGATTCCAGTCTCAGGTGACTGAGTGTGGGGAGCTTGCATATTCTCCGTGTGTCTGCATGGGTTTCCTCCGGGTGCTCTGGTTTCCTCCCACATTCCAAAAGATGTGCAGGTCAGGTGAATTGGCCATGACTAATTGCCCATAGTGTTAGGTACATTAGTCAGTGTAAAATGTAGGGAAATGGGTCTGGGTGGGTTACTCTTCGGAGAGCTGGTGTGGACTTGTTGGGCCGAAAGGCCTGTTTCCAAGCTGTAGGGAATCTAATCATATGATAGATAGTACAATGAAGGGTATGTAGGTCAGTTTGATCATAGAGCGGATAAAAGGTCGGCACAGCATCAAGGGCCGAAGGGCCAGCACTAAGCTGTATTGTTCTATGCGCTATGTTCTACAACAGATGTATGCTGGGACCTGGGGTTGGTGTTGCAGATGGCAGGAGGGGGTGGAGAGTCACCACCAAACACCGAAGGTTGGATTCTGTAGATCTCCCTCCACCTCGTTCCGATACCAGGTCCCTTGAACAGGTACCGCATCAGCAAATAGGTGAACCCAAGAGGGTTGCTGCTCAGGGTATTCAGGCTGGCGGCTGGCACCTCCACTGCTGGTGAAATGCCAGTGACAACAGCATGAGGCCCTGAGGTAAACAATCTTCATCAGCACACAGGCAGGGAAAGCAGTATCTTCCTCATCCTCTCCATAAGCAAGGCACCCTTTTCCTCCAAACCTGCCTCAGGGCAGGGCGTTCAATTCTGCCCTGGGGTTGTACCTATTCTGGCCAAGTTTCTCTTCCACCTTCCCCTGCTCCTGTCCACTAGATTGCTATCCACTAGAGACAGGATGGGAACCCATGGGACAGGAGGTGGAAGAGAGAGAAAATAAGGAGCTGTTTGCAATGCCAAAGTTGCACGTGTACAGGGAAAGAGGTGATTAGTCCGACTGATCAATCAATCTCCAAAAGAAACTGGCATAAAGATGGGCTGAATGATCTGATTTTTCTTACTAGTTCATGTGGGTATCGTTGGCTGGGTCATCCTTAACTAGCACTTGTACTGAGTGGTTAGGACTATTTCAGAGCCAACCACATTTCTGTTTGTCTGGAGTCACATATAGACCAAACCAGGTTAGGACAGGGCAGAGTTCCTTTCCAAAAGGGGCATTCGTGAACCTAGTAGAGGTTTTTCCCAAACAATCAGCAACAGTTTCACATCCATCATTAGACTCTTGACTCTACATTTGCTCGTGTATTAAAATTCCACCATTAGCCTTGGCCAGGATTTGAACCCAGGCCCCCAGAACATTACCTGCATCTTGGATGAATAGTCCAGCAATACCATTGGGCCAACATGATCAAATCATCTGATGCTATTGCCCAACCTCCACCTGAGCTAATGTGAGTCAGGAGCTGTCGAGGAGTTGAAACCAAACGATGTTTTTTGTTTAGCCATCTTTCATGGAGGTATGAAGCAGTGGGACCGTATCTCCATTACCCATAAGGTAAGATAAAACAAAGATGCTGGAAATCTGAACCCAAAACTAAATTGCTGCAGAGAATCAGCAGGTCTGGCAGCATCTGTGATGAGAAAAGAGCGTTAATGTTTCAAGTCCAGTGAGCCCTCTTCAGAACAGTTTCTCCAGCAATTTCTATTCTTGTTTCAGATTTCCAACACATACAGCTCCTTGTGTTTTATCAGGTAAGGATGGCAGATTTCCTTCCCCAAAGAGCATTAGTGAAGCGAATGGGTTTTTACAACAACAATTACATGGTCATGACTGGCTAGTTTTTTTAATTAATTGAAATTTTACCATCTGCCATGCTGGGATTTGAACCCATGTTCCCAGGTCATTAACCTGCGTCTCTAGGTAAGAGTCCAGTGACAAAACCATCACACCACAGCCTCCCCAATTCTGTGTATGCGACAATTTCATAGCCTGTACTTAACCACTGAGCAATGAGATTGGTCTGATGAGGGAGAGTCGGTGGCATATTCCCAATAGGGCCCATTTAAACCAGCTTCTGTAGCTAGGTAACTGCAAAATCCCGGCAAACATCCCTTTACTTAAATTGAGAAACAAAGTGAAGGGTCAAGTTTAAGGACATTGGCGAAGTTTAAAATGAGGAGGTAAAGCAGGAAGTAGTCACATGATGCCATGTTCAGCTATTAAATGGATACAGATTGTGGGGTCGAGGAAGGTACAAAAACAGAGAGAGAGAGAGAGAGAGAGAGAGAGAGAGAGAGATAATAGAGGGAACTGATTTTAATAAACAGAGGATCAGTTATGAAAACAGAGTTTTCCAGTACAGGCTAGGAATTGTGTGTGTCTTCCTGACCCCTGACAACAGGAATGCAGGACGTATCCCACTTCCCTGCAAATCCGGCTTCACTCCACGTCGGTCTGTAGCTTCGCCTGCATCACATTTTGTCCATTTTCTCATTTGAAAAACACACAACGGTCGTTGTCTCAATTACTTCCCCAAGGCAAAACATTCCATGTTCTAACTGTGTAAAGAAAACCTCTCTCAAACATCTCTGCTCATTCTCCTAGCCAGGATTTTAAATTTTATGACCTCTTGTCAATGATTCCCCTGAGGATATAATCTTTCTTAGTCACCCGATTAAATCCCTTCATAATTAAAAAAAAACTATTAAAAATGAAGGCCGCATTAATATAACATATTCCGCAACCTCAGGGTATTCCGTTGCACTTTACAGCTAATAAGGCAAGTCTTTTTTGAGTGCAGTCACAATTGTAATTGGCAGAGGCCAATTGATGTGCAGTAAGCTCCCAAAAAACAGCAATGCGTTGATGACCAAATAATCTATTTTATTGCAAATTTGTTGATTGTTGTCAGCTCAAGAAGGTGAGGAGTGCTACCACTCTACTTCAAACATTTTACAACTTTACAGCTTTGGTTTGATAGCCAACAGTGCAGCATCCTTTCTCATTCTGTTTTTTTATTAATTCATGGGATACAGGGCCTCACTAGCAAGGCCAGCATTTACTGTCCATCCCCAATTGCCCAGAGGGCAGATAAGAGTCAACTGTGAGTCTTGAGACACATGTAAGCCAGACCAGAGCAAACTACTGCAGATGCTGGAATCTGTATAGCAGGGTACAGTGGCTCAGTGGTTAGCACTGCTGCCTCATAGCACTAGGGACTCGGGTTTGATTCCAGCCTCTGGCAACTGTCTGTGTGGAGTTTGCACATTCTCCCTGTGTCTGCGTGGGTTTCCTCCGGGTGCTCCGGTTTCCTCCCACAGTCCAAAGATGTGCAGGTCAGGTGAATTGGCCATGGGAAATTGCCCGTAGTGTTAGGTAAGGGGCAAATGTAGGGGAATGGGTCTGGGTGGGTTGCGGGTCGGTGTGGACTTGCTGGGCCGAAGGGCCTGTTTCCACACTGTAAGTAATCTAATCTAATCTAAATTGCCCATAGTGTGAGGTGCATTAGTCAGGGGTAAATATGGGGAATGGGTCTGGGTGGGTCACTCTTTGGAGGTTCGGTGTAGACTTGTTGGGCCGAAGGCCCTGTTCCCATATTGTAGGGAATCTAATCAAACCAAAAAACAAATGTTGGAGGTCACAGTGGGTCAGACAGCATCCATGGAGGTAGAGCAAGCTAACGGTCTCGGCATCCAGCTCAAAATGTTAGCTCGCTTGTTCTCCATGGATGTTGCCTGACCCTGCTGTGACCTTCAGCGTTTTTGTTTTCAAGTAAGGACAGCAGTTTCCTTCCCTAAAGCACATTGGTGAACCGGATGCCTTTATCCTGATTATCAGCAGTGGTCATTGGACTTTTAATTTCAGATTTTCTTTTCATTAAATTCAAGTTCCACCACCTATTTGAATCTAGGGTTTAAATCCAGGTCCCCCTGGGTCTCTGGATTAATAATCTAGTGGGTAACACCCCTTGGCCATTACCTTCCCTTGGCTCAGTTATTGAGGAATCAGTGTTTATTGCTCAATAAAGAGACACAGAATTGGCAGATACAATGAACCAATCGGCCTTCTTCAACAATGTAGTAATTCCGATGACTGTGTGAGGGGAGGATGATCTGGAGAAACATTGAGCACAGTATCATCAATAACACTGACAGCTGTGGCTTCCCACATGCCTTGAGAGCAGTCTTTAATGCAGCATTCATCAGGTGCAGTGACGGAGGAGTTAACAGCGGCTCTGTGCACACTGTAATCCTTAAATATCTGCCATCTCAGTCTTCCAGCACAGCACAGTAACACCAATTATAAGCTGTTTCCTGAATTTGGGTGCATGGAGACTCCAGCGGTAAAGAATGCCCCCTATTGGATGAAGAAATGCACTATTTGTGGGATGGGAACTAAACTGGGTTAGCACTGCACCAAGTTCACGTCCCTCTCTGAAGGGCTTATGCCCGAAACATTGACCCTGTTGCTCCTCGGATGCTGCCTGACCTACTGTGCTTTTCCAGCGCCACCCTTTTTGACTCTTAAGTCAGAGGACTCTGGGTGAGATTGTGGCCTCTATTCTAGGTCGCTGCATTGTGGAGTACGGAAACACAAACAAAAGATATTCAGCCAGCACTCAAGGTCACAGTGGTTGGTAAATGTTCCCTTCTTTTTAGAAAATATCCCAAATGGATGGGTGTTGGATTAGTGGCAAATCTGTTTGTACTGTGATGCCACCCATAGACGAATTGCCGGTTGAGTCATTGTCTGGTCTTCAGCATGGAAAAGGTGTGGTTACTGAGAGCTGGATAAAAGGTTGTAGGATCCTAACTCAGTATGAAGTGGGAAGCCTCAGGAGAGGGAGGGTTGATACGGATGAAGCACCAATTCATCAATTGGAGCAAGTTCAGCAGGCGGGGGTTGGGAGGGAAACCACATGCCCAGGGGCCAGCGAGCTGTTGCAACTTGCTGGGAATGCAGCCTTACAGGTTCACTCACTCATCCCTTAGCCCATCGCGCAAATT
>NC_057735.1:8924389-8952944 GCF_004010195.1 Chiloscyllium plagiosum
AGTGGGATGGGGGGGCGTGGACAGGGATCAGAAGTCTTCCGTCCAGGAGTACACCACAACAATTCACCATCGTTCCTTCAAAAGCCTCTTCCAAACCCATGATCGTTACCACCTCAACAGACAAGGGCAGCAGATACATGGGAGTACCTCCTGCCTTCAAGTGCCCTTCCAAGTCACACATCTTCGTGATTTGGAAATATATCCCCATTCCTTCACAATCGCTGGGACAAAATCAAGCAGAAAGAAACAAAATGATAGATAATGTAGCTCATGACAGCATCAGGAGCACGAGTTAATTTTAAAAGGAAGCAATACAATTTTGAATTGGCGGTTCCAGTTGACTTTGATATTTGCCTGTGTCTTTGTGTGTGTGTGAGACTGCACATCTGTGTATGAGTCTGTATGCATTTGTGTCTGTGTTTTTTTTAATGTATATATGTCCCTGTGTGTGCGTGTCTGAGGTCTGACTGTGTGTGTGTGTCTGTGTTTGTGTGTCTGTGTGCATGCGCCTGTATCTGCATATGAGAGTGAGAGTGAGAGTGTGTGTGTGTGTGTGTGTGTGTGTGAGTGTGAGAGAGAGAGAGAGAGAGAAAGAGAGAGAGAGAGAGCGAGCGAGCGAGCGAGAGCGAGAGAGAGACTGTGCCTGTGTGGCTATATCTGACTGTTGGTGTCTGTGTGTGTGTCTGTGTGGCCAATTCAAATCAACTGCCTTCAAGGACCACTGGGAAACATCTACACGGTCTCCAAAAATAACAAGATTAGAATTTTCCAGATGCTCTGACTACATAAACAGAGGCTTTATAGTTCATTCTCACTGTGTTCCAATGCCAGCATTCTATCAAGGCATAATGTCCCTATTGAAGAGTCATGAAGCGAGCTCCACATGATGCTAGATAGACAAACTGAAATGTGAGTCTTCATACTAACCTGTGATACAAAGAGAAGTGGACAGCAGTGCAAACAAAATAGAGAGAGAGGCAAGAACAGGAGAATGCCAGGTGAATACACTCGCACATTAGAGAGAATAAAGAGTTAGGAACAAACAGAACAAAAAATCCCAAAATAAAAGGGAATATTGTTGTAATTATGGGCATAGAATGAATGAAAAGGTGTGGAACATTTTCTGGCAAAACCCCTGAATAGATTCTGTCAGGTGGAACTGCACAATGCTACATCTTCATTATTGATCTAATGCACACCATATCTCACCTGCTGGACTATCCTGGCTAATAATGGTCTCAAGTCTAGACAGGTGATCAGATCATAATCAGGTTGAAAGAACGCTAACACAATGCTGGGAGAGACTAGGACTAGAGGGCACTGTTTAAAAGTAAAAGAGTGGCAGTCTGGGACAGAGACGAAGGGCTGAATGTTCCCAGCCACTGAATGGTGTGGGCATTGGTAAGAAAGGTGGGAAAATCATATGAGATTGGTGGTGAGGAGATTCCTGATGTCAAGAGCACGGAAGTCGTTGTGTTCTAACCAAGTGTTGAACAGCAAGACAGTAAGTAAGTGAGTAAGAGAAATTTAGCATGTCATTATTAGATAAGCTCACCTCCTTGATACACAGTTTCCCATTCTCCCGTCCATTAGATCAGAAATATGTTGCCACAATTCATTCCATGCAGGGCGCCTGTGAGTCCTGCTCACCACTTACTCCTCTGGCCCTCCATCATGAATGTCTGAGGGCATGTGCCAGGGGCAGTGACCATACACAGCTCCCTCCACCAGGACCTCCAAGAACCATCAACAAATCAGGGCACCAATTACTCTCTGTCCAATACATCTGGGGCAATGGACAGGAGCTGTGAAGGGCAGCTCTGGACTGCCCCAGTACACAGGAGCCTTGATTATCTGCATTCTGTTAATCAAATTTTGGATTATCCAAACAAGATCGCAAGGTCCCAATGTTTGGCTAACTATGTATCCAGCATTCGATTAACCGTGCGAAATGCTCCCCTCCTATGTCCTTTGGAGGTTTCTCTGTAATTGATCAGGTGCAGAACTGGACTTCAAAGAGGATGCCAATTCCAGGAATCCTGGGAGATCTCAGCAGTCACCAGTACATCGCCTTCTGTGGTAAGTGGGAGAATGGGCGGCCAGATTCCCGCAGTGCAGAGGTAGAGGTGAGTTTGGAAGTTCACCAAGATTGACACTTATTGCATTTCCAGTAAAATTGAGCTGAAAGACCTTGCTTTTCTCTTGGAGGGTTACAGGCTGTTGGAACTCTCTTCCACAGGAGGTTCACTGAACCTTTTTAAAGCAGAGGAAAATAGATTCTCAACTAACAAGTGAGTCAGAGGTGATGGAGGGTCGGCAGGAAAGTAACATAGGGGCCATAACCAGATCTGTCATGATCTGAGTGAATGGCTGAGCAGGTTCAAGGCGCCAAATGGTCGACACATGCTCCTATTTAATGTACTCTTTATGCCAGCTGTGCAAACAGTTGGCATCAGAACTGACTTTCTCTAGAGGCTCTGCTTCAGTAGAACATTCAAGGCTTAGTTACTGCACCAGAGCTACATCCTGGGCTCAGTGCAGACAGTTATGGTGGCTGGGACACACAAGGTGATGAATATGTAGAATCTGCTGCAGAAGACTTTAGAGGCCAAGTCATAGAGTTATAGAGATATACAGCACTGAAACACACCTTTCAGTCCAACTTGCCCATGCCGACCAGATATCCTAAATAAAACCAGACCCATATGCCAGCATTTGGCCCATATCCCTCTAAACCCTTCCTATTCATATACCCATCCAGATGCCTTTTAAACCTTGTCATTGTACCAGCCTCCACCACTTCCTCTGGCAGCTCATTCAAGATTTGTAAGTCTTAAAAAGAAACACTTGGCTGATCAATGAAGTGCTGACACTCCCAGCTGTCAGTGGGCCTGATAATGAGGTCTCTCCAAGGTCTGCTGTGAAATTTCACTGTTTGCTTGCTTTCCTTGGACCCAAACTCTGATTTTTAGAGATGTTCACTGCTAAGATTTTTTTTATGAACTCTAGAGCCTTTCTTGGGCCACCCACATGGTCTTTCCCGAAACCCCTCTCTCCCTTTCCTCCTGTTTAAGGATTTTTTTAAGCTATTTTTCCAAAGTTCCAAAATCAAAGCAAACACTTATCAAAATTGTAATTACTGCTCCAAGAAATCGAGGAAATCA
Organism: Chiloscyllium plagiosum; assembly: GCF_004010195.1. Taxonomy (NCBI): domain Eukaryota; kingdom Metazoa; phylum Chordata; class Chondrichthyes; order Orectolobiformes; family Hemiscylliidae; genus Chiloscyllium; species Chiloscyllium plagiosum. The sequence goes on from NC_057735.1 coordinate 8,927,554, forward strand.
GCTCCAGCATTGAAAAAAAATCTCACAAAAAAGGAGCAGCTCTGAACAGCCACAATTCTCTGCCATCCACCATTTTGTATTGAATGTCTTCAAGACAGAGATAGATAGGTTTTTGATTGGCAAGGGAATTAAGGGTTACAGGGAGAAGGCAGGAGGATGGGGTTGAGAAACATATCAGCCATGATTGAATGGCAGAGTTAACTCGACGGGCTGAAATGCCCTAATTCTGCTTTTATATCTCATGGTCTCATGCCAGAGTTAACAACTGAAGCAGAGAACTCACCAATCTTTGAAAGCAGAATAATGGCTGTTCCAAGAAAGAGTCATTTTGGCCTCGAAACGATAACTCCTTTTTTCTCTTCACAGATGCTGCCAGACCTGCTGAGTTTCACTAGAACTTTGTTTTTATTTCAGATTTCCAGAATCCACAGTATTTTGTTTTTAGTTAGGTAATTAAAGGTGCATTGAAACAATGTATTCAGACCCCATTTAATTAGGAGAAGGAACAACAAAACAGACGGATTATACTAATGAATGGTCACAGATCAGAAAGAGGCCACTCAGCCCACTGAGTCAGTGCAGTCCCAATTTGTCTAACCCTCCACCCTTTCCCTTGTAGTTCTGGAAACATTTTCCCTTCAGATTCCCATCTAAATTCTTCCTGAAAACCAGGAGTGAATCTTTCTCCCCAACTATTCCAGATCCTAACCTCTCACTGCGTAAAACTGTGTTGTCTTTGCTGCTTTTGCCAGTCACCTCAAAGCAGTGTCTTCTGGATTTTGAACTCTCAGGCACTGGGAATGGTTGCTCTCTGTATATTTTGTCTGAGCCAGCCACGATTTAATCAAAACTCCGCTCAACACTCCTTTCTCCAAGGAGAACAATCACAGCTTTCTAATTGGTACACAACTGGAGTCCTTCATCTCTGTTCTCAGTTCCATTCTATGTCAAACCTACACACAAGGACAGAGAATTTTTCTTTTCAACTTCTTCTTTCATGAGACATGGGCATTGCTAGTAAGATTAACATTTGTTACTCATCCCTAATTGCCCTTGAACTGAGTGCCTCACTAGTTTGGTGTTGGTAATATCACTGGGCTGTTAATCCAGAGACCCACAAAATGTTCTGGGGACCTGGATTCAAATCCCACCATGGCAGACGGTGGAATCTGAATTCAATAAAAATCTGGAATTAAGAGTCTACTGATAACATGAATCCACCGTCAAGTGTTCGAAAAACCCATCTGGTTCACTAACATCCTTTAGGGAAGGAAACTGCCATCCTTACCTGGTCTGGCCTACATGTGACTCCAGACCCACAGAACTGCAGATGCTTCAGATGGAAATCTGAAACAAACACGGTAATCTCTGGAGAAGCTCAGCATGTCTGGCACCATCTGTGGAGAGAAAACAGAGTTCACATTTCAGGTCCAGGTCCCAAAACTTTGAATTGTTCTGATGAGCAGGCATACTGGACTTGAAACATTAACTCTATTTCTCTCACCACAGATGCTGCCAGACCTGCAGAGTAGTTCCAGCAATTTCTATTTTTGATTTTTATTCCAAATTCAGTAATTAAACTTAAATTTCACCAGCTACCATGTTGGGATTTGAACCCATAAACTTAGAGTAAGTGTGCAAAGATTGTATCTTTTAATTTTCTGGATTCTTGATAGAGGGCTGAAATGGGAAAAGGAGAGTTTTAAAAGCTAAAAATGGTTGAAAAATTGCTGCCTTTTTAAAAGCAAGTTACCTAACACTCATTGTGAATGCTGCTCCCATAACTGTTTACTAAAGCACTGAGGGAAGTCCAACTGAGACAAGCTGGAGTCAATGAATGGAGCTTCAGCTGGAAACACGTAGCTGATTGATAACTGGTAACTCATCCACAGGCCAATGACAAAAGCCTCTTGCCTACCAAAAACTGTGTGATTGACACCCAGGTAGATGAATAGCTTGTGTATGTGAGGTAGAAGCCATAAAATTTCCAAAAGAGAAGGAACTGTCCCTCTTCTCTACAGTAAAACACCTTTGGTCGGGGATCATTGAACTGCCTTCTCAGTCTTCCCCTCCACCCATAACACCCATGTTTTTATTCCCTGTCTGTGAGGGCAAAGAGGGAGTTTACAAGGGGATTAGAGTTTCAACTAGTGGTGTTTTATGCTGATGGGTCATAGTAGATTGCCTGTAGCTAGAATTTATTTCTTTGTGATTTGTAGTTGTTGTTAAGTACAGAAACCTGCTCCGTGTTTTCTGTCATCATGGATCCACAAGTCAGGCAAATTGGGGAATTGTGTGTACTTTTACGCAAATCTTTAATGTTTGTGATGACTGTGAAAATAACTGGTCTTGCTTTCCAGCACGCTACCCCAGTGAGGTGTAACAATAGTCGAGGCCTCTGGTTTATTAGTCCTGTCAAACCTCAAAACAATGTGCCCCCCTTTTCCCCAAAGCTATTCAATGAATAGGCCCACCACAAACTACTCCGGGAATAAAGGGTCAGGCAAAAAATGCCAGTCTAGCCCACGTCCCCCCAAAAAATTCACGTTTATGGACGGACATCCAGATCTCAGCTCTAGATCTAAATTCTCAACAGCAAAGACAAGAACCTAACTCTGCATGAAAACCTTTGGGTATTGTGCCAAAGACTTTCTTTTCAATTCTGGAAGAAGTATTCATTGAATTTATAAAGGATTATATTGTAGCTGAGGAAAACACAGAGCTTGCATTCTAGGTTTCAGTGGAAACAGCAACAAAAAAAACACATTTTGTATGATTGATAGTGGAATTGTTACATTCACTGAAGCATTGAGATGTCACGGCTATGAGGAGTGCCAGTTCCTTAGCTCCACACTGACAATTTTGCAAACTCTGTGGCATTTGCTGGAGGAAGCATCAGACAGAAAGTTTGGACCCTTTCTCCTTTTTAACTGCGGTCATCCCCATTGCCACATGGACTTGCAGCAGTTCAAGAAGGTGGTTCAACCACCACATTCTCAAGGGGAGCTAGAGCTGGGTAGTAAATGTTGACCCAGCCCGTGGCTGAATAAAGACAATCTTAAGCTTCATAATTCTCACGGGGGGGGGGAAGAGTGGGGTGAGGATAAGGGTTTTACGACCCTGGAACAATCTTGTGATGTTGCAGAGCTATATCTCACTGGGCATAAGTAGTATAGTTTGGAACGAGTTAATTAAAGTGGCAGAGAGAAATATATGCTTAGATGCAGATGGAGTGGAATGATTAGTATTGGACAGAGTTACTAATATAAAACTTTCTCAATATTGTAACAGTAAGATTCAAGCCTGGCATGCATCTGACTGTCTTGTACTTAGTACTGAGGTGCAATAAATAGCGTGATTAGGATGCAAAGACTGAAGATAGTTCTTGACTTTGCCTACTCCTCATTCAGTCTGTATGGAACCTAAACCCACTGCATAAGCTCACTGTATAAACCCACACAATAACGGAAGTGGCATCAGCAAAGTTCATTGCAAACTCTGAGGTTAGGGTGCTAAAGGTAAAATCTTTGGGGATATCTAGAAACATTAAATGGGGATTGAGGATGCAAGTTGGAGGCCTCAGTGCAGTGATGGAACATGAACATTAAAAGGACTACCTTACCTTCTTGTAGCTAAGGCCCATATCCCTACATTGATTGTGAACTGCTACAGGGAACCATCCTCTCCATTCAGACATTACAAACTGCATGCTAGCTGAGGATCAGCTTGGACCCGTCCAACATTACCTACCCCCTGCTGATAATCACTGCCGTCTTCATGGCAGGACATCATTAAGGTGAGGAACCAGAAAAGTGACGGCCAGTAATGTCAAAAGGAACCAACCAGCATTTATTGCCCACCCTGACTGCTTTCGAGTGACAGAGTCACAGAGTTTTACAGCACGGAAAAAGACCCTTTGGTCCAATTCATCCATGCCGACTATATTTCCTGAACTAATCTAGTCCTATTTGCCAGCATTTTATCCAAATCTCTCTAAACCCTTCCCATTCATATACCCATTCAGATGTCATTTAAATGTTGTAATTGTACCCACCTCCACCGGCAGCTCATTCCATACATGCACCAGCCTGTGTGTGGAGATGGTGATGGTGAGCTGCCTTCTTGAACAGCTGCAGTGTTTGGAGCATGGTTACATCCACAATGCTGGTAGGAAGAGAATTCCACCATCTGGGACAAAGCAGCCCACTTGATTGGCACCACATCCATACACTCTACCACCAGCGCATAGTGCACACTGCTGCTACTATCTACAAGATGCACTACAGAAATTTACCAAAGAGCCTTAGCAAACACCTTTCAAACCCACAACCACTTCCACCAAGAAGAACAAGGACAGCAGATAGTTGAGAAGACTACCCCCTGCCTGTTCCCCTCCAAACCAGTCACCATCCTGACTTGGAAATATATCATCGTTCCATCACTGTCGCTGGGTTGAATCGTGGCATTTCCTCCCTGAGAGCATTTTGGGTCAACCTACAGCACATGGATCTGTAGTTGATCGAGAAGACAGCTCAGCGCCACCTTCTCAAGGGCAACTAGGGATGGGCAGTAAGTGCTGGCTCAGCCAGTGACACCCATGTCTCACGGCTGAATAAAAGGTGCTGGTATTGATCATTCTGTACCAGGGAGCTTCACACAGGTCTCTTTATATCAAGATAATGGAGTAGTTCAGAAGCTCTCAACATTCGCACAAGTGACTCAATATAGCCCTGCACCCAGTTTAATCAATTCATTACATTAGATTTATCCATTGACTTGGAATTAAGAGGACAATGCCTGCACAGAGTCAATAGCAAAGGGTAGTGCATGGATATGTTTTTCAAACTGGCAATGTAGTGGAATTCCCCAAGGACCGGTTAAGGATTCATCACGTATTTAAACATTAATGTATGATAGACTCAGAGCAGCATCATAAATTTGCAATTAAAATTAACCATGGCAATGTAACAATGAGAGCACTGTACTGCAGATGCTGGAGACCTGAAATGAAAACAAAGTGCTGGAGAAACTCAGCAGGTCTGGCAGCATCTGTGGAGAGAGAAGACAGAGTTAACAGTCCAAGATTCTTCTGAACTGAAGTGAGGTAGGAAATGATTGACAAAATGGGAGAAGGAGTGAGTAGCCCAGATGGTGAGGGTCAAAGGGAATGATGATGGCAGTAGAGGAGTGGTATAGATGCGGAATAGTGTTAATGGTTGAATTGAATTGAATTGAATTGATTGTCACGTGTCCTGAGGCACAGTGAAAAGCTTTGTCTTGCGAGCAATACAAAGATTACATAGATAGTAAATAATAGGGAAACAGCAGCAAAAAGCAAAACACAGGTATTGGCGAATGTTAAGAGTTTGAGAGTCCATTCAGTATTCTAACAACAATAGTCAGCTTTGATGACTGCAAACAAGAGACAATGTGATCTAGGGCTGGGGGAATTGGGGGGGTGGAGGTGGGTGGTGGAGTAAAAAATACCATTTTGTTCCTTCATTTTAGTTCATACTTTGCTGGAACATCAGGGCTAGGATAGAAATGTTAGCATGAGAGCAAGCTGGTGTACTGTGTGCTTCCACCACCTCCCTCAGGATGCCACCATTAAACACATCCTACCCTCCCCCCTTCGCTTGTCAGCACTTAGCATGGACCATTCCCTCTGTGACACCCTAACTCACTCTGCCATGACTCCTCATTTTTCTTCACTCCCCTATGGCACCTATGCATGCAATCACAAAGTTTAACACTTTCCCTTTCACCTCCACCTTTCTCTCTGTCCTTAAAAATAGCCCAGACCTTCCAGTTGCTTGCCATTTCAATGCACCATCTTGCTCTCATTCTAACATTTCCATCCTGAGCACATTGCAGGACTTCAGCAAAGTCCAACAACTGCTCAGTGAACATCTCCCTCTCTGCTGAGGGTACTTACCAGCCTTTGTGACCCAATAGTGAGTGCAGCAACTTCACACCATGAATATTGTGTGGCATTTTGATCATACCCCCTTCCCACTGCCCCCACCCCCTCATTTTGTTCGCATGATTTTGTAATCAGCAAGGCTGACCTACATTCTATCATTAACACCAACCATTAATACCAATTCTGTATCTCTATCCCTCCTCTACTGCTGACCTATATTCTGTCATTAACACCAACCATTAACACCAATTCTGCATCTCTATCCTTCCTCAACTACCGCCCTTTGTCTTCTCCTGTAGACACTCTCACCATCTGTACCATTCACTCTTTCCCCCCACTTTGTCAAAACCATAAATACAATCAAGTTCTGCCCCTTCCAGTTTCAAAGGAGTTATTTTATATTTTAAATGCTAACTCGGTCCTTTCTCTCCACAGATGCTGCCACACCTGCTGAGTTTCACCAGTGCATTCTTTTTAGCCAAGTAATAGACCAATGGTGGGTAAAGCAACATGCTTCTCAATGGCAAAATGTTCCAATTCCACTCAACAGGACGTAGAGTCTAGTTGCTTTGAGATAGTTTATTGAATGTGGATTTTGGGTTCCAGATCTGAGTGGAGACCATTAAATAATCAAACTCTTGTTTCCCAGGTCAGTATCAGGCTTTACAGCTGGCTCCTGCAGTTTGAGATGAGCTTATAAATAGCAGCCATGTGTGCAGTCAATAGGGTGCATTTTCCAATGGCACTGGTTGCCAAGGCAACCTGGAGCCAGAGCTGGACTGAAACCAAAGTAGGATAATCCACACAGTGGGAGCTGAGCACACAAACCTTCTCCTCCTCCTCCTCCTCCTCCTCCTCCTCCTCCTCCTCCTCCTCTTGATGAGGGAGATGACCAGGACTGAGGCAGCAGGCACACAAACTGAGGCACGAGCTGAAGTAAAGGATCTCCCAGAATACAAGAGCAGGGAGGTTATGATGAACTGGGAAAGGACACTAGACAGACCTCACCTGGAGGTTCAGAAAGATTACCAGGATGTTACTGAGACTGGACTATAGGGGGAAGCAGGATAGATTTAGATTAGATTCCCTACAGTGTGGAAACAGGCCCTTCGGCCCAACAAGTACAGACCAACCCTCCAAAGAATAACCCACTCAGACCCATTTCCCTCTGACTAATTCACCTAACACTATGGGTAATTTAGCATGGCCAATCCACCTAACCAGCACATCTTTGGATTGTGGGAGGAAACCAGAGCACCCAGAGGAAACCCACACAGACACGGGGAGAATGTGCAAACTCCACACAGACACTCGCCCGAGGCTAGAATCAAACCCGGGTCCCTGGTGCTATGAGGGTGCAGTGCTGGAGTGTCAGAGGCTGAGGGGTGACCTTATAGAGGTTTATAAAATCATGAGGGGCATGGATAGAGGGAATAACCAAAGTCTTTTTCTTATCTTTGCTGAAGGGCCTGTTTCCAGACTGTAGGGAATCTAATCTAATCTAATCTTGGAGTGCGGGGAGTCCAAAACAAAAGGGCATAGTTTTTAAATGAGAGGGAAAAGATTTAAAAGGGATCTAAGGGATAACATTTTCACATAGAGGGTGGTATGTGTATTGAACAAGCTGCCACAGAAGTTGGTGGAGGCTGGTGCATTTACAGCATTTATAGAACATTACAGCACAGTACAGGCCCTTCAGCCCTCAATGTTGCACCGACCTGTGGAACCAATCTGAAGCCCATCTAACCTACACTATTCCATTCTCGTCCATATGCCTATCCAGTAACCATTTAAATGCCCTTAAAGTTGGCGAGTCTACTACTGTTGCAGGCAGGGCGTTCCATGCCCCTACTACTCTCTGAGTAAAGAAACTACCTCTGACATCTGTCCCATATCTATCATCCCTCATTTTAAAGCTATGTCTCCTCATGCTAGCCATTGCCATCCAAGGAACAAGGCTCTCAACCTACCTAACCCTCTGATTATTTTAAAAAGCATTTGGATGGATACTTGAATAGGAAGAGTTTAGGGGGATATGGGCTTAATGCTTGCAAAAGGGACTCGGTCAGATTGGGATGCCTTGCCAGCACAAATGATTTGGACTGAAGGGTCTGTTTCCATGGAGACTTGTGTACAGTTCTATAGGAAGGACATGAATATGTTGGAGGGAGTACAAACGAGGTTTATGGAAATTGTTCCAGAGATTAAATTTTCTTTCCTGGGCAAGGATGAGACTAAAGGAAGGTTTGATAGAAATTATGCAAAAATGACAGGCCAGAGAAACTGTTACCACTTGTAAATGGATCGATGATGGAGCTGAGCACAAGGTGGGAGGGAAATTAGGAGGATGGGGACGAGGGAGCTGAGCGTGAGGTGGGAGGGAGATTAAAATGTTGGGAACGAGGGAGTTTGGGAATGAGTAGGAGGGGGATAAAGAGGCTAAGGCTGAGAAAGCAATGGAGGGAGTTGGGAGTGAAATGGAAGGCAGTTTAGGGGGCTGGGGCTGAGGTAGCAGAGTTGTCCCTACCCTGGAGGTTCTCTGTAGAGAGATTCTCATTGGCCACTGCTCTCACGCCTTGGCCACATCGCCATATATGATTGGTCCGTTTACAATTAGAGGAACACAAAGTAAGTGACAGCTCCAACTTTCAGAATGTCCACTTCTTTCTGTCAACTCCAAATGACACTGGGTTCAGGGTAAAGGGTGTAAAGGGTTAATGTGAATACATAAGACAATTTACTTCAGCATTGAGAAGTGATGCAAGATCACATGGCTACTAGAAGATGGTTCCCTTGAACAGCCGTACAGTGGAGATGAAGTCTTGACCTGTCAATTCATAAAGTTAGGATAAAGGGTGATGTTCAACCCTACATTAAAAGACTCCTGCATTATCTATCAAGCTCCTTCCTGCATCAAGTTTCATCTCACTGCTGCAGCAGCTGGGGTTGGAGTTGGGTCTTTGGAATGGTTTCGGTGATTGTATCAACGCCTTAACAAAGCATTTCAGATCTACATTAGACAGAGACTCTCTAATGCATTACTCTAATGTGTTGATACCAGAGAGAAAATTAAAGCACATTAACATCCATTCCAAAAGCCACAAGAGCATCCAAAATGAATGAGCAGGAAGAGAATGAGGAAACTGGGAGTGATGAGATCACATGATAAAGAACCAGCCTGATAGCACTATAGTTATATTATGGGACTAATAATCTGAAAACAAGAGTTCAAATCTGTGATTGATTATCCATGATGCTAAATGGCCCCATGCATGTGCAGACATGGCCTGTTAAGTAGTGGAAGAATTTAAATTCAATTAATTAAATAAACATGACATTTAAAAAGCTGCCACCAATAGTAGTAACCATGTAACAACTGGTTTGTTGTCAAAACTCACCCACTTTCCTCATGTCTCCTTAGGCAAGTAAGTCTGGTCTGCAGAAGAGTCCAACCCCCACACTATTGTGGTTGACTCTTACCTGACCAATAAATGCTGGTTCAGCCAACAATGCCCCCATCCCAAGAATGAATCAGTTACCTCGTTAATAATGTTGCCATTTAGCAAATGAATTAAAGCCAAGGGCGGGCACAGTTAGAATGAGTTTCTTTCTGTGCCATATAGTCTGAGACAAGGCTGAACTGTCCCACAGACTTGTGTCTTCATTACCGTCACCATCCTCAAAACACCAGAATTCACCAGCAAGAACAGAAATTGCTGGAGAAAGTCAGCAGGCCTGGCAGCATCTGTGGGGTGAAAGCAGAGTAAATGTCTCAAGTCCAATTACCCTTCTTCAGGAACGACTGGAACCAAAATGCTAACTCTGCTTTCTCTCTCCACAGACGCTGCTAGACCTGTTGGGTTTCTCCAGCAATTTCTTGTGCTGTTTTAGATTTCCAGTGTGCGCAGTCCTTTGTTTTACTATACCATAGTTATCCAACGTGTATAACATACGAGTTATAATTGAGTTCTAATCGACATAAGCTTGTGTCAGCTTGTAAGCAGAAACATAATGGCTACACCTCCGTGAAACCAGAACTGAAGCAATGTCCTCTGGGTCCCGCCAGCTGTGCCCTCAGGTTTGAGATTGGCAGATGGAACAATTGAGCCTTTGGATTCTGCTCCATTTCACAGTGCATTGCCAAAGCCTAGCAATGATGTTTGACCAGCTGCTGGTTATATGAGCGATAGGGCAGCAGGAATTCTGTTCTTTCCTTCCCTTACAGATTTGCTTAAAAACAACCCCCTTCCCACCCCACCCAAGGTGTGAGCCAACACGGGGTGAACTCAGCACAGACAGGAGTTAGACAGCCTTAGGATGTTGGGGTGCTAAGGAGACCAGAGGGAAAAGCTCACCTGTGATGATAGTAAATAATATTTTTCTTTGCTGTCTGACTCCTTCACACATGGTAGCACTGATGTATTCCAGTTCTGAGTCACACTCCAACAGGCAGGAGAGAGACAGCTGCAATGGTTAAGTCATTACATGGTACACATACAATTTGCATCTCCCCCATTGTAAATGTTAACGTTGAATCAGCTGACACTTCAACGCATTCTGCATGTGCACTGAAAACAAAGTGGGAAAGCCAAGTCGATGAAGTAAGTAACCTTGCAAGGCGCAACTAAACAGACTGACTGCCAACAGATAAAGGATTGCTCCAGTTCACCTTGACCCTTGCTTATAGGTCCACAAATTCCCAGAGCATGTGTGAGAACCACACAAGATCTCACAGCGTGCTGCTGCAGACAGAGTTATCACTCCTGTCACATCTCAAGATCGCACAAACCTCAGAATCCCCAAAAGCAACAGGAAGACCCAAGATTTAGAATGTAACATGGGCTTTTTTCAACAAATGTATATTTTATTTTTATTATGAGTGGAGAGTGAGACTATTTGGACAATCATTCAAAGAGCGAGTACCAAATAGTCTCCTTCTAAGCTACAGGATTCTATGCTATCTTGGTGCACGACTAAAGCCACAACACTAAACTTGAAAACAGCAAAGAGCATGATGTTAGATATACAGACTTCCATCAAAATGAACAAGGCTCCTTCAACAGCACTTTCCAAACTCAACCATTTCCATCTAGAAGGGCAAGAGCTGCAGATACATGGATACACTACCATTTGCAAGTTCCCCTCCAAGCCACTCACCAATCTGACTTGGAAATATCTTGCTGTTCCTTCAGTGTCACTGGGTCAAAGCTCTCCCTAACAACATTGTGGGTGTACCTACACCACACAGACTGCCACGGTTCAAGAAGGCAGATACCCCAGGGCAATCAGGGATGATAAACACATGCTTGCCTAGCCTAGCGATGCTACAACCTGTGACCAAATTAAAAGACATACCCACTCCCACTATAAGTTGTTTTATTCTTCACACTTCTTGGCAATTTCAGCCTCTGTCTTAAGTGAAGGTCTTGTTTTAAGGGAACAGTTCAGTGACCCTTCGGTAACTCAATCGAGTGGCAGTCCACCCTGCATGTCAGAGCATGTCAGCAGATTATTCAACTATATCAAATTTCACAACTGAGCATGTTGCACCTGGCTCTACCACAGAGCATCTGTAGCAAACATCAGTGGATCATGATGGAGAGCTAGGACCCCAGTTCATGTTGCTCGCTGTTGCTGAGTCGAGAACTCCTGAAGCCAACACAACAACAACTTTTTCAAAAACTGTGAACAACGACAACTGACATATCAACAAACTCACTGTGATCAGACCTTGAGCCTTCCTAAATCCTGGGGCTTGCTCACAATGTAAGTCCCACATCAAGAGGATTCCCTACAAAATACCACTAACATATTAAGCTAATACTTTCCAGCATCTGCAGTCTTTTTGTCTCTAACATACATCATGAAGCAAACACGCTGTGCTGCTGTGGATGAGTTATACTGTGTCTTTCTTTCGTCTTCCCTTTTGTAGTGAAAGCACTTGGTCATTTTCGGGGGATAATGATTCTACAAGCAATCCATTACACCTCAGAAGGTGCAGATTATGTGTAACAAGATATGGTTACCTACAACAACGAGATTCTCCTATGAGTAGCCATCGAGTTGAATTTTAAAAATAATTAATATGATGTGGGCATTGCTGGCTAAGCCAGCATTTTTCGCCCATCCCTAATTTCTCAAGAGGGGCAGTTAGGGAGTTAATCACTTTGCTGTGGGTCTGAAGTCACATGCAGGCCAGACCAGGTCAGGGTGGGAGGTTTCTTTCCCTAAAGGATATTAGTGAAACACATGGGTCTTTATGCCATGTGGTCAAAATCAGGCTAGCATTTCATTCCAGATTTTTATTTAATTCATATTTCACTATCTGCCTTGATGGATTTAAACCCACGTCTCTAGGACATCAGCTGGGGGCTGTATTCCAAAAATACTGATAGAAATACTAGCCCAGTGACATTTCCAGTCTACCACCCCCTCCTGATTCAAATGAATGAGGTGAATTTGTTGAAATACTCACAAGTGGTCTCACAGGGTGGGTGTGTCCCTGGATAAGGAGACGCTGGCCATTTCAGACTGAAATAAGGAGAAATTTCCTCAGGCTGAGGATTCCAAACCTTCGGAATTTCAAGATGTGTGGATGCTCAGTCAATAATTATATTCAGACATATTTGAAGGAATGGAGGGATATGCAGACCAGGTTCAGATGAGCCATAGTCTTAAATCAACAATGGAGCAAGCTAGGCGGGCCAAACTGCTCCTAATACTTATTTTCTTTGTATCACTGGCCATCACAAAACTAGTAATCTACAACTCCAGGCTAATGCTCTGGGAATATGAGTTTGAATCTCAACATGGCAGTTATTGAAATCTGAATTCAACAAAAATCTGGAATCAAAAGTTCACCGATTGTCAACCATTTAACCATGACCAATTGTAAAAAGCTCTGTGGTTCAAGCACACTCTTTAAGTAAGGAAATCTTACTCAGTCTGGTCTACAGCAATATGCGTGACTGTTAAATGCCCTCTAAAATAGCCCGAGGAATCTAGTCAGGTGAAGAGGTGATTAAGGATGGGAATGAATGCTGACCCACCCAGTGATGCCCACATCTAATGAACGAGTACAAAAGGTCAGGGCTATGAATGATGTTATAGTAATTGGTCAAAGTGGAAGCATTATAGCTCACTGATTCCTCTTCACATCGTTGATTCCTCACACCACATCCCTCCCCACATCTTGTTGTGAAAGATGACACATTTTAATATTTTTATGAAGTATAAATCATTGTGAGGATTTGAAATTTGGAATTCTTACGATGTCCTCAGCAATGCAAGACAAAATGGTTTGGCAAGATGTCAACCTTTTCAGCAACACTCCAGTTCTGTAGCTGGGGCAATGTGCACGTGTGCATGTACACGTGCCCGCGTGTGTGTGCTTGTGATTCAGGGCTGAGTTCATCTCCATGACCAATTTTGGTCAGTCAACAAGGGGTCAATAAACAAATCTCTGAGTTGTCCTTTGTTAAACTGGCTAGAGATTATAATCTCATTTTCCACCTTTACCAGGCCATTAGCAGACTGTCAGGTGAGCTGTATTTTCACCATCTCCTGCCTGTTCTATTCTGCTTTGGCTGGTTTTCTGTCACCAATCCTCCCTTCCCTGAATCTAGGACCTGTCTAATTATCAGTGGAAAAGGATAGGCCTCTGTTGAGTCTATAAACAGAAGAAACACTGATCTTTCATAACAACGCAGATCACTGCACAGTCACAATAGTTTATATTAACTTGCTTGGCACATTTAGTAAGAATTGTGCAGAATATATCCCCACTCGGAGTACTTGGACAAAATGGATCACAGTCGAAAGAGGAGAAAGTGAGGACTGCAGATGCTGGAGATCAGAGCTTAAAAATGTGTTGCTGGAGAAGCGCAGCAGGTCAGGCAGCATCAAAGGAACAGGAGAAGGGCTTATGCCCGAAACGTCGATTCTCCTGTTCCTTTGATGCTACCTGACTTGCTGCGCTTTTCCAGCAACACATTTTTAATCACAGTCGAAAGATACAGGGTAAGACCATTTAAGACTGTATTGAGGAGAAATTACTTCATCCAGACAATGGTGAGACTATGCAATTCACTTCCACAGAAAGCAGTTAAGACCAAAACATTGTATGATTTCAAGAAGTAGTTGGATATAGCATACAAGAGAAGTTCTTCAGAAGAGTCATATCAGACACGAAATAGAACTGTTACTCTCCACAGATGCTGCCAGATCTGCTGAGTTTTTCCAACCCTTGTTGTTATTTCAGATTTTTGGCATCCATAGTATTTTGCTTTTATGACATGAACATGAACTCCTTCAGAACCACTACCTTTTACAACAAAACGTTGTGGGGAGTTTATGGAGTATAGTCCACAGGAATCAGATTTGTGTGGGTGGATCCTTTCCCTTTGCTTTTCATTCTTGGACTCTGAGTGTCACTGGCAAGACCAGCATCTATTGTCCATCTGAATTGACCTTATTGAAACATCCAAGATTCATAGGGGGCTTTACAGGCTAAATGAGGAGAGGTGGTTTCCCCTTGTTGGAGAGGTCAGCACCAAAGGACATAATCTCAGAATAAGGGCTTGCACATTTAAGACAGACAAGAGGAGGAATTTTGAGTCTCAGAGAGCAGCAGTAAATTTGGAATTGTTTACTGTAGAGGGCTATTGAGGTTGGGTCATTCAGGCTAAATTATTCAAAGGCAAGACAGACAGCTTTTTAGTCACTAAAGCAATTAAGAGTTATGGAGAAAGGGCAGGAAAGTCAAGGTGAAGATTAACAGATCAGCCATGATCTCATTGAATGGCAGTGCAGAGTCAATGGGCTGAATGGCCTACATCTGCTCCTACATCTTCTGGTTTTATGATCCCTAAGCAATCCTTAGAAGATTACCATGAGTCTTGATTCACAAGAATGGTTCAGGAGATCAGATGCTTCAGTAATATGGCTAGATTGGTGAAGTTTGGCTTGTTCTTGTTTGAGAAGAAAATAATGAGAGGAAGTGTGTTAAAATCACACAGGCTTTGAACAAAATGGATAGGTGGAAATTATTTCCATATTAAAAAGTGTCAGATAGGGCTCACTTGGTAGTGACCCCTCCTCTGAATCCCAGTGTGCTTGGGTTCAAGCCTGACCTTAGGGCTTGAGTACAAGCATCTGCAGAGACATTTCATTGGGTTCCTGAAGGGCTGCTGGATTGACAGAGAACCTGTCTTCTGGATGGTACATTCAGCTGAGCTGCTATTTGCATGCCTTAGTGGATGTAGAAGATCCCATGGATCCTGAAGATCAGAAAAGTGTTCATAAAAAAAATACAAACAGATCATCGAATCATTACCAATGTCTGTAGGAGCTCTCCCTTCATGTGCAATGGCTACTTGGTTTCTCCTTTTCAAGCATTTCAGAAGTACTTTGTTAGTGAGCTTGGGGATGTCTGACGGTCATTAAAAAAAACTAGACAAATTCAAGTCTTTATTTCTTTTTCACTGGCATTGAGTTCAAGATCTAAAGATCATTGACTTCAAGTGTGCCGGAAATGAACAAAAGACCAAATTAGTTATATATGTTTTAAGCAGCCTGTGGTTGTGATTTGGAATAGACCATCTGAGAGTGTGACCACCATGAAAAATAGGAACAGGAATAGGCCACTCGGCCCCTCAAGCCTACTCCACCATTCAATAGTGTCCTGGCAGATCTGACACTCCTCCTGTCCATTTCCTGGCCTTAATCTGTAACCCTCGATTCCCCTATTGATTAAAAATCTACCTACCTCAACTTAAATGTACACAAGGACTCCATCCCCATAGCTCTCGGTGCCAAGGAGTTCCAAAGACTCTCTCACCTGAGAGAAAAAAAATCCTCCTCACTCCAGTCTTAAATTGGCTCCCCTTTATTCTAAGGTCTGGTAGTGGCAAATACAAATCAGGGGTTCCAGAAAGGGAACTGAATAATTATCTGAGGTGAAAAGAATGACAGGATTGAGGGGAAAAGGGGAAGCTGAATGAGTTTCTCTAGTAGATAGCAGACATGGACACAATGGGCTGCATGGTCTCCTTTGCTATGCTGTAAGCATGCTATGAATCTGTGATTCTTCTTAATCTGCTGCAGCCAGTGTGGTAAAAGGTGTTGACACAGTACTGTTAGGTGGGGAACCCCAGCATTCCGACATATCTGCCACTTTTCGTTGTCATTGTTTGTGCATTCAAGGGCTAGCACACTGCCCAACCAGCAGCAAAGTGCTGAAAACTAACACCATAACCAACAGGGGAGATGGCAATTAGATCATACAGAGACACAATACATTGTGGTCCCTACCTTACTCAACAAGGAACTGCAAAATAATCAAACCAGACCGTTAGTGCCCTGTGGAACTGGATGCATTTAAATCATTATCCAGTATGTTGGATCTCCCCAGTGGATTACATGTGAGAAAGAGAGAGAGAGAGAGAGAGAGAGAGAGAGACGGACAGAGAGATAGAGTAACAAGGTAAGATTAGCATGCACAATAGTGTCAATTATAGAGTGTATTCATGTCTGGTAACCATGCACACACACTCTGCAACCTAACAATTGCAATAAAGTGACACATCACCACAGATCAAACATAAGCATGATTAGAGAGATCATATACCAGTGTAGCCTGCAAGCACCACATCGCATTAATATTAAATGGCCATAGATCAGCAATGAGCAGAATACCAGGAGCAGGTAGAATATTTTTTGTCCCTGTGTGTCTTTTTTTTTTGCAACTGCACAACATCCATCACCCATGTGGGTTACTCGTGCTCCAAATATTGAGGGGTAGCAGGAGTAGGGAGGTGGGAAACAAAGTAAAATAAAAATTCATATGTGAGAATAAATGGTCTTGCGACCATTTGTAAGGGTTTGCTAGTTCTGCAAAGCATTTGCTTCCTCAACGACTGGTATTATATTGTTTAAAATTACCATCAAGGCAAGGATGATTTATGATGCTCATAGTCAGAGGTATAGTTCACCCCTTACTAATGATAGAGAGGTCACAAACAGGGGCAGCTCTCATCTCATTCTCACATCACATCATAGTCTCACTGACCAGGATAAAAATTACACACACTTACATCTAATTGTGATTCAAAACCGCCACAACTGAAGATGGTCATCTCTGTCATCACCAGGACCATCTATTTCCACCTCTGGAACCTCACTCCCATCTCAGTTTGCCTGCTGCTTAAACCGTCATCCATTTCTTTATTATACATGATCACATTATTCCAGCACACACCTCACAGTGCTCCCATATCCTAAACTGTTTGAACGTGACCTCATCCAAAACCCTGTTGCCCTTGTCTTAACTCATGTCCGAATCCCGTTTGTCTTTCACCCCCACGCACACTGACCTACACTGAATCCTGCTGCTTGGATGCTGCCTGACCTGCTGTGCTTTTCCAGCACCACTCTAATCTTGACTCTAATCTTCAACATCTGCGGTCCTCACTTTTGCCTACACTGGCTCCTGGTCAAGCAACTTGCTGATTTTAAAACATAGAAACATAGGAAATAGGAGCTTCCCAAGGCCACTCAGCCCTTCAAAGCTGTTAAGCCATTTCATCTAATTATGGTTGATCATCCAACTCAGTACCCTATCCCCACTTTGGCCCTATCACCTTTGATCTCTTTAGCCCTAAGAACTACATCTAACTCCTTCTTGAAAACATTGAATATTTTGGCTTAAACTTGTTTCTGTGGCAGAGAGTTCCATAGGCTCACCACACTCTGGGTGAGGACAGACCCATCTCCTTGCCCTTTCCCTGTAACCCTGCATTTCCCATAATCCACCTGTACACTATGGCCAGTTTAAATTGTTGACAGGATGTCACATTAACATGCATTAGGGAGGAAGCCTTGATATGTTGAATCCATTCCACCCGTTTCAGATTGGACAGAGCTCACAGGTTGATAAAAGTAAAGGTCTTATGCACCACTCTTCACTGCTCACTCCCATCCATCGTTTGCCTTCTCATCCAATACAGCACTGGCCCTGTCCCCACTAAACACTTGCCCACAGTGAATAGTGAGCCTGTGCTTTCACACTGCCAATGATAACAGGGTCAGCCTCTGGCCATAAAGCTTGTACTTACTTGACAACAGGAACTGTTTTCAAACTTCCACAGCTTGGCAGAGCGTGTGATTGTTAACCACCTCGTGGTTAACTAGAATCGCAGTTTTTAGGTGGATTCAGACAGGTCGGTCCCAGTTTTGTGCAAGACATACCCTTGGTACCTTTAATATGTCCCAAAGCTTTTCACAGGAGCATTAAAAAAAAACTCTAAGTTTGGAAGGTGGAGAAGATGTTTCCATTAGCAGGAGAGATGAGGAGCTGAGGGCACAGCTTCAGAGAGAAGGGATGATCCTTTAAAACTGAGATGTTAAGATAGTCCCGGAAATGGGGCGGACCAGAACAATAATCATCAGTTGTTGTAAGAAATCTTTTGGACTTTCTCTAGCATTCTTTAAGGAAGGAAATCTGCCATCTTACTGGTCTACCCTATCTATGACTCTCAATAATTGACTCTTCCGAAATGGCATAGCAAGCCACTCGGGCAACTCGGGATGGGCAACCGATGCTGGCCTTCCCCTGATACCTACATCCCGTGAAATACTTTAAAGCAGGCAGGAGAAACAATAAATATTTCACCAACACCTTGCACACAAGCAAGTGGAATATCAGGAAACAACAGAAGAGGTGCAACACCCTCAAATCCCAAGAGGGTCAAAAAACAAGTTAGTTATCCTCAGATAGCCAAGGCCTCCAGTTTATTTTCACACTGAACAACACAACAGTAATTCAAAACACAAAGGCAAAACGCAGGGCTTGTCATCACATTATACCAAGTCATTTACTCTCACGTCAACATAGCAAGGCAGGGTCAAGGTCAATTGGTGATTGACAGCAATCACTCTGATTTTGACATTTTTACTGTAGGCATCATCATTACCATACAAGACATTGTCAAATGTCAACAGGAGAAGCAGAGTACAGGCGAGAAGGTGGCAGCTGTCGAATAAGCTGACCTGAACTTTCTCTCTCCTTAACAGGTCTGTTCATCCATTGAAAAACCAAATAAGGCACCTGAACCATTTCAAACAAAAGCATCTAGCTTTCAGTTGTTAGAGTCACAACATATATTCAGCTCGAAGACTACTTAAATACAAAAAAAAAATCAACATTTGGAAACTCTGAAGATGAGAGTGGCAGTGAAAGGGAGAGTCTGACAAGAAAGTCAGAGATGAAGAGAAAGAGAAAGATAGAAAGAGGAAAGCAGAATGGGAGCTAAATAATGAGAGCGAGAGAGAGAAAGAGAGAAAACAAGACAGTAACAGATAGATATAATAATCTGCTAAGCCAGCCTGTGAATTATTCATTTCAAAATCTTCTCATCGCTAAATGCAATAGATTTAATCATCTCAGGAATGAAAGCAATCAGCTATCAGCTCCGTCTCCTCAACAGACAGGATTCCAGGCCCCTCCCCATGACAGACGAAAGAGAACTCTACATTGCAAACTCCCCATTACTACAGTGAATACCCTCTTAAATCTGATTAGTATTTTTCAAAACATAATAACCAGCCTCTTCTGCTTTTTTATACCAAGAACTCAGAAAGGGCCAATTACTAATTGGTTGCTATGGATACATGGCAGGAAACATGGCAGGAATCTGTTCAAGAACAACCAGGAATTGATTCTCTTGCATCAAGGAAGAAAGAAGGGATGACAAGACGTCACTATTAATTAGCACAATAAACAAGAATCCGTCCAAATATGCAAACCAGCCCTGATAGCCCGAGAAGCCTTTTTAAAATGCTGTTCCAGTGAGCATCAAGACTTACCAGACACCTGCTTAGAGATGGCTGGTTATGTCGTGTCAGGATTAGTATTAGATTCCTGCTGCATGCTCCTTCTTCCGATACCAAGGGAGCGAGACCTCTGCACCCACTCCTGTCAACACCACAACAGTGCCACTCTGCACCCACACCAGCCAGATCCCGCCTCTCCCAGATTCTCTGGGAATGCCGTGTCCTCCCAGCAGCTGGGGGAGAGCTGGAAAGAGGAGGATGCTGCAGAATCAGCATCACACACAGGCAAGTACTCACACACACACTCTCTCTCTCTCTCTCTCTCTCTCAGAGCATGCTCTGTGGCCAAGGAATCCCAAGGTACTCACATGATTTACTACTGTACTGTGATAAACCAGGAGAGTTACCACACAGAGCTGCAGGATCATCCTGCTCTCTGTCACCCAGGCAGCTCCACTTACAAATGAAGGGAGAGTGTGTGTTTCAGGAGCAATTGAGCACTTTATTTTGTCACATGATGGTGTTTTTCCTTTGAGTCTTTAATCGACCCTGTGGCCCACATCAGTATTTTGACTGATGTGGAATCAGAAGACTACAAAGGACATAATTAGATGGCTATAAGATAATCATAAAAAAATTGAAAGTGTTAAGGAGTAAATTCTTTAGCCAACATGCGGTTAGGATGTGAAATCCACTTCTTCTTGGGGTAGTTTTATTTTCTTTGTTCTTTCACTCACACAGCTAACATTTATTGCCAATCCATAATTGCTCTTGAGCACTTCCTTTAGCTGATGCACTCTGTGTGGTTTAGGTGTTTCCTGTCCTTAGGAATCAGGGGTGGTCTTGCCTCTCCTCCAGTTCAAGATGGTTGATAAAGCCAATACATTGATCAGCAGACAGTGACAGTCCTCAGTCTCTCCCAGTGTTACAGGCGAAACAAGTGATGGTTGAGTGATTGGGCACATGAGGTATTTGGAGGTTTATGTACGAGAGAATATTCTTTCCCCCTCTCTGTATGGATAGCTGGGTATTTCCATGAGAAAACATGAACTTGAACACCAAAAATGTGGCTTATTATTGGTACCAACGGGCCCGATTCCTGAACCATTCTCAGTGGAGATTCTCCCATTTCTATGAAATCCTTCATAGAATCAATTCATCTGGACACAGTAGGAATGATTGAAGAGGGATCAGGAGATTAAGTAGTCAGGGTGCGTCAGTGGGTAGCACTGCTGCCACACAGCATCAGGGACCCAGATTCGATGCAACCCTCAACCAACGTGGAGTTCGCACGTTCGCCCCGTGTTTGTGTAGGTTTCCTCCGGGCACTCCAATTTCTTCCCACAGTCCAAGGATGTGCAGGTTAGGTGGATTGGCTGTGCTATCACGCCCAGGGATGTGTAGGCTAGGTGGGTTAGCCCTAGGAAATGGGGATTGGGTAGGATGTTCTTCGGAGAGTCAGAGTGGACATGTCAGGCCAAATGGCCTGTTTCCATACTGTGGGGATTCTATGATAGTCACCAACCAGGAGGTTTACAAGCTGGGTAAATAGCATCAACCAAGAAAAAACATTCCCTTTCGAGGGCTGGCTCAATAAGCAGAGGTCAAATTTCCAAAACCATTGGCAAAAATATCCAAAGGGAAGGGGATTTTATCTCAGAATCCTCAACACTCAATCTGAAAAAGGCATTAGAAGCTGCTGTTATAAATAATTTTTAAAAGGGAATTGGGCAGATAACTGTAAGATGGAATTTACAAGATTTCAGGCAAAACTACATGGGGACAGGGACTAAACAAGATGTTAATGCTGGATAAACACAGTAAAGGGGTGATAATTCATTAATTATCTGTGTAAATCTAAGAAGAGAGACAAAGTGAACAGTGACATTGACAGTGAACCTGCCTTTGGACCAGAAGGTCCAAGTTCAAGTCCCAATTGCTTCAGAGGTATGTCGTCACATATCAAACAAGTTGATTAAAAATAAATATAAAAAGGGGATTCTGGGTTTTGTGGCACAGTGGTAATGTCCGTGCCTCTAAGCCTGGAGACCTAGGCTCAAGTCCTAACTGGTTTAGAGGTGTGTTCTAACATCTCAGGGTTGTGATTAGAAAATGTTTATAAAGAGGGGTAGTGGCCCTTTAAGGGGCTGTCAAACATTAAACAGTTAATTTGGTTACTGGTTTTTAAAAACAGCTGGAACTACACACTACATGGGAAACTATGGGCAAGACATTAAACTGTTTGCCAAGGAAACTTCTTGTCTCTTGCTACTGCATCACCTTCAAGCTTGGATCCCATTAACACATGACAGCTCAGTTGGCTGGATGGCTGCAGAGTGATGCCAACAGCATGGGTTCAATTCCTGCACTGGCTAAGGTACCCATGAGGGACTCTCTTTCTCAACCTTTCCCCTCACCTATGATTCTACAGTTAACCCCAAGGGACCCTCCACCAATCATCTCCCTCTCTAATGACTGAGCATCCTTGTGGTCTACTAGGACTATAGTGATTTTATCTTTAAGGTGCAATGGTAGTGTTCCTATCTCTGAGCAAGGTGGCCTAGGTTCCATCCCCACAGTATGGAAACAGGCCATTTGGCCTGATAAGTCCACTCTGACCCTCCAAAGAGCATCCTACCCCAATTCCCATTTCCTAGGGCTAACCCACCTAGCCTACATATCCCCAGGCATGATAACATGGCCAATCCACCTAACCTGCCCATCTTTGGACTGTGGGAAGAAACTGGAGCACCCAAAGGAAACCCACGCAGACATGGGGAGAACGTGCAAACTCCACATTGGTTGAGGGTTGTATTGAACCTGGGTCCCTGGTGCTGTGAGGCAGCAGTGCTAACCACTGAAATAACCTGACCCCTCTTAAATCATTCCTACTGTGTCCAAATGAATCAATGCTAAGAGGGATTTCATTGAGAAACTGGAGAATCTCCATTGAATCTGCAAATGAAGTCTGCCATAATACTTTTTTTGGTTAGCTATTTTCTAATCAGCTGGTTCAGAGATATTGTGACACACCTCTGGAGCAGGTGGGACTTAACCAGGTGGCCCAGGTTTAGGAAGTAGACACATGACCTCAACACTCCAACAGCCCTTTCACAATATCTCTGAACAGGGGGTTGATTAGAAAAACACATGATTGCTCTCTCAAAGCCCAATGGAGGTTTGTTGAGCCAACTGGCTTCCTTCTATGGTCTAGGTTTTTCTGATTCAAACAAATTCAAGAAACTGTTGTGGGCATCATGGAAAAAACAATTGTTGAATATTTTGAAGAAAATGGGAAACCTGGCTTCTGAAATGATGTATCTGGGGGACAAAGGCTATACTTGCCTGAAGTCAACACAGATTATCCACTTGCCAATTAGTAAAATAATTTTTGTCTGATAGTGTTTCTACAAGTCATCTTACTGCCTCAAACCACATTAAAGGCACTACAAAACATGTTTTAGCTGTTGTTATATATTGGTTGCAGGTAAGGCTTTATAGTTTAAAATTTCAGCAGCCATTAACTAAAGAGATGTTAACCAAAGGAATAGGTTCATTCAGGTGTTCTAAACACCTCCTGCATTCCTAACGGATACATCTTTCTAATGACAATGGAGAGTTTCAGTGATGAAGAAAGGCTGGACAGACTGGGATTGTTTTCTTTGAAACGGAGGAGGGGACACACACACACACACACACAAATCCTTTCACCCTCCTCCAGTATTCACCCTCCATATGGACCCCTTACCTTGGCCTCTTACCTGCCCTCCATCTCTTCATTGAAAACTAACAGCATGACATTGACCATCTCAATTTCTCCGCTCCTCTCAGCCACTCTAACCTGTCCTCTTCACTCTCACAGGTCCAACCCTAATCTTGTTACCAAACACACCAGCAAAGGTGGTGCTGTTGTAGTCTGGCACACTGATCTTTACCTTGTGGATGATCAACACCAACTAGAGTCAGAGTCAGATGTACAGCACAGAAACAGACCCTTTGATCCAACCCGTCGATGCCAATCAAATATCCACACCCAATCTAGTCCCACCTGCCAGCACCTGGCCCATATCCCTCCAAACCCTTCCTATTCATATACCCATCCAGATGCCTTTTAAATGTTGCAATTGTACCAGCCTCCACCACTTCCTCTGGCAGCTCATTTCATACACGTATCACCCTCTGCATGAAAAAGTCAACCCTTGGGTCTCTTTTATATCTTTCCCCTCTCACCCTAAACCTATGCAGTCTAGTTCTGGACCTAAGGAAGAGACTTTGTCTATTTATCCTATTCTTGGACACTTCTTCCTCCTCCCCTCTTGGACCATGAGCCCACATCCCAACAGAAGCCATTGTTGCCAGGACGATCAGTGACCTCACTGCCTCTAGAAATGTTGCCCTCCACTGCCTCCAACCTTATACATGCAGTCACATGTAGGCTAAGCCAGATAAGGACAGCAAATGTCCTTCCTAAAAGAATGTTACTGGACTAGATGGGTTTTACAACAGTTGAATGTAGTTTTATGGCACATTATATTTAAAGTCATCCAGCTGTAGTGATGGGATCTGAAGCCAGGTTATCAGCGCAATACTCCGGACCTTTGGGACAACTAGTCCAATGACATGACCTCTAGCCACCATTTCTTCCCATGATTTACAAAGAAATCATGGCCCGACATCCAGCACTACTTAATCAATTAGATTTTACTTCTCTCCAATTTCAGAAGAGTTTTTGTATTTTGGTATCAAGCCCCAAAGATTAAATCCTACAAAACATCAATCTACTTTCAGAGTCACAGAGTCATACAACATGGAAACAGACCCTTCAGTCCAACCAGTCCACGCCAAACATAATCCCAAACTAAATTAGTCTCACCTGGCTCATATCCCTCCAAACCTTTCCTGTTCATGTACTTATCTAAGTGTCCTTCAAACATTATAATAAAACCTTTCTGGGCAAGGTTTCTGCTTTTGTAACATGCACCTCAGAGGTTATAGCCCATCTTGTGAGTTTGCACATCTGTAATGTTTTAAATCACTTCATCCCAATTAATGTCCAATAACAGGTCACCAAGGTATGCATTCTCTCATCACTCTGCCTGCTCTGAGCCAATCAGTCAGTGCACACTTTTTTTTGCCTTTAATCTGATTAGGAGCAAGTGGAGGCGAATTCCACTGCGCTAATTAGTTTTGGATGAAGTGTAAATCTATGCCTGAGGGATGGGGCCAAGATATTTTAATGGTGTCCAGAACACACCAGTAAAATTAACCTGAGAAAATCAAAGTGGGAGTGAGGAGAATTAGCTTAACAGGCAATAAATTTTATGAGATGAGGCAGTTCACAAATAAAATTCTGGGAATTTGAATAAAGATTCGTGCACTTTGTGTCTTTCACTGTCTCTCACACCTGCACACACACACACACACAATGGGTGCTGGGGATAAAATAAGCACTACCGCACTTAGGTGGTAGTGTGGGGGTTAAATTATTTAAAGAAAAGAAAAAGAAAAGAAAAAAAGGTGAAAGAAAAAAAAACAAAAACAGGAGACCCGGAAAAAAAAATAAATAAATTCTGCACTCACCATGGGTGCTGGGGATAAAATAAGCACTACCGCACTTAGGTGGTAGTGTGGGGGTTAA
>NC_057735.1:8953614-8999775 GCF_004010195.1 Chiloscyllium plagiosum
ACAAACAGGAGATTGCCCCTCTTCCGTGGTTACGTTAGAGCCCGGGTGTCCTTGGAGAAGGAGCACGTGGTGTCGACCAACACCCTGGAGTTGTTCAGGGAGAGGTGGGCGCCGCAGGGAGTGGAGTGCATCATTTCTCCGTCCAATTCTATTTTGATTTAGTCCCTACCCTCCCCTTCACTGTTTTGATCACACAGCATTGCCCTTTGATGTGAAGGGCAGTGTTTGTCACTGGCCACCCGGGTGTTTTTCCTATCTTCCTGGTGGTGGAAATTGAGTAAAGATTTGTGCACTTTGTGTCTTTCACTGTGTCTCACACCTGCACACACACACCATGGGTGCTGGGGGAAAAAAATAAGCACTACTGCACTTAGGTGGAAAAAAAAAATAAATAAATAGGGATACGGGCCCGGGTGTCCTTGGAGAAGGAGCACGTGGTGTCGACCAACACCCTGGAGTTGTTCAGGGAGAGGTGGGCGCCGCAGGGAGTGGAGTGCATTATTTCTCCCTCCAATTCTATTTTGATTTAGTCCCTACCCTCCCCTTCACTGTTTTGATCACACAGCACTGCCCTTTGATGTGAAGGGCAGTGCTTGTCACTGGCCACCCGGGTGTTTTCCTATCTTCCTGGTGGTGGAAATTAAATAAAGAATCGTGCACTTTGTGTCTTCCACTGAGAGAGAAAAAAAATCTGCACTGCTTGACACAGCTGGGAGTTCTCACCTCACAACTATTATCAGACTGGAGATGGAAGAGGAGGGAGTGAATCCCTGGAGTGCTAGGCCGACTCATCAACATAAAATGCAAAAGAACAGCGCATGCTGTAAACCAGAAACAAGAACAGAAGTTGCTGGAAAAGCTCAGCAGGTTTGGCAGCTTCTGTGGAGAGAAATCAGGGTTAATGGTTTGGGTCCAGTTCTGAGGAAGGGTCACCAGACCCAAACCATTAATTCTGAATTCTCTTCACAGATGCTAACAGACTTGCCAAGCTTTACCAGCAACTTCTGTTATTTCAACTCATCAACATACTGTTTATTAAAGTAACATTTTAGTGTGACAATTACTGTCGTACAGCGTGAGCAACTTATCAGCTCAAATCTCTGGCATGGCAGACACAAAAACATTTGCTCAATCAATTAGCGGGCTTTGTGTGTCTCTCAAAATCAGGAATAATCTGAAGAGAATAGGACTCAGAACTGAAGGACACTGCCATGAGAACAGAGGGCACACAGAGAGACAGGGAAAGATAGCATCACACAAAGGAAGCAAAGATGAAAGGGAAAATAAATATAGTCAGAGCGAGAGAGATGCTGAGAGAAATGTAGCGGGGTAGAGAGAGAAGCAGAAATACAAAGGGAGAGAGAGTGAGATTTTGCAATTAATGTATATGGCTGGCATCAAGTTCTGTTAGGGTCTTTGGGTAGATTTAATGCCACCCACCCCTAATACTAGTCTCCATTGGTATTAAGTAATGGACGATTAATCATGAACATGGATTTTCCAGAAGCAGCAATGCACTTAAGTAACAAGAAGTAGTTTATTACTTAATGGTAAGACAACAAGTTACATTAAATTAAGACTGGTTAGCTACATTAATGCTAAATGAGAGACATTATTATCCCCCGGGAGATGGTAACTAAGTCTATGCTGTAGACTGTAGAACTGACTAACAACAAGTTAACCAGCTCCTCCCAGATATAGTCATTTACATATCTGTGTGAGGAGCTATTTCAAAATGTCTGAGTACAGACCAACTTTCTACAACATCTCTTCCCAGAGCTACTTTCCCCTCTTTAAACCCAGCAGATAATTGCTTAAGCAAGTATATCAAGTTTACCACTTAACCATTCTGCCACCTCAACCCCCAACCAAAATCACTACCTGACTTTACAAATGTAATCAATCTAGAGGCTTGATAATTCTTCCGGACTGTATGTGTTGGGCTCAGAGGTTTGGTGCAACACTGGCTTGAAGATGCTGGATTCAAATGTTGCTCTGGTACCAGAGTGGATCATGAACAATTGTTCTCATGATGGGGCAGTGATGAGCTATGATTGTGCAGTGATAACACGTTTCTGCAATTTCTGCGATTAACAGTTCCCTCCAACGGGCAAAGTATGAACCGACAATAGTTGTATCGTCATTTCCTTTCTATTAAGACCTCTCATCCACACTATTACCCCATTTGGCAACTATTTAATGGGGTGATGTTCATGATATTTAATAATGTTGCAGATATTGATAACGCTGTTCTTTACAGTAAACATACTTGTCACATTTGGGATTCATCTGTGGGACCAACCTTTTTGGAAAGGATAGGGAGTTCAGCTCTCTTCCAATTAATAATTCTGATGGTGGATAAGTCACATTTGAGTAGAATGGACTGATATTTCAGCAAAGCTGTTGAGAAGTAAGTGCATTTTTTTCAAAAGGGAGTCAACAACTTGCACCCGTTGTTCTGCTCCATCAGACTCAGGGAACTGGTTGTGTGTTGGAATCTGAAAATGGTTGCAAACTTGTCAACAACCTCACTGGCAAATTATGCTCCATTATCAGATTTGACCACATCAGGGAGCCCATGAGTAGCAAATACTTCATAATAATTCAATAAATAGAACTCTAATAACTGCATTTGTAATGGTAATTACATCAATACACCATGAGATATAAATCAATAGTGATTAGGAAAGGGTGTCCCCTGAATGTAAATAAGTTTCTTCCCAATCTTTGCCAAA
Organism: Chiloscyllium plagiosum; assembly: GCF_004010195.1. Taxonomy (NCBI): domain Eukaryota; kingdom Metazoa; phylum Chordata; class Chondrichthyes; order Orectolobiformes; family Hemiscylliidae; genus Chiloscyllium; species Chiloscyllium plagiosum. The sequence continues at coordinate 8,956,350 of NC_057735.1, forward strand.
CTCTATTAGGAAAGGTGGTAGGGACTAATGGTTCTATGTGTGTTCAGCTCTGTGCACAGCATATTTTACATACTGTTTTGAGATTTTCTATTTCTTTTGTGATCACTGGCGATTAAACAGACCCAAGTTCTGAATCTTCATTTGGTAATACCGGTGTCTTCGTTCTGAGCAAAGACGGAATGACCAGTCTCTCACTCAATACCAATAGGTCATCCATAATAGTGAGATGTTATTGATCTTCAAAGTAAGTCTTCACTGTCAAAACATTGGGTTTTTATATCTGCCCAAGTTTTGAAACAATAGCAATGGATGTTAATGCACTCTGGGTTTTTTGTTTTTGCTTTTGTCTGATTTGACTCTGTTTATATTGTGTTGCTCATGTTGTTCACCAGCTCAAGTCTTCACTAGCCACTGTGAGATTGTCCACAGTCACTCTGAAGAGAACATCTGCTAATTCCTTTCAGCTCATTTTGTATGTGTTGGTCCCATGGCAAACCTCGTGAGGTGAAAATAAAATTGCTGTTATCTGTGAAGGCACCTTTACCAACTCTTTCTCATCCAAGAGGGAGACCAGTGGGTTGCGGTTGTTCTCTATGAAGACTTTGAGGCCAAGCACATACCCTGGATATCATTCATTTGCACTTGTTTCCATGAACAAAGCTCTAGATGCATAATATACTGGTTTCCTGTGTCCTTTTGGTTATTCCTGAAAGAATTTAAGGGTGGTGCGGTGGCTCAGTGGTTAGCACTGCTGCCTCACAGCACCAGGGTCCCAGGTTCGACTCTGACATCGGGTGACTGTCTGTGTGGAGTTTGCACATTCTCCCTGTGTCTGCGTGGGTTTCCTCTAGGGGCTCCGGTTTTCTCCCACAATCCAAAGATGCGCAGGTTAGATGAATTGGCCATGCTAAATTACCCATAGTGTTAGGTGCATTTGTCAGAGGGAAATGGGTCTGGGTGGGTTACTCTTCGGAGGGTTGGTGTGGACTTGTTGGGCCGAAGGGCCTGTTTCCACACTGTGGGGAATCTAATCATCAAATTCTGCACCCACACCTGTAGCTGAAACAGCTGCAGCAATAATAGACAGGAATTATGGGTGATTGATCCACCAGCACCTTCCATCCCCACATTTTCTTGGAAGAAGTGACATTCTTATAATGGAAATGACGTTGTTTTTGTTTATGTGGAGTTTTTTTGCTAGACATTGTAGTCAATCACTCCCAGCATCAAAGAATTTAACCCCCCTTGGGATTGTTTGTCATACAATTGTTTGGAGTGTTTGTACCATATGAAATTGACACGTTCTGATGGTCATTTGAAGTAAACTGTCATTTTTGTTCCCTGAATTTTCCAGTATCTGTTCTGAATGTCTAGCATAACAACATAATCAGAATAGCTTTATCAAGTGTGAGATCTTTCTGTGATTCTAAAATTCAGACATTCCAATGTCAACTCTGTCTCTAATTAGTTCTGGTGCAATGCCCCAGATTCACAACTATCCTGTATCCCATTGACATTGTATCCTGCACTCTGGTCTGTTATCCTGGTACACTTGTACACTTGTATAGTACTAAATGTTTGCAAACCACATAAGGCAATAGTTTTCACTTGGTAGATGTGATAGTAATAAATCAAACCAAATCATAAGATTCAGACAGTATATAAAAATCACGAATGAAGTTGCCAACGGGTCCTACAGAATAAAATAATGTGTTAATGTGATCAGCTTGACATTTGGTGTGTAGGCTGAAGTAATTCTGAATCTCATGAATTGCTTCTTCCATGCTGATTCATTGTCTGAACTGGTTGTAAGCTTGAATCTGCTTGGAGATGTAGTAACTTTCTCTATTTTTTAATAATTCATGGATGTGGATGTCTATGGCTGGGTCAGCAATTATTGCCCGTCCCTAACTGCCTAGAGCACAGTTAAGAGTCAACCACATTGCTATGGGCCATGAAATTATGGAAGGTTATAAAAGTAATTTAAATTCTGCTGCACCTTCAGCTTTGACATTTTAAGTTTCAATAATGGTTTCAAATCAATTGATATATAGCTTGTCATAAAATTGTTTGGAGAGGTTGTACCTTATGAAGTTGACAGATTCTGACAGTCTTCTGAAGTAAATTCTTTGAAGAGTTAACAAAGTTGATTGATGAGGGAAGTGATGTAGATGTCACATACATGGACTTCAGTAAGGCATTTGATAAGGTTCCCCATGATAGGCTGATGAAGAAGGTGAAATCGCATGGGGTCCAAGGTGTTCAAGCTAGATGGATAGAGACTAGTTGGGCAACAGGAGACCGAGAGTAGTAGTGGAAGGGAGTTTCTCAAAATGGAGACCTGTGACCAGTGGTGTTCTACAGGGATCTGCACTGGGACCACTGTTGTTTGTGATCTACATAAATGATTTGGAGGAAGGTGTAGGTTGCCTCATTACACGTTTGCAGATGACACTACAATTGGTAAGAAACAGATAGTGAAGGAGACTGTCAGAGAATACAGCAGAATATAGATAGATTGGAGAGTTGGGCAGAGAAATGGCAGATGGAGTTCAATCCGGACAAATACGAGGTGATGCATTTTGGAAGATCCAATTCAAGAGCGAACTATCCAGCAAATGGAAATGTCCTGGGGAAAAATTGATGTACAGAGCGATCTGGGTGTTCAGGTCCATTGTTTCCTGAAGGTGGCAATGCAGGCCAGTAAAGTGGTCATGAAGGCATACGGCATGCTTTCCTTCATCAGACAGGGTATTGAGTACAAGAGTTGGCAGGTCATGTTATAGTTATATAAGACTTTGGTTGGGCCACAGTTGGAATATTGCATACAGTTCTGGTCATCACATTATCAAAAGGATGTGGATGTTTTGGATAGGGTGCAGAGGAAGTTCACCAGGATATTTCCTGGTATGGAGGGCATGAGCTATGAGAAGACTTTGAGTAATTAGGATTTTCATTGGAAAGAAGAAGGTTGAGGGGAGACCTGATTGAGGCCTACAAAATCATGAGAGGTGGAGACAGTGTGGATAGCAAGAAACTTTTTTTCCCAGAGCAGAGGACACAATTATTAGGGGTCACGAGTTTCAAGTGAGAGGGGAAAAGTTTAGGGAAGATATATGTGTAAAGTTCTTCACGCAGAAGGTGGTGGGTGCCTGGAATGCGTTGCCAGTGGAGGTGGTGGGGGTAGGAACAATAACATCATTTAAGATGTATCTAGACAGATACATAAATGGGCAAGGAGCAAAGGGATACAGATCCTTAGAAAATAGGCAACAGGTTTAGATCGTGGATTTGGATCAGCATAGGCTTGGAGGGCCAAAGGGCCTGTGCCTGTGCTGTAATGTTCTTTGTTGACAGACATTCAGGAAATAAAAGGGCCCATTTACTTCAGAAGACCATCAAAAACTGTCAGCTTCATACCATCCAAACACTCCAAACAATTGCATGATAAATAGTCTCAAGGAGTTTTCAAACCCTTTGACACTATGAGTCACTGAGTGAGATGTTAAAACATCTTTGAAATGACAATTAAATTTTAATTACTGATAAAGCAAGATAAGATGTTCTCTTAAATTAACCAGTTGTTGTTTTGTCCTGTCTTTAAGTTTCTTCCTGCAGATCTACTTTGAATTTTCTTAATTGTAAAAGCATTTTTCATCACTGCATTGGAAAGATATTACTTCCATAAAGTGTAAAATTAATTTTAAAGCATTTGAGGTTGTGTAAATCTAGCTTCCCAACATAAAAACGTCAGATGGTGGTTTTGCACCATCTTGCCTTTCCCCTTGGCCATTCCTCTTGGCGGATTTTCATCTTTATTCACAAGAAGCAGAATTCACACGTCCCTCTTTCTTTGCGCCTTTTCGAATTGAAATAATGGTGTCTCACTTTCGTGCACCTATACACTTTTCTGTTACTCAGTCAAAATTTCTTATGCTTGCAAACGACCAATTTTAATAAAATCTTCTGCCTTCCACCTTTAAGTTCTAACCTCTCAAACTATGCTATTGCTTACAGAATTGCCCCTGCCGGAAGAATTTTCTTACAGCTTATTATAAACATTTTCGCATCATAAAAAAAAAATGATGTTCATTTCAAGAAAGATAATGAATGTGCCTTTTCCCAGGCTTGTGGGTCAGAATTGCACCACTGAAGTAAGCTTTTTCACTCTCTTCCCCTTAAGGATTCAATTTACACCTTGGAGCACGACGTTAACAATTTCTATCCTGGATCGCAACTTGGAAATGCTGCTTCCCTGTAATTTAAATGGGACTTTTCCTAGACCTCACTGGTTTTTTTTGTATTTCTGTTCCCCCTGGACTGGCTGCTTTAAGCTTTCTGCTACATTCTTCTCATACAGACTGAACGAATGCTGCTTTTGTCCTTACAAGAGTTCATTGTCTGAGTTACTGCAGCTGCTGACTGGTTTACAGTATCTATTTTAAAAGCTAACACTTTCTTACAAAATTAAAAATCACACAACACCAGGTTATAGTCCAACTGCTGAGTTTCTCCAGCTTTCTCTATGTTTGTTTATGTTTTCTCTTTCTTCTGTGATGAATCTGAGGATTCTTGATGATGATTTCTTCACATTTGAGGAAGAGATGTCCATAGCTGGTACCTCCAGTCATCAGAGACAAGCTGTCATGGAATCTTTTATATTTAACTGGAGGCAATGTAGCCCTCACGTTAACGTCTCACCTCAAAAAGCTCTGTTGAGCTGAATAGCAGTTTTGATTTAACCTGCGTGCTATAACAGAGGTTTGTTCTAAAGTTGATAAGGCCTTCCTGAAGAAGGGCTTATGCCCGAAACGTCGATTCTCCTGTTCCTTGGATGTTGCCTGACCTGCTGCGCTTTTCCAGCAACGCATTTTCAGCCCTAAAGTTGATAAAACAATATTGAAAAGGAGAAGGACTAAAGGGGGAGGCTTTGTGCTTGAGGGGACCTAGTTATTGGCACAATGCCTTGCCTGCTTCAGCAGAGATACTGGGTATGGCATTATCAGACTCACACAGCAGCCGCTCCACACTCTGTTATTAAATGTCTGTCATCTTACGTTTCAGTAACTGGAGACTCCAGTGATGTTAACAGTGATGTGTGCTATGAGGAGACACAAACAACTAATGCTCTGTGATCCATGTTGACAGAAAGGCCATTTTGGAGAACACCTGATATTGTGTTGCCTCTCTATGGCCATGCCTAACTTGGTTAGGCCACACTGTGTATCAAAGCCCTCTTGTTCAATTGATATATTTCGCTTAGCCCTCCGAATCCTCTCCGTCATGTTACTGTATTACAACACACACACACACACACGCACAGACACATACACACACGGAGACAGACACACAGACAGACACAGACACAGACACACATAGACAGACACACACAAGCAAGTGCCAGAGACACAAAAACATAGAGAAAAAGAGATAAGAGTGACTGAGTCACTAACACATTCATGAAATATTGATTAAGAGCAACACGAGGACATCTGAAAGATAGAGAGACACAGAAGAGAGAGAAAATAATTATTCTGCTCTCTTCGCGTTTAATTTTGTATGCCCCAGTTTTGTACTGATTCTTTAATGACTACCCTGACTTAGATTACATTGTTTCCAAATTGGTCACTTTGCTAATTAAATATTTAATTCCATGCACCTTTCCAAATATAGTGTCTTCACTCTCAGGATACTGAACACCTGTACTCAGAATCTTTTCCAACGTGTCAACGTTTCAAAGATAATTGTACAAAATATCGAAGTCCAGTCTCATCAATGAAAATATCTGCACTGGAGTCAGGCACCTTTGAGAAACAGCACAGTAATCAATCTGCTGAACGATAACAGCTTGTGTTGACTGGATGCTTGTGCTAAGTGCTCCTAATCAGACCCGGATCTTTTTCTTTTCATTACCAATAGGCATTCACCATTGTGTACTCATGTTTCACAATTCACAGAGTGATCTACATCGCCATCCATTCAAAAGCATTAAAATTCAGCTGCCCAGCCTCAGTGCAGTGGCTTAAATTGTCCAGGGTCTTCTGATTATTATCAATGGCCTCCAGTTTAGGGACTTGGCCACATAGCTGTCATGTGAGGAATTATTACTGTATTGTTGGAAGTGCATCTAAACCTCATCACTGATGATAAATGTGAACAGTAATAATTGGATGGCGACAGACAGGAAGCATTATGAGGACCTGCACTCTGTGTTCTCAGTTTTGGTGTGATATTATTCAGCATTTGACAGGACATAAATTATTCTGAAAGCAACTGTAGCTGCCCAAATGAAAGCTCCAAGATGTCTCAAACAGGAATATTTTTATTGTATAGAATATTAATATTTCCCAACAGAGACAGAATAAAGGTACGTTTAAAATTAACTTCTTAGTTGAAACATAGAAAAGGGTAACATTGAAATATTGAAAACAGGAGCAGGAGTAGCCCATTCTGCCCTTCCAACTTGCTCCACCATTCAGTAGAATCATGACCGATAATCTAACTCAGTCCCTGTTCCTGCTTTTTCCCCATACCCTTTGATCCCTTTAACCTCAAGACTTATATCTATCTCTTTCTTGAAAACACTCAATGTTTTGCCCTCAACTGCTTTCTCTGGCAGAGAATTCCACAGGCTCCCCACTCGCTGGGTGAAGAGATTTCTCCTCATCTCAGTCCTAAATATCTTACCTTAGAATGTGAGAGACAAAGAAACTGCAGAGGCTGGAATCCAAAGTAGACAGGCAGGAGGCTGGGAGAACACGGCAAGTTAGGCAGCATCAGGAGGTGGAGAAGTCAACGTTTCAAATGTAACCCTTCTTCAGGACCTGGGACCTTAGACTGTGAGCCCTAGTTCTGGAGAACTGAGATATTAGGGAGACTTTTTTGGGTGATTCCCACTCCTGGAATGGTGTTCCTACATGAAAGAGGTTTAGAAGCCACCGCACTGCAATAGCCGGGAATCGAACCAGAGTCAAACTGCTTGGAAGGCAGCGATGCTCACCACTATACCACCATCGGTCAGCATCTACAGTCCTCACTTTTGGCTTCCTACATGAAAGAGTCAAACTAAATATACAAGGCTAGAAAAAGGTGGGGAGCAGTACCAAAAGACTTGATCTTGATGGCCTAGTTGTGTTATCATTAGACTATTAATCCAGAGACCCAGGGAATATTCTGGGGACTTGGATTCAAATCCTGGCCAAGGCAGATGGTGGAATTTTAATTCAATGACAAATCTGGAACTAAGAGCCTAATGATGATCATGAAATCAATGTTAATTGTTGCAAAAACTCCATCTGGTTCACTAATGTCCTTCAGGTAAGGAAATTGCCATCCTTACCTGGTCTGGCCTACATATGACTCCAGACCCATAGCGATGTAGTTGACTCTTGACTGCTCTCACGGAAATTAGGTATGGGCAATAAATGCTGACCTATCCAGTGATGCCCACATCCTGGAAATTAATAAAAAAAGACATAATGGGCCAAATTGTCTCTTTTTATGAATTGTAACCATTCTGTGATTCAATGGGACAGAAGCAGCAAAGTGACATGAGTAGGAATGTAGCACAGAGGTAAACGAGACAGACAGCAAAGCAAGACTGTGAGACTAGAGACTTGGATACGAATCTCCCAGCCCCAAGGTGGAGTGAAAGCCAGCTCAAAGCACTCCAGTCAATGGGAATCCTCCTACAGAGGGACCCAAAGCATCATATCTACCCATGAAATGGAGGCAAACAGCCAATTTTAAATTAACTACACACTTAGGCATCCATTTCTTGGGTTGTGGGGGGCAGACTAGCCTCCTGTCATGTGCAGACACAGCATATGAAGCCTTTCCCTTATAGCAGCTAGAGGCAAGACACCATTGGGGAATGAGGTTCCATCTTTCTTAAAGAGAGGTCCCTGGGCAGAGAAGCTGCCCCTACCTTACCCCACTCCAATGGTTTTTAATTTTAGCCTTGGCCCTCCATCCTCGGGTTGCCAAGTTTACAAAGTTCTGAGCAGAGGCAGCAGCATCTATGCAGCCCATTGGCCATCTGTGATTGGATAGCAAGTCCAGATGTGGACACTTAGGAGAGTGTCTAAGGGAGTAAAAGTCTGAGCTGGTCCCACTGCCAGCAAGTACAGGATTATAACTCTCATCTTTTCATGATGTCCCAGATTCTGTGGTAAAGTCCAGCTCATTGGAGACAAAGGACAGAAAGACTGAATGAAGACAGAACAGTAACAAAAAGAAACACACATTTGAACAAGAAATGGATAAATCGAGTCAACACGTCACTCTGTGGTAAATTCACTGCCATCATGCTCTTTAAGGATCTATAGGACCTGCTTAGTACAGTATGATATAGATTAGATTACATTACAGTGTGGAAACAGGCCCTTCAGCCCAACAAGTCCACATCGACCCACCAAAGCGCAACCCACCCAGATCCATTCCCCCACATTTACCCCTTCACCTAACACTACGAGCAATTTACCATGGCCAATTCACCTAACCTGCACATTTTTGGATTGTGGGAGGAAACCGGAGCACCCGGAGGAAACCCACGCAGACACGGGGAGAATGTGCAAACTCCACACAGAGAGTCGCCTGAGGCGGGAATTGAACCCCGGTCTCTGGCGCTGTGAGGCTGCAGTGCTAACCACCGTGCCGCCCACAATAGAGAGACACTGCTCACTGGTCTAACTAGAGGGGGCTTTCCAATTGAACAAAAAGCATTATATATTAACAAACAATTAACAGGTTACATTAATATAATTGTTTGTTTGATGTTAGTTCTTTGTTAGTACCGAACCTGAATACTGCTAAAACAAAGACAGTTATTAAAGCTTGCACTCATCAGGATAATTGGCAAGAATACCAGTTTAATGGAAATACAATCTTTTTGCATTGAATGTTTCTTTTGTAACGAGCCTGCTCAGACAGGTCATGGCACACCTCTGGAGCAGGTGGCACAAGAAGCTGGGCCTTGTGGCCCTGAGTCAGGGACATTATCACAACATCGACGATTGTGGTGCTAGAAAAGTACAGGTGGTCAGGCAGCATCCAAGGAGCAGGAAAGTCGACATTTCAAGCATAAGCTCTTCATCAGGAATCAGGGGATGGTTTGAGGGGGCTGAGAGATAGATGGGAGGGAGGATGGGTCTGGGATGAAGGTGATTCTAGATTAGAGTGGTGCTGGAAAACCACAGCAGTTCAGGCAGCATCTGAAGAGCAGGAAAATCGACGTTTCGGGCCAAAAGCCCTTCATTGGCTGAATTGTTGTGCTTTTCCAACACCACCCTAATCTCGAATCTGGTTTCCAGCATCTGCAGTCCTTGTTTTTACCTGGGAGGGAGGTGGCTGGGAATCCGATAGGTAGATGAAGATGGGGGTGAAGTTGATAGGTCGGATAGGAGAGTGGAGCAGATAGGTGAGAAGGAAGATGGACATGTAGGACGGGTTAATGAGGGCAGTGCCAAGTTGAAGGATTGGGGTAAAGTGGGGGGGAGGGTAAATGAGGAAACTGGTGAAATCCACACTCGAAATGTCAACTCTCCTGCTCCTCGGATGCTGCCTGACCAGTTGTGCTTTTCCAGCACCGCACTCTTTGTCTGTGATCTGCAGTCCTCACTTTTTCCCAGACATTATCACAGTGTTCTGTCCCTCCCCCATCCTGTTTTAGATCCATGCAAGGCCATAACAGGAGTTTCCAAACAGCAAACATGGTAGAGACGCTGAGCAAAAAAAGGTAGAGAGGTGAAAAGGAGGGAAAAGAATAAAGGTTTAAAAGAAGAGAGAAAAAAGTAGAAGAAGTAAAAGAAATTTCAAGAAAAATGGATAGAAACGAAAAAGAAAAACTACATGAGAGAAAGACTTAAGAAAAAGACATAGAAGAACATATAGAGCAAAACAGAACGAGAAAACAAAAAAGAGAATGCAGGAGGAGAAGGGTGACAAAGAGAGCATTCCATGTTACAGAGGCAATAGATTGGTTCTGGTAATAGAACACACGCTGATTCCAGGATTAAAATCTACTTGCCATAACGTATTGCAAAAATTGCAATTTTAAAGAGACAGATTGTCAAACATATTATTATAGCACTGAAGGTCATAAACTTTACATCTGTGCTCTGATTCCCACCACGAAAACTCTCACAATCATTTCCCGTCATCATTCCTTTTAATATACTTTGAAAATAACCAGATGACCCTACGTTCTGTGTAATTTTCTGTATGCTGCAGGAGCCTGAGCAATGTGTCGGAGGAAGAAAGCGATGCCCTTTAAAACATCAAATGGTCAAACATACACTTAAAATTCCATTTACAGATCATGAGACAAACGAAGAGATGCTTGAAACTGCGACAGTGAAAAGAACTCTTTTGGGTGCACAAAGTTAAAAACCACACAACACCAGGTTATAGTCCAACAGGTTTAATTGGAAGCACACTAGCTTTCGAAGCGACACTCCTTCATCAGGTGATAGTGGAGGGCTCAATCCTAACACAGAATTGATATCAAAAATTGACAGTGTGATGTAATTGAAATTATACATTGAAAAATTGATTGTCTGTTAAGCCTTTCATCTGTTAGAATACAGTGATAGTTTCACTTCTTTCATGTGTAAATCACAAAACCTTTTTATAAAAAAAGTTGCATTCTCGGGTTAGCTGTTAACAATGGTGATAGCTAGACAATATGTTGAAGGTGTTGGCCCCCTGTGCTCTCTGTCTATGACCTGATGTTTAGATTGATTCTAATCTAAAAAGTGAGATAACAGAGTTTTGCATGAATTCCTGCAGTCTTTGAGCTCAGAGTTCTACATGAATGCATGCAGTCTTTTGGGTGCTGCTGTTTAAAAATAAGTCATTTGATTAGAGCTGAAAAGCTGCTGGGTCCCTTTATAGGGCAAAGTGAAGGGTTGCAGAGGAGAGTTTGAGCGTAGCTGGCTGATGATGTCACAGAACAGTCGCAGATAAGCTACAGTGGATGTGTGAGAATGGTGTCAGGCAGACAAATACAGACCATGACGGCAGGAGTAATTACAAACAGAACAGAATGAGAAGGGGAGAGTCAGGGAATATTAAAACCATCATCCCGGTTTTCATATCTCTGTATGGCCTCACCTTTCCGTACCTTTACACCTCCTCCCATCCCACATCCTATCACATTGATGATAATGTTTTGACAATTAGTAAGTCATCAAGCCTTGATTCACTCCAAGGGTTAGTCCACTTAAAACAGTAACGCATATTACAAGTTGTGGAGCAGACATTACAGCAAATCAATTGATTCCTCTGTAATTAGATTCGACTGGTAAAGTGGTTAACACTACTGCCTCACAGCACTGGGAACCCGGGACCTGGGTTCAATTCCAGCCTTGGGTGACTATCTGTGTGGAGGTTGCATATTCTCCCTTGTCTGCGTAGGTTTCCATCCACAGTCCAAATGTACAGGTTAGGTGGATTAACCCTGATAAATGTAGGGTTACAGGGACAGGATAGAGGGGTGGGATGTCCATCAGAGGATTGGTGTGGACTTAATGGGCCAAATGGCCTGCTTCCACACTGTAGGGATTACAGGTGCACAGCTGATTTGTTATAACAGTCAAGGCTATGGGCCAAGTGCTAGAAAGTGGGATTAGTGAAGATAGGTGAACACAGACTCAATGGGCTGAAGCGTCATTTCTGTGCTGTATGACTCCATGACTAACCACCAGAGTCATGATATTGTCTACCCACAGTCTTTAAAGTCAAAGTCTCTTAAAGGCAGGGTGCATAATACAGACAATCCTTTGAGAACTGGACAATCCTTTAATTCTGGCCTCCTGCACATCTCCAACTTTTATCCCTGTGACACAGGTGACCATACCTTCAGATATTTCAACCGCAAGTCCCTGAATTTTCTCCTGAACCTCCTCCTCTCCTCCTTTAAGATGCTCCTTAAACCTGAAAACTTTGACAAAACATTTGGCCACCTGCGCTATTACCCTAACGTGTGCACAGTGTCAACCCTTGTAGGAAAGTAGGAGTCCTGAGCTTGTGAACAGGATAGCTGTAATCATCTGAGAGCTAGAGAATCAGGACGGGGAATTGGAGCAGGCAGGAAGCTAATGGACACATTGGCAGAGCAACAGGCACACCCATGAACTAGAGATGCCTCATGGAGGAGGTGAGCAGTCAGGGGCAAGAGCAGAGTTTCAGAATGATAGGCTTCTATATTGATGAGGCAGTGCCACTAATGGCACAGAGTGAAGCCATTGCCAATGGGCAGGGAGTAGGGAGGTGGCAGTGAAGAGGAGACTTAGGCAGACCATCTGGAGAAAACCCAATTTTGGGAGGCCGCAAGGACAGATAGAGCCCATTTTCTGTCTGGAAGGCAATCTGTGTTATGGTGTAATGGGAACTTAGACCATAAGGCACAGGAGTAGGCCATTCAGCTCATCGAATCTGCTCCATCATTCTATGAGTTCCTGGCCCACCTGATAATCCTCAAATCCACCTTCCTGCCTTATAACCCTTGATTTCATTACTGATTTAAAAATCTATCTATCTCAGTCCTGAATATACTCAAAGACTCACCCACGACAGCCCTCAATGATAAAGAATTCCACAGGTTCACTTCCCTGTGAGAGAAGAAATTTCTCCTCATATCTATCTTGAACTTGCAACCCTTTGTTCTGAGTCCTAGACTTTTCCATAAAGTAGAACAACCTCTCCTCACTTCCCCTGTCACAACCCCAAAGAATACCACAGGCTGTTCTGCTATAACATGCGTTTCATGAACACATATTCGCTGTAACGCCATTGACAAATTGGGAACACTGTTTCCAAAGCATGAACTTTTAACATGATTACATCGCCAACACTTTAAGCGCTATCTCTAAAGCTTGATTTTTCTACAATGTGGGGTTGTACAAGAATGTAACCATTGTGTTCTAAAAGAACTATTTGTATATGGTTAAATATCACACAACACCAGATTACAGTCCTGTTGGACTATAACCTGTTGGACTATAACCTGGTATTGTGTGATTTTTAACTTTGTCCACCCCAGTCCAACACCGGCATCTACAAGTCATGGTGACCATCAACATCTGGATATGTTTCAATAAGGTCACCTGTCAATCTATAAATTCCGCACAGGTCCAACTTACTCAACTTTGCCCGAAAGACAGTTCCTCCATACCTAGGGTCAGCCAATGAACCTTCTCCAAAGTAGTCCTGAAGAAAGGGTTACAGCCAAAATGTTGACTTCTCCAATTCCTGATGCTGCCTGGCTTGCTGTGTTCTTCCAGCCTCACGTTTGTCTATTTTGGATTCCAGAATCTGCAGTTTTCTTGTCTCGGTGAACCTTCTCTGGACTACAGTAGTGTTTAGCAGTAGAAATTTCTGCAAGTCTACCTGTTTATCCAGCTGATTAGCAATCAGACGTTATGGTCTATAACAATATCCTGCAAATCTGCAACGCTAGGCATCTAATCTGTAAATCAGTCACGCTTCTAAGTAATGCTTTTCCATTAATGTTCATCAAAATGCATTGTCAATGAAACAAAGAGTGCCAATTTCATTATCTTCATGCCCCATTGTGTTTAAGTTGCCTGTTGCATTGGGAAACATGACAAATCCCATCATGGTATCAAACTGAAAGAGCTCTAGATGCTAGTCTCCAATCAGTCAATTAATGAAAACTGCTTGTGCAAAGACAACAGAAACCAGGGGCGGATTACAAAGTAAACACATTTGAAAACACAAAAATTACAAAGAGAAACAGCCAACTCACTTCACTTTATCTCGTTACTGACTGATATTTGGAAAAGAACTACTATGGGGCAATAATCGCACACAGCCAGCCTTGACATTGCTTGTTTATTAGATTAGATTTCCTACAGTGTGGAAACAGGCCTTTCAGCCCAACAAGTCCACACTGACCCTCCGAAGAGCAACCCACCCAGACCTACCTCCCCCCCCTCCCCCACAACCAATGCACCCAATACCATGGACAATTCACCTGACCTGCACATGTTTAGAATGTGGGAGGAAACCAGAGCACCCGGAGGAAACCCACACAAACACAGGGAAAATGTGCATACTCCACACAGACAGTTGTCCGAGGCTGGAATCAAACCTGGGACCCAGGCGCTGTGAGGCAGCAGTGCTAACCACTGAGCCACCATGCCGCCCCGTGTGATGTGAATGACGCCCCAAAACCAGCAGTGAAATTCCAGGCTCCGCTGTATGAATTCTTCACATCCCTGCTGCGATCTGCCAGATTGTTCCTATTCAGATGAGGCTGACAAGTCAACACCGGACGGTAATGCAGATGCCACGATCGCATACCAGAAAATCACAGAAATATTCCGACATCACATGTCAGGACTCTGTCAGATTTTAACTCCTCAAGGTCTAAACTACTGCTCCTTCACCAATCAGGGCAGTGTTCGAAGATCTTTCTTCACTCGAAACGGCCGTGGGAATGGGAGTGGGGGGTGATGGCCTAATGGTATTATCACTAGGCTGTTAATCCAGAGACATAGGCACTGTCATGGGGATCTGGGTTCAAATCAATACTGGAATTGGAATCAAATAAAAATCTGGAATTTAGAGTCTAATGATAACTGTGAATCCATTGCCAATTGTCAGGAAAAACCCATCTGGTTCACCAACATCCTTTAGGGAAGGAAACTGCCATCCTTACCCAGTCTGCTCTACATGTGACTCCAGCAATGTGGTTGACTTTTAACTGCCCTCCTGACAATTAGGGATGGGCCAATAAGTACTGACCTATCCAGAGATGCCCTCATCCCATGAATGAATAAAGGGGAAAAAAAAATCCAGGACTGTGATCAATTGTTTGTTGGACACAGGGAATCAAGAGGATCGGGAAGGGGAGTGACATTGAGGTGGGAGATCCAACATGATCTCACTAAATAGCAGAACATGCTCAAGGACGGCCTAGTTCAGCTCCTCTTTCTTGTGTGAAGCTCTATAAATAGGAAAAGTCAGATCACACAACAACTAAGTGCTCCCTGAAAGGATATTGGACCTGGATACCAGATCTCTCTGTGCTACAGTTCACCCAGGATATCCAAGTTTCCGTTACAACATCCATTTTTACCTTTATGTTGTAGTTGGGCGCCATGGATGGTGAAGGTGGAGGGTCCAACACTTTTTCCATCACGTGGCTATCAGAAATTTCTCTTGTTCTTACCCACTGCTATTGGGACAGACTGGAAAGATTTATAATTTGATATTGAAGCTATTTGGCTGCTTCATAATGAACACACCTATACTGGGCATTGAGCTCCGGAGTGCACCTCAAATCCACAAACTCTGTGTTACGGCTCCTATCTGAGATCAACTCCCCCTCAATAGAATGGGTCGTCAGTTTCAACAAAATTTCTGTGCTTGCAAATTCTTGGTGGACCTCAAGACTCAGTTTCCAAGTCTTGTAGACACATGGTAAAGTCAGAAAATAGCAGACACGGTGTGGGTGAATAGCTAAGGTTTGTTACCAGTGACGAGGTTGAAAAAAAACAAGGCCATCAGAAATATTTCTAAATAGTAGGCCATGAGACATCAAATGTCCAGCACTCTGAGCTGAGAGAGAATCAAATAAATATAAACGTTCAAGACAGGAACAGGAGTTGGCCATTGGGACTTTCAAAGCTGGTCCACCATTCAATATGCTCATGGGAGGATCATCTAACTTGGTCCCTTGTTCCAGTTATCATCCCATACCCTTTTGATGTCTAGTGGGTGCAGGCTATAAAAAGTCTTGATTTCATGAAGGAGCCGTACTGCATGGAGTTGAGCACGGAGTGGGATTCTGTATAATGGTCCAGTCTGTCCTTACTCTGAGTCTCAGCTTATCGGCATCCATTATGGTGTAGAACAACTTGTTGTAGCTATTTGAAGTAAAGGCAAAGTTACCATAATCAGACCAAACCAAAGGGCTGCCCTCTCATTAGAGAGAGACTATTGGTGATTGTTTAACCTGAAGCTCACTTGCCTCAGGCAAGGGGACAGACTGAGAAGAGAGCCCTTCATGGTAACCTCAGCCAGCGCAGGAATTGAATCCACACTGTTGCCATCACTATACACTGCAATCCAGCTGTCCAGTCAACTGAGCTAACCTCAGCAATCTGGACATAGTAACAAAATAGCCTAAGAGTCTCAGTAAGTGGTTAGGAAGTCAAATGCAATATTAGCATTCATTTTGAGAGGTTCTAGAATACAACAGGAGAGATGCACTGCTGAGGTTGCATAAGATTCTGGTCAGACCACATTTAGAATATTGTGAGCAATTTTGGACCCCATACTTCAGGAATGACGTACTGGCTTTGGAGAAGGTCCAGGAGGGGCTTGCAAGAATGATCCCAGAAATGAAGGGCTTGTGACATGACGAGCAATTGAGAACCCTGGGTTTGTACTCGATAGAGTTTAGAAGGATAAGTGAAGATCTCATTGCAACATACAGAATACTGAGAGACCTGGATAGAGCGGGTGTGGAGAAGATGTTTCCACCAGAAGGAGAGACTAGGACTCGACAGCACAGCCTCAGAGTGAAGGGACAACCCTTTAGAACTGAGATGAGGAGGAATTTCTTCAGCCAGAGGATAGTGAATCTGTGGACCTCATTGCCACATAAGGCTGTGGAGGCCAAGTCATTGTGTGTCTTTAAGAGAGAGATAGTTAGGTTCTTGATTAGTAAGGGAGGAAGGCTTACAGGGAGAAAGCAGGAGAATGGGTTGCAACATCAGGTATGATCGAAAGACAGAGAAGACTCGATGGGCCAAATGGCCTAATTCTGTTCTTATAGCCTATGGCCTTATCTCAGACTCTCTCCCTCTGAGTCTTTTCTCTGTCATGAATACATTATCAAATATATTGCCAAATGTCTTACTTTAATCCCTTACTCCACTCATGTTAATAAAATCTATGGTAAGGATATTGGAATGAACAAAGAAAAGGGAAAGGGGGAATAAAGAAAGGGAGAGAAAGGCAAGATGTAAAGGAGTTATCTGAAAGAGGGTGACTAGAAAATATGGCAAGTGTATATGCATGTGACTTATCCCCTGTCACTACTCTGCACACACTCATTGCTCTCATTTACACAAACAGCAGCCAACCTCACTGGAAGTAAGAGTTCTCTGGTGAGGTTATGTCATATCTCTGACAAGAAGTGCATGCTCCAACAATTTCTGTTTTTCACACGGTCATGTACATATTGATTGCATTCTCCTTTTGCGATGGTTGGGTGTGGCTCGGGGGGGTCGGTTGGTACTGGAATTTCATGCAGCGGTGCAGTCAAAACAAAATGAAAGAGCCTTAAACACAGTGTTTGCTTTCAAGGGGGTGAACGGCCCTCATCATTCCGGTCATTTTAAGTGACCCTGTTAGTAATTACCCTTTGCCACAACTTGCAACATGTGACACTATCAATTATGGGGCTGCAATCACAATCACTGAGACAGCGAATAAGTCTGTTTATTTAAACAAATACATCAGTTTAAAACATTCTGTACTTTTAGGAAGGCAGGACAGAGACCTACAGGTCAAAGCTTCCCTGTAAATGGATGATGTCACCATTTTGTGTTCAGATCTGCTGTCAGGGCGCAGACTCATGACCAGTTTGAACGGGCCTAGGGAGCCAAGGTAAATTGAGGCAAGAGTGACACCATGTTCTTCGGGAACTGGGCCATCCTCTTCTCCATCAGGACAGATTACTTGAAGGTGCTGTGAATACGGTTCAGAGGGGCCAGAGTATGCACAAAACCTTGGGAGGGGTGTCACCAAGATGAGTCAGAAACTGGGCTTCTGGGATCACCATTCCCTCTCCATCGTAGGTACATGCCTGGACATCAGTTGCAAAGCATTCTCTCTGTTGTTGTATGTGGTGCAGGTCTGGCCTATTCCCAGAACCCGCACTAATGCAGTCACCTGAATCATCTTCCCCTTCATCTGGAGCTCTAAGATGGACTGCGTCCACAAGAACATTACGTTAAAAATTCTGGATAAGTGGGGGAAGAAGGTACCCAATGTCACCCTCGTCCTGGTAGTCACATATGAGTGGCTGCATCAAGCTGTGCATAGACCCTCGGAATGCAAACACTAAGTGTTACCTCGTTAATGAGGTTCTGCCTGTCTCCGGTGTAGCGAAGGATGGGCCTGGCCTCTTTGCCGCGGAACGCTCCAAGTAGTTGGACTGTTCCGTATCACCTTTCCTTTGTGGAGAAATTTGCAAAGAAAACACCTTTAACCACAAGTCCATCAGCAAGTGCTCAGCAGGTAGCGTCCTTGAGGCTCTGTCGGTAAAGGAGAGGGTGGATACTGTCTGGTGGTTCCCCGAGCAGACTGTCAAAGACAGTTGGCAGAATGCTCCATCACCAGAACTCTCCAACAAGCACCATGACAATGCTTGGCGATGAGGAAGGCACTACCTGTGAGATCCTTCATGTACACCCCAGTTGGTCTGCACCCCCACATGATGCCCTTGAAGTGGCTGCCGAGGGGCCATTGAGACGGTCACACATCTCCTTCTGGAATGTGTCTTTGCAAAGGACGTCTGGAGAGAGATGCAGTGATTTGTGTCGAGATTCACCCCGAGCAGCTCCATGATGAATGGAGCACCTGAGGTCTATAGTGTGTTCCCTGGGGCGCACACTGAGACAAACATCAACTGTGCCTGGAGGACCATCAACTCGGTGAAAGGGAAAGACGCTCTTTGATCTGCCCGAAACATATTGATCTTTCCAAAGCAAGGAGTTGACTGTGACCGAGTGTTGCAGTCTGGCACATTCCAAGGTCCAAGAGGCATTTAGATGGGTATATGAATAGGAAGAGTTTGGAGGGATATGGGCCAGGTGCTGGCAGGAAGGACTAGATTGGGTTGGAATATCTGGTCGGCCTGGACAGGTTGGACTGAAGGGTCTGTTTCCATGCTGTAGATCTGTATGACTACGTGCTGAGGGATACACTTATGCTTGGGGCAGCTGCCGCCAAGGTGCAGTGGGGAAAGACCACTGTCTAGGGTCTTTTAGCCAAAGTTAAGTGGGGGTCTATCAGACCCTCCAGGTGCCTCAGATATAATATAAATATAGTTTTGAACAAGTAAGAAATGCCTTTGGTTTGTTTGCTGGATACAGTCAAACTCCAATGTTCTGAGGAAGGGTCACGGGACCCGAAAAGTTAACTCTTGATTTCTCTCCACAGATGCTGCTAGACCTGCTGAGCTTTTCCAGCAATTTCTGTTTTTGTTATCAATGTTTGTTCATTTCTCCATGCGCTAGTCCACAGAACTGAACTGCTTGTGTGGCTATGTATGTACATAAAGATATTTTTATGAATTAAGTATACTTTTAAAGTTAAAAAAAACCTGCATTTCCATAGCACCTTTCATATTCTCAGGATGTCCCAAAGTATTTTGCAACCTCAGAAATACTCTACCAAGTACAGTCACTGTTAAAAACAGCAGCCTTTTTGCACACAATAAAGGGATCTTATTGGTTGTGAAGTCGTTTTGGGACACCCTGAAGTTGTGTAAGGGGCTATATAAATGCAGGTGTTTTTCTCTATCTTCAACCAATTATTTTATTATCTGAGCTAATATCTCACGATCTGACTTCACGTGTTAAATTTTAATTTGAAGACACTGCAATGAGATTGCTTTTTGCTGTTTTGCTGGGTGAATAATTCTTGTAGTGATGGTTATGATGGAGTGTAAGAATTCAGACATGGAGTAATTTTCATTGGTGTCCTGTGATGTTTTTTTCTCAATGAGATGTGGTTGCGGATGGCAACTCCAGCATTTATTACCAATCCCTAATTGCTCCTTGTAATGCGTGGTTTGATGGGCCATTTCATTCGCAATTTGCTTTCAAAGGACATTTAAGAATGATATTGCTGTTGGTCTGGAGTCACATATGGGGCAGGACAACAGACTTCCATCCCAAAAGAGCAACAGTGAATCAGATGGGTCTGTACGACAATGGTTGCATTAGCCAGTTTGTTTTTTTATTGAATTGAGATTTCACACATTCTCCCCGTGTCTGCGTGGGTTTCCTCCGGGTGCTTCAGTTTCCTCCCACAGTCCAAACATGTGTAGGTCAGGTGAATTGGCCACGCTAAATTGCCCATAGTGTTCAGGGATGTGTAGGTTAGGTGCATTAGTGAGGGGTAAATGTAGGGGAATGGGTCTGGGTGGATTACTCTTCGGAGGGTCAGTGTGGACTTGTTGGGCTGAAGGGCCTGTTTCCATACTGTAGGGAACTTAATCTAAACCATCTGCCACGGTGAGATTTGAACCCATCGTTCTACAGCATTCGTACTGGATTACAAATGCCAGTGACTTTATCAGATTGGAGAGGAAGATGTAATGTAATATCCCTCAATTTAAAATCAGTGTACAGAAGAAGCTTGTTGGGATATCTGACAGTTGTTCCACCCTCTTGTTGCTCCAAATCCTTGGGTACAGGTGACAAATACAACTTTTTAACACCGAGGAGAGGGCAGACAGTGGCTCTGGTTTAATGTCTTTTCTGAAAAATGACACCACCAGCAACGCTGCCCTCTGCCAGTGCTGCATTAGCGTGCCGGTCTAGAATTTATGGTTAATGCTTAAGAGTGGGCCAATGATCCCAGGACCTCTGACCCAGGGTTGTGAGTGTGACCTAATGATAAAGCAAGGGATTTACATTTATATGCCATTTACTGTTGAGGACACAAGGGAGAACTCTCCTGCTCTCCTTCAAAATATAGCAAGGGGTCCTATATACATGTATTCCCCCAGGTGAAGTCTCCAATACCGCAGCACTCCTTCAGTACTGCACTAAAGGGTCAGCCTGGATTTTTAACAGTCGAGTCCTGGGAGGAGACTTCAAGCTGGAACATTGTGATTCAGGGACAGAAATGCTACTAACAGCACCCGTGAACAGTTGACATAAATCTGGGAGAAACTGTACCCAAATGCAGAGAGAAAGAATTTGACATGTTTATGAGAACAGTCAGTGACTGCTGTCGATAAAGGAAACATACAGGTGCAAGAGGCATGCAACCAGAAACCGTGGCTAACATCCAATGAGAAATGAGTTAATCTTCGAGAATCTTGCATGGTCATGGAGTTGTGTGACCCGAGGTGGTATTTTTCAGTAATATTGGAAAGTAGGAGGGCACAAGACACAGAAAGAAATTGAAAATGGACTGTTGTCTGATTATTAGCTTTGTTTTGTCTCTAAGAGGAAGCAAACATAGAACATAGAAGCACAGAACAGGCCCTTTGGCCCACAATGTTTTTTGTTTAATACTAAAGGGTATTAAATCTTTCATTACAGACCATCCACAAGTATATTGGATGTCTGGATATTTCCCTTGCTCTCATGCCGCTGAGTTTTGATGGCCCTCAAGTTCTTCACCAGCATCATTTTCAATTCAGACTTTGAGTTCACAAATTATATCACACAGGAGTAGGCCATTCAGCCCATTGTGCCTGTGCAACCTTATTCCTGGATTATTCAAATAGTTACACTCAGCCACTCTTTCTCAACAAATATTTCCTTTTAAGTATTCCCGCCTTCAAAGGTACCTTCCAAACCCAAGAACCTGGATGGACAAGGGAAGCAGATGCATGGGAACACCACCTCCTGCCACTGCCACCCTAACTCATAAATATATCACTGTTCCTTCACTATCGCCTGGTGAAAATTCTGGAACTGCCTCCCTAACATCACTATGGGTTTAGCTGCACCCAATGGACTGTGGTGGCTCAAGAAAGCAGCTCACTACCATCTTCTCCAAGACAATTACGAATGGGCAGCAGGTTTTGGCCAAGCCATTAATGCCCACATCCCATGAATGAATCATAAGAAGCTGCAGATGCTTTGCCTTTGCTTCATAGCCCCTGTCCCTCCCACTGCTCCCAGACCTGCAACACTTTGAGTGTAAAATTCTCATTCTTACTTTCAATGGCCTCACCATTCCAATCTTGGTCGCCTCCTACATTACTGTAACCCTCCAAGTGACCTGCTTCTCTACAATTCTGGCCTCCTGTATATCCCCATCACTCACATTGGTTGACGGGAGGACCGGGCACACCTGTAAATGCGTCCCCACCAAGGTCATATGCATTGTTCCACAGTGAACAGTCAATTAGTGTTCTGTGGCACTGTGACTCAGTGGTTAGCACTGCTGTCTCACAGGGTCCCAGGTTAGATTCCAACCTCGGGCAACTTTCTGTGTGGAGTTTGAACATTCTCCCTGTGTCTGTGTGGGTTTCCTCCCGCAGTCCAAAGATGAGCAGGTTAGGTGAGTTGGCCATGCTAAATTGCCCATAGTGTTAGGTGCATTAGTCAGAGGGAAAAGGGGTTTGGGTGGGTAACTCTTCAGAGGGTTGGTGTGGATTTGTTGGGCCGAAGAGCCTGTTTCCACACTGTAGGGAATCTAATCTAATCTTATGGTCAATATATTGGTATATTTTTAAAATGCAGCACGCGTCCTGAAGATATAAAAATTTCATACACCTGAACATAATGGGTGATCCTGTCTTTATTGATAAGATCGGTCTTGAACCAGCTTCAATGAAGCATCTGATTCATTATTAATTTCTAATCGATTCCCTCTTATCTGGATCCCAAGCATTCAGAATTCCTCTCTTGAATCTCAGGTGCTTGCTGCTTGAGAGTTCCAGATGCTTGGGATCCAGGAGACAGATACTTTACTGGTGAAGGAGCAGGGATAGAAAGAGACTTGAGAATCAAGTACTTGAGACTTGACAGTACTCCATCTGTCTTTCTTCCTCTTGTTGCATTCTTTATATTATTTGAACCGACCTGTTTGGAAATGTCACAACACAGTTTGGAGCAAACAGGTTTTAAACCCAGCCCTTCTGGCTCAGAGGTATGTTCACTACTGCTGTAAGACCCTCCCTTTTACACTCTAAAAGCCCCCTAAACCACTGCAAGTTAAATGAAGCAACAGCACACTCTGGTGCTGGGAAGATATCATTGCAGAAAGATCCGACTGCGTAGAGACAGAACGAGATAGCTGAAAGAAAAAGAAGCAGAGAATTTGGTTTGAAATTCAGAGACAATACAGCAGTTGCTTTACACTCAATGAGACCAAGGGTCATTATTGTTTAGTGTAACAGCTCAATGCTCAAAACACATAGCAGCTAGGGAACTTCTAAACCATCTGACTGGGCTCACCCTCTGGCACACACGACTTACAACTTCTCACAAACTAAACCATAACTATGGTCCAACACACTGGAAGAGGTCTCCTTATGAGGAGGTGACTGACTGAAATTTCCATTCTATACCTGAACCCACATTTGAATCCAGTGCATTTTATGCTTCAGAGATACATAGTGGGCGCTATAAGTTTATAAAGGAGTTTTATTTGAGTCCTTAAAATGTTTGCTTTCACACCTCCAGCTGTTTGCCTACACCCAGGCTTCATTCATCAGAGATAGCAAACAGATACCAGACACACATTATCAAGCACAGGAACACTGATGGCGAACTGTGACCCTGTGAGAGGTTCACCTGCCTCTAAATCTCAAAATCCACAGGTCCAAGTCCTATTCCAGGATTTGAGTCGAACAAATCAAGGCTGGCACTCCAGTGCAGTGCTGTGGGGCACTGCATTGTCAGAGATACAGTTTCAGAGACGAGGTGTATAAACTGAGGTCCTATTGGCCTGTTTAAGTGGATGTTAAAATCCTATGGCTCAATTCAAAAGAAGATTCAGGGAGTTATTGCTGCTTTCCTGCTCAACATCTGGGTACACTCCTTTTCATCATTTATGTAAATGATTTGCACATGAACATAGCAGGTATAGTTAGTAAGTTTGCAGATGACACCAAAATTGGAGGGGTAGTAGAGAGCAAAGCAGGTGACCTCAGATTACAACAGGGTCTTGATCAGATGGGCCAATGGGCCGAGGAATAGCAGATGGAGTTTAATTTAGATAAATGTGAAGTGCTGCACTTTGGAAAGGCAAATCAGGGCAGGATTTATACTTTTAATGGTAAGGTCCTGGGGAGTGTTGATGAACAAAGAGACCTTGGAGTGCAGGTTCATAGTTCCTTGACCGTGGATAGTGAAGGCAACATTTGGTATGTTTGCTTTTATTGGTCAGTGCATGGAGTGTATGAGGTGGGAGGTCATGTTGTGGCTGTAGAGAACATTGGTTAGGCCACTTTTGGAATACTGCATGCAGTTCTGGTCTCACTGCTACAGGAAGCATGTTGTGAAACTTGAAAGGGTTTAGGAAAGATTTACAAGGATGTTGCCAGGGTTGGAGAGTTTGAGCTACAGGAAGAGGCTGAATAGGTTGGTACTGTTTCCTCTGGAGAGTTGGAGGCTGCAGTATGAACCTTAAAGAGGTTTATAAAATCATAAGGGGCATGGATAGGGTAAATAGACAAGGTCTTTCCCCTGGAGTGAGGGATTTCAAAAATAAAGAAGATAGGTTTAGGGTGAGATGGGCAAGATTTAAAAGGGGAACTTTATTGCTGGAACTCTGTTCCCTGGATGCTGCCTGACCTGCTGTGCTTTTCCAGCAATAAAGTTTCAACTTTGATCTCCAGCATCTGCAGACCTCACTTTCTCCTCGAAGATTTAAAAGGGACCTAAGTGGCAACATTTTCATGCAGAGGATGGTGCGTGTATGGAATGACAGGAATTGGTAGAGGATGGTACAATTACAACATTTAAAAGGCATCTGGATGGATATATGAATAGGAAGGGTTCAGAGGGATATGGGCCAAATGCTGGCAAATGGGACTAGTTTTATTTAGGATACCTGGCCGGCATGGATGAGTTGGACCAAACGGTCTATTTATGTGCTGTATATCTCTTTGACTCAATCTATCCCTTGCTGAATGTTGCAAAATTATTGAGTTGATTATCATCACACTGTTAACCACAGTCATCAAAAAAATGTTGGCAGGATATAGATGTTAATCTGTGATGTTTGAAACAACCAAACCAGGAGCTGAACACTACAGAATCCAGCTGCAAAGCAACAATCAAAGGTTGCACCTCCCCTGGGAAGGCTAGAATTCCAATGAAAACCAGATCCAGCTTGGGAGCATTTATTCAGTGAATACTGCCCCTGGACCTCATCCAAAACACGATTGACCCTATCCTAGTTCACAGCATGTACTCCACACCAATCACTGCTGACACTTAATTTATATTCTGCTCCTGATCTACGAGCATTACCTCACTCAACTTTACATTTCTCACCTTCGTGTTTGAATCCCTTCACTTTCCCCACCTCTCTAGCCTTGCCAGCTTTAAAACCTTCACTTGGAATCTCCATCTCCAACCTCTTGATCGTTCATCAGTAGCATCTTCAGTCGTTAAGGAGCTTCTAACTCCAGGATCGCTCCACTTCTGCATCTCTTCCACTTTCTCTTCCTTTAAGATTACTGAAGACGTACCTCTTTGAACTTCTTTATGTCTTTTTATGTGGCTCACTGTCACATTGCATCTAGTAATACACTTGTGCAGCAATTTAGGATTCTGATAAATTGTAATGAATTTTATAATTTTGAGACTAAGAAAAGTAAGTAGATTCACTTAATTCAAGAAATAAGGTTAGTCATTTTAGAAATAATATAAATATTGGAAAAAACATGCTACACTTCTGTAATCTTCATCCTCCCACTTGAATGAATAATGCCACTGCATTCCAGGAATTTAACAAAAATGTTTTCTGCAAAACAGTTTAACTTTTTTCCTTCAGTTTCCTGAACTTTACTTGAATCGCTGGCAATGATGGAAATGACGTGTTTTAAGACATGTAGAACCAAGCTTTCAACACCTCCATTCCTGCAGACACTAGCCAGCACTGCACTGAAAAGTCAGCTTGATACGTTATACTCCGGCCTGGGATAGGATTTCAACCTGCAGCCTGGTGATTCATAGGCAGGTGAATTTCCCACAGAGCCAAGGTTAGCCAACGATTTCTAGAACACAAATAGGAAATTCTCTGATTCATCTCCTTGAATACAGACATGAAGGGGCCATGGTCACTTTAAGTCACAGAATCATAGAGATGTACAGCACGGAAAGAGACCCTTCAGTCTCACTCGTCCAAGCTGACCATAGAGTCACAGATTTGTACAGCATGGAAATGGACCCTTTAGTCCAACCATCCAGGCTGAACACAATCCTAAACTAAACTAGTCCCACCTGCCTGATCCTAGCCCACATCCCTTCAAACATTGCCCATTCATGTACAGATAGCTTGAACTAATCTAGTCCCATTTGCCAGCATTTGGTCTAAATCCCTCTAAGCCCGTCTTATTCATATATCCATGCAGGGACCCTTTAAATGTTGTAATTGTAATTCTTTCTAATTGGACAGACAGAACGAGATAGTCTATTCAAAGTTGTTGTGTATCTTATTCAGGATCTCTGGTTTAGTTTCAGTTATATTACACGAAATATTTGTGCCACAGTTTGAAACAGAATCTGCCAGATGACAGGAAAGTACTTGATTCAATGTGTGAGGGTAGCTGCAGCAACAATTCACTGCTCTAACACTCTCAATGTTCTTTCTACCAGCAGCTTGTCGCAACAGATTAAGCTGGGCCTGCTGCCAGTCAGGACAGCAACTTGTCTCTACACGCCATGCACAGATGGACCTCTCACCGATAAGCAGATTACAGCTTCATACACACACTCTATCCCTTTCAACCACAACACTTCACATGTCACAATACAAACCGAAACAACTGCGGATGCTGTAGAATCAGAAACAAAAACAGAAACTGCTGGAAAAGCTCAGCAAGTCTGGCAGTGTCTGTGGAGAGAAAGCAGAGTTAACATTTCGGGTTGAGTGACCTTTCCTCAGATTTCTCTCCATGGATGCTGCCAGACCTACTGAGATTTTCCAACAATTTCATATATCACCGCACTGAAGAAACAAACTAAAAATTACAAGGAAGACTGTGCCATTTCACTCCTTGAGTCCTCTCCACCACTCAATAAGAATCAAGTTTCTATCTTAGCTCAATCATTTTCCTGTCCAACTATAAAATGCTCAGTGTCCAAATATCTATTAACCTCAGGCTTCAATATAAAGCAAACTTTGTTTTAACTGGCATCATATTTCAAGAGAACCAACATCATCCCTGTGCCTAAGAAAGCTCATGCAGCATGTCTCAATGACTACCACCCAATGGCCCTAACTTCAGTGGTCATGAGGTGCTTTGAAAGGCTGGTCATGGCATTAATCAACTCCAGCCTCCGCATGACTCTTTACCCACTCCAAGTCCAAATTAGGTGCCATATCACTTGCCCTTCACTCCTCCCTAGAACATCTTGACACCAAGAACAGCTACATTAGAATCCTACTCATTGACGACAGTTCAGCCTTTAACACTATTATCCTCTCAAGACTGATTACTAAACTTAGAGGTCTCGGACTAAGCCCCACTCTCTGCAACTGGATCCTCAGTTTCCTGATCCACAGGCCACAATCAGTGAAGATTGGAGACAATATTTCATCCTCACTAACACTCAACACTGGAGGCCCCCAGGGGTGCGTACTCAGTCCCCTACTGTATTCATTGTATACCCATGACTGCGTCACCAAATAATGCCACTTACAAGTTCGCTGATGACACCACCATAGTCGGTCAAATCTCAGATGGCGACGATACAGGCTACAATGGTAGGTGAAAGACCTGGAAAAATGGTGCACTGAGAACAACCTAGCTCTCAATGCCAGCAAAACCAAGGAACTCATTATTGACTTTTGGCAGGATGTTACTCATGTCCCCCTACACATTAACAGCACAAAGGTGGAACGAGTGGAGAGTGTCAAGCTCCTGGGAGTGGTCATCCACAACAAACTTTCTTGGACCCTTCACACGGACGCACTGGTTACAAAGGCTCAACAACGTCGCTTCTTCCTCAGGCAGCTGAGGAAATTTGGCAAGACGGTGAATACCCTTGCCAACTTTTACAGGTGCACCATCGAGAGCATTCTATCTGGATGTATCACTACCTGGTATGGGAACTATATCTTTCAAAATCGGAGACGGTTACAGAGAGTGGTGAACTCGGCCCGGACAATCGCAAAGGCCAACCTCCCGTCTATATGATTCATCTACCAGGCCTGCATTAAGGAAAGGCCGCCAGCATTCTTAACGATCCATTCCACCCTGGCAATGTTTTCCTACAACCTCTACCATCGGGGAGAAGGTACAGAAGCCTGAACACACGCACCAGCCGGTTTCGTAACAGTTTCTACCCTACTGTTGTTAGAATACTGAATGGACCAACAAAGTCTTAACATTCGCCTGTACCTGTGTTTTTTTTGCCGCGGTTTACCTATTATTTACTTTCTATGCTACTTAACTCTGTGATCTGCCTGTATTGCTCACAAGACAAAACCTTTCACTGTGCCTCGGTACACATGACAATACATTCAATTCAATTCATTGTATTAACCAGTACTCACAATAAACTGGAACAACACAAATACCAGGACTTTACTGTGTTATCGTGATCTCGAGTAGTCAATTGAGGGTGCAACTGAGACGGCTGTTTTACCACTAAGTTTTATTTAAAGCAAAGTTCCATTATTATATAAATGATTTATGCTGTCAATAAAGTATAACAGTTCTATTATTTAGTGTGTGTTTTACATTGATAATATGGCCCTCTTGATAAACCGGAATATTTGATCAACCAGTACATTCCTGGTCCCCAGGTGCCGATTAATACAAGGTTGGCTGTACTCAATGCCTGAGCTTCCGCAGCCCTCTGGGAAAGAGAATACTAAAGCTTCACCACCCCATGAGTAAACAAACATCTCCTTATCTGAATCACAAATGGCCAACACCTTAGTCTCTATTTGAGTTGGGGAAAACATCCTGTCTGCATTCACCTCATCAAGCCCTCTAAGAATTTTGTCTGTTTCAAATAGACTACCTTGATTCTTGTAAGCTCCCATTCTACTCAATCTCTCCTCTTAATCTAAACCTGTACGCCCAACAATTACGTTAATGAACCTTAGATGCATCTCTGCTACGGGAGGCATATCGTCCTCGAGACAAGAGGACCAATATTGTGCACCAGATAGTCTCACCAAAGCAACAAGGCTTCCTGACCCAAAATCACAAGCCCTCTTGCACTAAGGGCTATCACAGTCTCAGCTTTCCGAATTGCTTTGTGTACCTGTATGTTAACATCAGACACAAAGGGCTTTTGCCCGAAACGTCGATTTCGCTGCTCCTCGGATGCTGCCTGAACTGCTGTGCTCTTCCAGCACCACTAATCCAGAACATGTCAATGACCCAGTTCATTCACTAGCAGCAAGCATTTTGGAAGAGACAGCATTGAAGCCAGATACCCTACAACGAAACGAGTCCAATATCTACAACCCACCCAGTACTTTGATCAAGATCTTGGTGCTCAGCTGGAAGCATGGCAGTGGCTGGGGGCCTGGATCACAACTTTGATGGTCAGAGATCGAACCCAATCTGGGAAGAGTGAACCCAACGCAGCGGTGAGGGAGGTTCCCGGCATCTGCGATAGCGGTTAAGAGTAGGCAGCCAAAACTCGCCTGGAGAACGGGACAAAGTGGAGGAGATCGAGCCCTCGTAGGGAGTGTGAGCCCAGCATGGCGAAGTATTTAGGAAAGACTCGAGAGTGTGGTGCTGGAAAAGCACAGCAGGTCAGGCAGCATCCGAGGAGAAGGAGAATTGATGTTTTGGACATAAGCCCTTCCTGATGAAAGGCTTTAGCCCGAAACATCGATTTTCCTGCTCCGTGGATGCTGCCTGACCTGCTGTGCTTTTCCAGCACCACACTCTCGACTCTAATCTCTAGCATCTGCAGTCCTCACTTTCGCCTTGTTAAGAAAGACTGTTGAACTTATAACTTTATTTTTGCAGTCTTCCACCTTATAGTAAGAAAGACTATATTGTTCAACTTTTAAACTTTGTTTTTTTTATTTTTCTACTTTATACCTAATATTTTGTACCTAGGTACTGTATACCAAAGGTGGCAGCAGGAAAGGTAACATTGCACACTTTTCAATGTACTCATGTACTTCTGCACTTGAGTACACATGACAATAAAATCTAATTTTAAATCTAGTTTTCCTCCTGGCTTTTTCTCACATCAGTGTTCTGAAGATTCATTTTCTATCTCCACAGACAGCAAATCCCTCAACAGCACCTTTAAAAATTCTGGGGATTGCGGACAACTGGCAACACCCGCACCTGTATGTTCCCCTCCAAACCACATATGGCCCTGACTTGGAAATATATCATTGTCCCTTCAGTGTTGCTGGGTCAAAGTCCCTTCTCAACAACCCATCCCAGTTGACTATGGCAGTTTAAGAAGGCAGCTCACCACCACCTTCTTGAGGTCAATGATAGATGAACAATAAATGACAGCTGAGTCAGAGATACTCTCATCCCACGAATGAATTTTGTCTCATGAAGAATTGACCCTAAAGCATATCTGCATTCTCCCTCTCCCTTCCAAAACCTATTCTTATATAACAAGAGTCATTGATGGGGCAAGGGCAATTATAATGCGATTAGGCAAGAATTAGGATGCATAGAATGGGGTAGCAAAATGCAGGGGATGCAGACAATCGGAATGTGGAGCTGGTTTAAGGAACAGATATTGCGTGTCCTTGATAGGTATGTCCCTGTCAGGCAGGGAAGAAGTGTTAAGGCAAGGGAACAGTGGTATACTACAGAAATTGCATCTCTTGTTAAGAAGAAAAAGAAGGCTTATGTGCTGATGAGGCAAGATGGTACAGATGAGGCGATGGAGAGTTACAGATCAGCTAGGAAGGATTTAAAGAGAGAGTTAAAAAGAGCAAAGAGAGGACATGAGCAGTCTTTAGCAAATAGAATAAAGGAGAACCCTGTAGCTTTCTATAGATATGTGAAGAATAAAAGGATGACTAGGGTAGGAATAGGGCCAGTCAAAGACAGAAGTGGGAAGTTCAGTGTGGAACCTGTAGAGATCGGAGAGGTGCTAAATGAACATTTCTCATCGGTGTTCACTCAGGAAAAGGAGAATATTGTGGAGGAGAAGAATGAGGTACGAGATATTAGACTAGAAAGGATCGAGGTTAGTTACACACAGGTGTTATCAATTCTAGAGGGAGTGAAAGTAGACAAGTCCCCTGCGCCAGATGGGATTTATCTGAGGATTCTCTGGGAAGCTAGGGAGGAGATAGCCGAGCCATTGGCTTTGATATTTGAGTTGTCATTGTCTACAGGTTTAGTACCTGAGGACTGGAGGATTGCAAATGCTGTGCCATTGTTCAAGAAGGGCAGCAGAGATGACCCAGGTAATTATAGACCAGTGAGCCTTACTTCTGTTGTAGGAAAGGTTTTGTAAAGGATTATAAGAGATAAGATTTATAATCATCTAGCAAGCAACAATTTGATTTCAGATAGTCAACATGGTTTTGTTAAGGGCAGGTCGTGTCTCACAAACCTCATTCAGTTTTTTGAGAAGGTGACCAAGCATGTAGATGAGGATAGGGCAGTTGATGTGGTATACATGGACTTCAGTAAAGCCTTTGATAAGGTTCCACATGGTAGGCTGATGGAGAAAATGCAGAGGCATGGAACTGAGGGTGATTTAGTAGTTTAGATTAGAAACTGGCTTTCCGGAAGAAGGCAGCAAGTGGTGGTTGATGGAAAATATTCAGTCTGGAGTCCTGTTACTAATGGTGGGCTACAAGGATCTGTTTTGGGACCACTGCTGTGTGTCAGTTTTATAAATGACTTAGACGCAGGCATATGGGGGTGGATGAGTAAATTTGAAGATGACACTAAAGTCGGTGGAGTAGTGGACAGTGTGGAAGAGTGTTACAGGTTGTAGGGGGACTTGGATAAACTGCAGAATTGGGCTGAGAGGTGGCAAATGGAGTTCAATGCAGCTAAATGTGAGGTGATTCACTTTGGGAAGAATAACAGAAAGGCAGAATACTGGGTCAATGGAAAGATTCTTGGTAGTGTGGATGTGCAGTGGAATCTTGGAGTCCATGTGCATAGATCCCTGAAAGTTGCCACCCAGGTGGATAGTGCTGTTAAAAAAGCATACGGTTATGTTAGGTTTCATTGGTAAGGGATTGAGTTCTGGAACCGCAATATCATGCTGCAACTATACAAAACGCTGGTGCGGCCAAACTTGGAATATTGTGTACAGTTCTGGTCCCCATATTTCTGGATGCATGTGGAAGCATTGGAAAAGGTGCAGAGGAGATTTACGAGGATGTTGCCTGGTCTGGGGAGAAGGTCTTCTGAGGAAAGGCTGAGAGACTTGGGTCTGTTCTCACTGGAAAGAAGAAGGCTAAGGGGGGATTTGATAGAGACATACAAGATGATCAGAGGATTAGATAGGGTAGACAGTGAAAGTCTTTTTCCTAGGATGATGATGTCAGCTTGTACAAGAGAGCATAACTACAAATTGAGGGGTGATAGATTTAAGACAGATGTCAGAGGCAGGTTCTTTACACAGAGAGTGGTAAGGGCGTGGAATGCTCTACCTGTTAATGTAGTCAACTCAGCCACATTAGGGAGATTTAAACAATCCTTAGATAAGCACATGGATGATTTTGGGATATTGTAGGGGGACGAGCTGAGAATAGTTCACAGTTCAGCGCAACATTGAGGGCCGAAGGGCCTGTTCTCCGCTGTATTGTTCTATGTTCTAACCTACAGCTTACTTACATATTCCTGAGGAATTCCTAATTTATTCCAAGAAACAAAATCATATTTGAAAATAAATATTTAATATCATGACTTTTTATGAACCCCACAAAAATCTAAAAATCGCAAATGACTAACCAACGCCACTGATACATTGCTGTATATCTGAATTTCAAGGCCATCAGGTTTCAGCTCATTGGGCCTCAAACTCTCGCATTCCCTCCCTAAACCTTGACACTTCTCTACCTCTAATTCCACCTTTTAAATGATGCTTAAAACCTATCTCTTTGACCATGTCAGTCATATGTGTGACCTAGTGTCAAATGTTATTCAATAATATCTCAGTGAAGTGCCTTAGAATATTGATATCATGTATTTAATAGAAGCACAATGTATGTTTTCTTTCTACCTCCTGTGAGTTTCATACTTTACTGTTTCTGTACAGCACATAGGTGATCAGACTGAGTGCATGCATTTGATAGATAAGTAAATCTTTAACTTTTCTAAACCTAATTTAACCCAATTTAATATGTGGCTGGCATTAAGCTGGAATCTACAGTTTAAAGTCTGTAGAATGCTAGACTTAAACAAGGATTTTTCTTCCACGGTAGGATGGAAAATAAATCAGGAGACAATGGGAGCATGTAAAAAGGGCAGTACATTAATCATGTGTGACTTTAAACTTCAAGCAGATTGAGAAAATAAAATTGGCAGAGGTCACACACGAAAGAATTTGTAGAAAGTGTTCATCCGAGGATATGGAAAGACGTGGATGCATTAGTAATCATCTTACAAGCATCATTAGATTCTGGAAAAGTTGAGGCAGTTTACTAGTTAATGTAACACCCCTATTTAGAAAAGAGAGGGAGACCAAAAAAAAGTTACAATTGGCTACTTAGCTTAACTTTTGGTGTTGGAAAAATGTTGGAGTCTATTATAAAAGATGTAATAGCAGAGCATTTAGAAATATATCATATGATGAAGCAGAGACAACATATTTCATGAAGTTTAAACCAGGCTTAATGAATAAATTACAATTCTTTTAGGAGGTAAGAAGCAGGGTAGATAAGGGGAACAAGTAGATGTAATATATTTAATTTTCTAAAAGGCATTCAATACGGTACTGCAAATAAGGCACCTTAAGATAACACCTCATGGTTTTGGAGGTCATATATTAACACGAAGCAAGGATTGGCTACCTAACAGAAGTCAGAGAGTTGAGATAAGGGGCATTTTCAGGATGGAGAAAGTGAGGACTGCAGATGCTGGAGACCAGAGTTGAAAACTGTGGTGTTGGAAAAGCGCAGCAGGCCAGGCAGCATCTGAGGAGCAGGAGAATTGATGTTTCAGGCATAAGCCCTTCTCCTGCTCCTCGAATGCTGCCTGGAACCTGGAACTAAGAATGCCAAGGGATCAGTCCTGAGACTATAATTATTTACAATATATGCTAATGATTTGCATGAGGGAAGTGAATGTACTTTCACTAAATTTGCGATGACATAAAAAGAGGTAGGAAGGCAAGTGGTGAGTCCTCAGAGGGATATAGACAAGTTAAGTGAGTGGGGAAAGTGTTGCAGATGGAATATAAGAGGCAATGTGTGGTTATGTACTTTGGCAAGAAGAATATTATTTAAATGGAGAAAGACTGCAGAATGCTGTATATCAGAGCAATTTGAACGTGCTTGTGCATGAATCCCAAAAAGCCCACATCCAAGTTCAGCAGATAATCGGGAAGCTAGGTTAAAGGATGGCCTTTACTCCAAAGGGAAAGGCATATAAAATGTGGCACTAGTTAGATAACACCTAGAATACCGTAAAAAAAAATTGAATCCCTAATCTAAGAAAAGATACGCTTGGCATTGGAGGCAGTTTCAGGAAAGGGGAAGTCAAGTAGTTTGGGCTTATATTATTGGAGTTTAAAAGAATGAGAGGTGACCTTATTGAACCAGGTAAAGTTCTTAAAGAACTTGACAGGATACTTCCAGCGACATCATTTCTCTTTGGCAGTGAACAGGACCAGAGGGCAAAGACTCAAAGTAAGACGACCACCCATTTAAGAAAGAAATAAGGACAACTTTATTCTCTCTGTGAGGGTAGTGAATTTGTGAAATCCTTCACCACAGAGTTATCAAGGCGAATATTAACAATGTTCAAGGCTGCAATAGATTATTAATCAGTAAGGGAATCCAGGGTTATGGGGAAGAGGCAGGAGAGTGGAGTTAAGGATTACCAGATCAGCGATGATCTCATTGAATGGCAGAGCAGACTCGATGGACTGAATGGCCAACTTCTGCTTTTACATCTTAGGGACTCAGTCGGAAAACTAGACTACTGACAGCCTTTAAGGCAGATAACTCAAAAAACTACCTCTGTTCTCACCCAACTAAAAGCCTGTCTAAATACATTGGAAAAGTCCTCCAGAATTTGACTGCACAGAGCAGGCAATGTAGTTGCAAGTACAAGACTGGGGATATTGTTATCAAACCTACAGTTATCAGTTCAGCTGCTGCAAGCTCCTGTTACGCTCCGCAACCCGTGCCCACTGGCCATGAGAAGGCTCTTTAGGCACTGTGAGCCCAGTACAAGGTTATAGTCTGTGACCTGTTTGCACTTACGTTCATTACCACATTGTTAGAAACATCACCAAGTATGCATCACCCTCTTCAGGCTCTCAACCCAGAAACAGAGCACTGATCCTATGTACCAATCATCAATAATCCAACTCTTAAAGTATCAGGAGACAAACCGTACACAGCTTCATAACAGTTTTGCTCCTGCCTTAAGGAACTTTATAACTGTCGTTACAACCATAGAAAGTCTTTTGTTCTGAGGGTTTATCATGACATTAGTGATTTTCTGTTCAAGCTTAACTTTCCAAGTAACATTATTTATTATAAAAATTGCTATAGATGGTAATTATAGATATACCTGGTTTTGACTTATAGTTATATTAGATATGACGATATACGAGCTATTCTTTTCTAAATTCTCCATTGATCATTTCAATCCTTTACACAGCTTCAATCAATAACCAACTAACACTCAACTATAAACATGATTTATGGCCAGTGATGAGCAGCTCCATTACATCACTGCAAGTTGATCCAGGGTCCTAAAGCCCTTTTACAACATAAAGAAAGTAATCGTCCTCCCCATAAAATTATCTCACACTTACCTGGGTTGAATTCCATTTATCATTTTTCTGTCTATCTTGCCAGTCTACTGACATCTTCCTGCAGACTACATATTTTTTGCTCACTAACAACTAACATCCAGTTCCAGTATCATTTGCAAACTACTCGGCCCTGCGCCCAACACTGAAATTGAAATGATTGATACTCCCCACTTGTGTGGATGAGTGCAACTCTGACAACACTCAAGAAGCTCAACACCATTCAGGACAAAGTAACCCACTTGATTGACATCACAGCCATAAATATTTAGTCCATCCACCATCAATGCTCATTAGCAGCAGTGCATGCTACCTATAAGATGCATGACAGAATTTTGCCAAAGATATTTAGACAGCATCTTCCAAACCCACGACCATTTCCCTTCAAAGGAAATGGGCAACAGACACATGGAACACCACCACCTGCAATTTCTCTTCCAAGCCACTCACCATTCTGACTTGGAACTCGATCAAAATTCTGCAATTCCCTCCATAACAGGACTGTGGTCTACCTACATATTACAGCTGCAGTAGTTCAAGAAAACAGCTCACCACCACCTTCTCAAGGAACAACTACGGACAGGCAAGAAATGCTGGTCCAGCCTGTGATGTCCACATCCAAGTGATAAAATAAATCCACAAACAGTCAGGGATCCAATACCTAATATCCTGTGGAATCCATTTGAAACAACCTTTCATTTACAAAAGCAATAATGAGGAGTCACAATGGACTCAGAACATTAATTCTGTTTCTCTCTCCACGAATGCTGAAAGACCCATTGAGTTTCTTTGGCATTTTCCAATTTTATTTCAGATTTTAAGCATCCCTAACATTTTACTTTTACAAATGTACCTATTGACCATAAACTTTAATTTTTGCCACTGAGGCAATTTTAGATCCAGCCTATCACTTTCCCAAGGACCTCATGAAGGTTTCATTTTATTGATACACCTGCCTTCTGGAACCTGGTGAAAAGCCATGCTCAGACCTTTTCAGAGGTGATCAAACAAGCTCCATGGATTGACCCTCTTGTTTGCCTCATGAAAACTCTCCAGGATGCTAGAGATAGGCAGACACCTTCACTTAGATGAGGAATTCAAATTAAATGGTTCACGGGAATGTTTCTGTAATGACCTACTAAATTATAACTTTAATTTTTTTTAAAAAATTTTAATTATAGGAATATCCCTCTCTCCTGTCTGTCTCTGTCTGGTTCCATGATTACAAAATTGACATTTTACCGTAGCACTCTGTACATAGTTTCAAACTTTCACAACTATCCAAGGTGGCATTCTTGTCAATCTTAGCAAGTGTATTAAGATATTAATAAACCAGAGATTAGAATGCAAAGGCCAAAGAAGATGATGTGCAACTGTTTTATATATTTCAACAGAAACATAACACATTAAGTAAACATACTGTTTCAAAGTAACTGACTTGGCATCCTTAAAAGCGTTGACTAGTGCATGTGAAATAAAACCATGTTTCACCCCCATGTGCCCTCCTCATTTTAAACTAAACATTTTGACAATGACACTGTCTGCTTGGCTCCTGCTCGTCTTCCCAAGCTGAAGATAAAACATCAAATATTTGACCTCTGGTCTCTTCAGCTCTTTGTGGCAAATTTTCAAACTTACGGAGAATGCTTCCCAACACCACTCCCAAATGTCTCGCTCCAATTTTCAACATTCTATTCCCTTGTTCTGGAATCTCCCATGAGAGAAACAAATTTCTCTTTACCTCCTCTACTCATTGCATTCAAGATCTTAAATACATGGACTAGATCACTCCTTAATTTTCTATACCCAAGGTAATAAAAGTCTAGTCGTTGACCCAAAATTTAATCCCCGCGTAATAACTGAGGCACTTTGAGGATAAGGAGCCTTTGCAAAGTAAATTGTCAGGGAGGTGGAAAGCAATTGAAATTATTTTTAATCAAACATTTTATCTGATTTATGTGAAATTTCAATCCAAAAATCCGTGGATAATCAAGAAAGAGCATAGTTTAAATTCAAACGTAGACTAATCATTCCAAGCATATGTCCAAATGAATAGTCATATTTGATTGTTAATGCTTATAGATCCATTTTGAAAACTATCAGGTAATACTAAGTATAGTGTAGTGAAGAATTACACTTATATCTGAAGCAGCAACTCTCTCATACGTTTTTCTTGCGTCATCAAAATATCAGTAAACACAACAATCTGCCCTGCTCTGCATTATCATTGCTGCATTCAGAAAGTTCAAATGACAATACTCAGTTAAGGACCAGGAGGATTCCTGAGGCATAGTGGTCATGTCCCTACCTCTCAGCCAGGAGACCTGGCTTCAGGTACCAGAGTTGTCTTACAACATATCTAACCAGATTGATTAGAAATATCTAGAAGGGACTCAAGTGACATCACAATCCTAACGGACTCAAAAGACGTTGGTAACGTTAGTACCCATGCGGTCAGAAGTGCATCTTAAAAGCAACTTCCCAGCCTTTGGCACATATCCAAACCTGTCAAATTTTTATATAGAATCCCTACAG
This sequence comes from Chiloscyllium plagiosum, assembly GCF_004010195.1. Taxonomy (NCBI): domain Eukaryota; kingdom Metazoa; phylum Chordata; class Chondrichthyes; order Orectolobiformes; family Hemiscylliidae; genus Chiloscyllium; species Chiloscyllium plagiosum. The sequence continues at coordinate 8,994,746 of NC_057735.1, forward strand.
TCTGGAAGCTGGCCATTCAGCCCAACAATTCCGCACTGAACCTCCAAAAAACATCCCTCCCAGACCCATTCCCCGACACTACCCCTGTAACCCTGCATTTCCCATGGCTACCTCACCTAACAGACACATCCCTGGACACTATGGGTAATTTGAGAACAAATCTTCTCAAAAATTGGTAATTTCCCATGGCCAATCCAACTAACCTACACATCTTTGGACTGTGGGAGGAAACCGGAGCATCCAGCAGAAACCCATGCATGTCAAGTAGCAGCTGACATATCACAATTGGCCTTAATTCACCTCCCACCACCACCTCCGCCAGCCAAATTTCAAAACTTGGCCCTTCTTTAGAAAAAGGCTCCATTTGTGGAACTGATAATTAGGCTCAATTGTCATTCCTCCACAGCCACAGAAAACTATCTCAATTTTCAAGGTTTCATGTGGTATGGGGAGCTAAAGGGGGAATTTGACATCAAGGTAGAGGATCAGTCATGATCATATTGAATGACAGAGGAGACCTGAAGGACCAAATGGCCTACTCCTGCTCCTTGCTTCCATTCTCTGTAACATAACCAAGCGATGTTTAACAGTGCAGGCTGAAATAATGTAGACGGGCAGTTAGTGCCTTATATTCACGTGGCACACCTAATGCATGGGATTCCACAGGAGTGCCATGATGGATAATTAGACCATTCTGAGATATTAGTACAAATTGCACCAACACTGGTCAACACAGATCAGTGGGTGGCATGGTGGCTCAGTGGATAGCACAGCATCAAGAAGCTGAGTTCGATTCATGCGTTGGGTGACTGTCTGTGTGGAGTTTTGCACAGTCTCCCTGTGTCTGTGCGGGTTTCTACTGGGTGCTCTGGTTTCCTCCCATAGTCCAAAGATGTGGAGGTTAGGGTGGATTGGTCTTGGTAAATTGTTTGGAGTGTCCAGAGATGTGCAGGCTAGACGAGTTAGCCATAAATGTGGGGTTATGGGGATAGAGTAGATCCAGGTGGGATGCTCTTCGGAGGGTTGGTGTGACTGAATGGCCTCTACATGCACTGTAGGGTTTCTATAAAAGAGAAAGATTTTAAAGGGTGTCTTGGGCTGGATAGAGTAGGTGCGGATATCCAGGTCCACAGTATCAGGCTGCTGAAGGCCAGGTCTTCAGTGATGGAGTGAGTGAAATTGGGGAGCTCAAGGGGCACGAATTTCACAAAGGCAGAGAATTGGGAGGGTTCTGGAAGCTTCAGGGGTTACAGTGAAAAGGAGGAGAGAGGCCATGGAAGGATGTGGATTGATAAAATGGAAGCATTGACAAAGTCAGGTCAGGTTGTGAGGGATGGGGAGAGGTCAGTGCAATGTGTGAATGGGCCCTGGGCAGTAACTATGTGCCCAGTTACCTGTAAACCGACAGAAAAGTGCTGAGAAGCGACAACCCTTTGTGTAGGTGGAGAAAAGGCAAGTTCTTGAAGGTAAAATCCATCAGCACCAAACTGAACCAGAGCAAAAACAATTAAGTAAATTCCACTCACTTGATGAAATATGTTGCACCTTCAAAAGTGAAAGCTTGTTCCCAGCCACGAGGCAGATCTGCAAGTTCCAAAACAAAAATCCAACAATAACGTACAATAAACCCTGAGCGTCTGGCTCATAAACAATGTAGCGTTTGAGAGAGACCTCATTCACTGATTCCTTACCTGGACGGCGCCTGTGCCCTGTTCGAAATCCCTGTCCGGATCTGGGATCTATCCAGGTGGTCGAACAAGTTAAATCACTGTACACACACAAAAAAAAACATCAAATGTACCCCAGCAGTGCCAGAAGTTTTGGGAGGACAATTTAATCTGCAAAACTCTACCGCAAAGTCCAACTCTACAGAAAGGCAAACTTTCTCAAAGATACTCAACTCTATGAAGAAGATCCGCCCATCCCGTGTCACTGCCGAGTTCCAATATTTTGGAAGGGGTTCCATTTGTCCTGGGGACGGGTGGTCTTCACTTTCTCCTCCGTCCCTGTCTCCCTCACCCCCCCGGGGGGTAGCGCCCTGCTCCCCTGTGCACTCTCTCGGGCTCGCTTCCTAGTTAAAGGGATCAGTCAGTTGTCAATATCACCGCTTCCTGAGTCCCGCCTGCATCTGAAACTCCCTCCCTCCCTGCTCCCAGAGAGAGAGAGAAAGAATGTGCTCCGGAATAAATCACACTCCAATGATACCACCCACACCCTCCCAGGAGAAATTTCAGGTTGCTGTGCAGATCAAAATCCAACTGAGTCAGTCACATTTGCACACACAAACTAAGCCTCATTTAAAAAAAAAAGTAACCTATTTTTCCTAATCCACGTGTTATTACACACCTCTGGAACAGGTAAGACTTGAAATAGGGTCTCCTGGTCCAGGGTAGGGACACTTCCACTGTGCCACACGGAGACTCCAAAGTACTATTCCTGGTGGAGGAGAGAGTGAGGATTGCAGATGCTGAAGAGTCAGAATTGAAAAGTATGGTGCTGGAAAAGCACTGCAGGTCAGGCAGCATCCAAGGAGCAGGAGAGTCGATCTTTGGGGCGTAAGCCAGGTATACCCCATGCGGTCTCCCATCAGGCCTGAGTCTGCTTAGCTTCCGAGATCAGACCAGATTCGATGTTTTCAGTCTGGTATGTCTAACCCCATCCCCACAAACTTTCCTCCTTGCCACCTTCCTCACTTTCCCTGGGTTAATACTTGTCCTGCAGCCGACACCCACTGAAGGGAACTGACCATTTCTATTTACGGGATCCTCCTGTGCACAATCTGGCTGCCAGATTTCCTACACTGCAGCTTTTTCTTTCAGAAACAGCTTATCGTCACACACTTAACCTCCCCCTCCCTCCCCCAAGCCTGTCTGCAGGGAAACTGGGGGAATGAAACAAGCAATTGAACCCCATCATGAACACTCTTCCCATGACTGGCAAGTCCTAGCCCAGGATTCGAACACAGACATGGGGACCACTCCATTGTGCGTCAAGACCCGCTGAGACTACAGCAGCAACTCCTGGGAGGCCTGGTGGTAATATTACTGGGCTATTAATCCAGAGACCTAAAAAACATTCTGGAAAGGAGGGCAGCACGGTGGCTCAGTGGTTAGCACTGCTGCCTCAGCACCAGGGTCCCAGGTTCGATTCCAGCCTCGGGTGACTGTCTGTGTGGACTTTGCACATTCTCCCTGTGTCTGTCTGGGTTTCCTCCAGGTGCTCTGGTTTCCTCCCACAATCCAAAGATGTGCAGGTCAGGTGAATTGGCCATGCTAAATTGTCCATAGTGTTAGGTGCATTAGTCAGAGGGAAATGGGTCTGTTGGGCCGAAGGTCCTGTTTCCACACTGTAGGGAATCTAATCTAAAAAAAAACCTGTGTTCAAATCCTGCCACAACAGATAGTGGAATTTGAATTCAATTAAAATCTAGAGTTAACATTAGTCAGAGGGAAATGGGTCTGGTTGGGTTACTCTTCGGAGGGTCGGTGTGGACTTGTTGGGCCGAAGGTCCTGTTTCCACACTATAGGGAATCTAATCTAAAAAAAAACCTGTGTTCAAATCCTGCCACAACAGTTAGTGGAATTTAAATTCAATTAAAATCTAGAGTTAAGAGTGTAATGAATATGAAAGAAACTAATGTCATTGAGGAAACAACTATCCTGGCCTACATCACTCCTTGAAAGTGCAGTCATAGGTAGATAGGATAGTGAAGAAGGTGTTCGGTATGCTTTCCTTTATTGGTTAGAGTATTGAGTATAGGCATTGGGAGGTCATGTTGCAGCTGTACAGGATATTGGTTCGGCTAGTGTTAGAATGTTGCATACAATTCTGGTCTCCTTCCTATTGGAAAGATGTTGTTAAACTTGAAAGGGTTCAGAAAAGATTTACAAGGATGTTGCCAGGGTTGGAGGATCTGAGCTATAGGGAGAGGCTGATCAGACTGGGGCTGTTTTCCCTGGAGCGTCGGAGGCTGAGGAGTGACCTTATAGAGGTTTATAAAATCTTGAGGTGCATGGATAGGGTAAATAGACAAAGCCTTTTTCCTGGGGTGGGGAAATCCAGAACGAGAGGGCATAGGTTTAGGGTAAGAGGGGAAAGCCTGAACACACGCACCAGCCAGTTTCCTAACAGTTTCTACCCAACTGTTGTTAGAATACTGAATGAACTCACAAACTCTTAACATTCGCCTATACCTGAGTTTTAGTTTTTGCCGCTGTTTACCTATTATTTACTATCTATGCTACTTAACTCTGTGATCTGCCTGTATTGCTTGCAAGACAAAGCTTTTCACTGTGCCTTGGTACACATGATAATAAATTCAATTCATTCATTCAAAAAATTAATCTAAAAGAGACCTAAGGGGCAACATTTTTACGCAGAGGGTGGTGCATGTGTGGAATGAGCTGCCAGAGGAAATGGTGGAGGCTAGTACAATTGCAACATTTAAGAGGCATTTGGATGGGTATATGAATTAGTAGGGTTTGGAGGGATATGGGCCAGGTACTGGCAGGTGGAACTAGATTGGGTTGGGATATCTGGTTGGTATGGACAAGTTGGACCGAAGGGTCTGTTTCCATTCTGTACATCTCTATGACTCTATGTGACTCCAGACACACAGCAGTGGGACTGTCACCCTCATCCTGTAACTGAATGAAAAAGCTCTATTTCATTGTAAAGCACTTTGGACTTATCCATCCGTGTGGTCAAAAAAGCAAATATAGGCAATAGACAATAGACAATAGCTGCAGGAGTAGGCCATTCTGCCCTTCGAGCCTGCACCACCATTCATTATGATCATGGCTGATCATCTTCAATCAGTATCCTGTTCCTGCCTTATTTCCATAACCCTTGATTCCACTAGGATTGAGAGCTCTATCCTACTCTTTCTTAAATGAATCCAGAGACTGGGCCTCCACTGCCTTCTGAGGCAGAGCATTCCACACACCCACCATTCTCTGGGTGAAGAAGTTTCTCCTCATCTCTGTCCTAAATGGCCTACCCCTTATTTTTAAGCTGTGTCCTCTGGTTC
>NC_057735.1:9001041-9024233 GCF_004010195.1 Chiloscyllium plagiosum
GTCTTAACCATTTTTTTCCCTTTCACATACCTAAAAAAGCTTTTACTATCCTCCTTTATATTTTTGGCCAGTTTACCTTCGTATCTCATTTTTTCTCTGCGTATTTCCTTCTTAGTAATCCTCTGTTGTTCTTTAAAAGCTTCCCAGTCCTCTGTTTTCCCACTCTTCTTTGCTATTTTAGACTTTTTCTCTTTTGACTTTATATGTTTCTTAACTTCCCTCTTCAGCCACAGCCACCCCTGCCTCCTCATTGGATCTTTCTTCCTTTTTGGAATGAACTGATCCTGCATCTTCTGCATTATACCCAGAAATATCTGCCATTGTTCCTCCACTGTCATCCCTAGAAATACAAATCTCTCGGTCTTTATTCTATCATCATCCACTCTTTGCCCTCTCCCCAATTTCTTCTTTGTCTCTGTACTGTGATGCTCCTTCTGTCTCCCAAATATCATCTCACTTGCAATGTTGAGATCTTCCTTACCTCCCTATTTCTAAGTTTTCTTTAGATTTTCCAGCACTTTGTCGCCATCTCTTACAATGATGAAAAACACAGGATGTGACTGAAGTTGACAGTGCGCAGCTGCTGGTCTGATTCGGAAACACTTGGAGTAATGATCAAGATGCATTTTGAAACTGTCAATAACCATTGCTTTTTCTGTCGAGAAATATGCAGAAGTCATCTTGTAACAGAGATTGATGACTATCTATAATTCTGTGATGAATCTAACCAGTCCCACTCTTAGGACTTCAATCATTCTCACAGACACAAACATCTGAATAATGTAGATAGCTCAGATTTACGGTCAAATCAAAGGTTTCACGAAAAGTGTCGGAGCCTTACAACAGCCAACTAACTTCCAAAGTTAGAATCTTGCCATGATTTATAATAATATTTATAGATCGGAAGGTCAAGATTAGCTGAAGAACTTTAATTCAGAGATGACCATAAGGTGCAGAGTCTGACTATCAGACCTTATTTATTGGGTGGCACAGTGGTTAGCACTGCTGCCTCACAGCGCCAGAGACCCGGGTTCAATTCTTGCCTAAGGCAACTGTCTGTGTGAAGTTTGCACGTTCTCCCCGTGTCTGTGTGTAGGTTTCCTCTGGGTGCTCCGGTTTCCTCCCACAGTCCAAAAATGTGCAAGTTAGGTGAATTGGCCATGCCAAATTGCCTGTAGTGTTCGGTGAAGGGATAAATGTAGGGGAATGGGTCTGGATGGGTTGCTCTTTGGAGGGTCCGTGTGGACTTGTTGGGCCGAAGGGCCTGTTTCCACACTGTAAGTAATCTAATTTCTGACCAAGATTAAAAACTCTGGCATTTTCTTCACGTCAATGAGCAGTTACAGGACTGCCCCCAAAGAACAAAAGGAAAAACTTACATTTATGTAGCATCTTAACAGCCAATAAGGTACTTTTGAAGTCGGACTACCTTTCCAAGAAATATGCCATTGATTTGCTCACTTCCAAAGTGATAATGGTCAGATAATCTGTTTTAGTGGTGTTTATCGAAGGACAAATATTATCCATTACTCCTCTGCTCTGCTTCAAAATAGTGCCATAGGATGATCTTTCACATCCTTCTGAGAGAGCAGATGAGTCCCCAGCTTAATATCTTATCCAGAAGGCAATATCTCAGCCAGTGCTGCAGGCCGAGTCCTGCACTGATGTGTCAGCAGTGATTTTAGTGTTCTCATCCAAGGGGGAGATTTGAACCTGGAACATCACGACTGAGGAAGGAGTGCTACCAACTCTGCTGCAGGTGACGCACAGGATTTCAATCAACTTGGACCTCCAAATGAAAGGTTCCCGAACACCTCCAATGAACATCCCACCAACCAACTGGAGAGTGTTGTTGAACAGAGAGACCTAGGGGTGCAGGTGCATAGTTCTTTGTAAGTTGTACCATAGGTAGAGAGGTTGGCGAAGAAGGCATTTGGCAACTTGGCTTCACTGGTCAGAGTATTGAATATAGGAGTTGAGACATCATGTTGCAGCTGTAAAGAACATTGATGAGGCCACTTTTGGAATACTGCATACAGTTCTGGTCACCCTATTATAAGAAGAACATTATTAAATTGGAAAGAGTGCAAACAAGATTTACAAGGATGTTATCAGGACTTAGAGGATTTGAGTTATATGGAGAAGCTTGATAGACTGGGATTATTTCCCTGGAACAAAGGAGGTTGAGGAGTGACGTTATAGAGGTTTATAAAATCATGAAGGGTCGAGATAAGATGAATAGCAAAGGTCTTTTTCTCGAGGGTTGGGAATTCAAAACGAAAGGGCATAGTTTTAATGTGAAAGGGGCAAGATTTAAAAGGGTCCTGAGGGGCAACCTTTTCATATAGAGGATGGTTTGAATGTGGAATGAACTGGCAGAGGAAGTGGTAGATGCAGGTACCGTTACAGCATTTAAACGCCATTTGTACATGTATACAAATAGGAAAGGTTTAGAGGGATATGGGCCAAAAACGTGGGTCTAGTTTAGTTTGGGAAACTTGGTTGGTATAGATGAGCTGAACCAAAGTTTATGTGCTGTATGGCTCAAACTTGATCCTGTCTCTCCCTGCTATCATCACGTGCAGCTCATTTAGAGATCATTGGATGACAATGGGGCATTGGAATTTTATTCAGTTTGACTTCCATAATCCAGGAGCTAAGCAGCTGATTGCCGTGTCAACACAGATCAGTTATTATCCCACTTATTATCACACGCTGAGTCAGAAGATTATGGTTTTGAATGTTATGACACACCAGAAAAGACTAGATTCTTGAAGATGCTTTCCTTCCAATGATGAAGCAATCTGAGCTGCTAATCAGTCTGTTTAGTTGAATAGTAAACACCCATGGAACAGTGAATGATCTTTCTCTCCCTCTTCCACCTTCCCCCACCCAGCACAAACAATCATCCCCCAACCACCCTACAGAATCTAAATTATTTGGCATTCAACTCCTTCTTCCTGTTTGTCCAATGTTGCTGCCACACCATGACCAACACCTTAAACCAATTAACCATTCATGTCCCTCAGGAACAATCCTGTGTGTGCAGTGTTTTAAGTCAATACACTAACATACAAATGTAATTAATGGCCATGCAAATCCATGATCAAAAGCTTGTGCCTGTCCAATTTCAAACACCTTGTACTAGAAATGTTACCGTAAACATGGAGAAGACTCTGACTGTTTTTACACATGGATGGCTTTTATTGAGCTTGAAAGTCCTACTAGAAACAAAAGTGAGCAGATAAATACTTTAAAATTAAATTTCTTTAATAGTATATGGTGAAAAGACAGGTAAATTGATCTGAGTAGATAGTTCTTACAGGGAGTTAGCAGAAGTATAATGAGCCAAATAGCTTCTCTATGTTATAGAGTCATAGAATCCCGACAGTGTGGGAACAGGTCATTTGACCCAAAGAGTCGTCACCAAACCTCCGAAGAGTAACCCACCCAGACCCATTCCCCTACATTGCCTCTGACTAATGCAATTAACATACAGACCCCTCAACACTATGGGCAATTTAGCATGGCCAATTCTCCTAACCTGCACATCTTTGGATTGTGGGAGGAAACCCACACAGACACGGGGAGAATGTGCAAACTCTACACAGATGGTCATCTGAGGCTGAAATTGAACCCTATAATTTCTATAATTCAGTGATCTGATATCAACAGCCCCAGCATAAACAAGGAACTGTATTTGAGCATTGACTTTAACGAATACAAGAACATAACAATTAGGCTATTCAACCCCATGAACCTAGATCTACCATTTGAGGGTATCATGGCTGATCTGTCTGTGGTCTTGACTTCATGTTGCTGCCTTCTTCCCCAAAGCCCTCGACTCCTTTGTCAGGCAAAAATCTAAGTAACTCAGCCTTGAATGTATCCAATGACTCAGCCCCCAGGTGCTTGCTGGGGTCAGAATTCTAAACATTAATGACCCTCTGAGAAAAGAAACATCTTCTCATCTCTACTTTAAATGTGAGACTTGTTATTTCAGAACTGTTAGCGAGTTTTGAAAAGATTTATAGCTCAGGTTGAGGTTTTGGATGTAGGTTTGCTCGCTGAGCTGGAAGGTTCATTTCCAGATGTTTCAATACCCTACTAGGGAATATCTTCAGTGGGCCTCAGGCGATGCACTGCTGACAATTCCTGCTTTCTATCTATATGTTTGGGTTTCTTTGGGTTGGTGATGTCATTTCCTGTGGTGATGTTATTTCCTGTGGTAAAATCACTTCCTGTTCCTTTTCTTAGAGGGTGGTGGATGGGGTCTAACTCGATGTGTTTGTTGATAGAAGTCTGGTTGGAATGCCATGCTTCTAGGAATTGTCGTGCGTGTCACAGGAAATGACACCACCAACCCAAAGAAACCTAAACATATAAATAGAAAGCAGGAATTTTCAGCATTGCTTCGCTTGAGGCCCACTGAAGATGCTACCTAGTAGGGTAAGGAAACGTCTGGAAATGAACATTCCAGCTCAGCGAGCAAACCTGCATCCAAAATTTCAGAACTGTCTCCCTGGTTTTGAGTTCCCTCACAAGGGCTCTGTAAAATGTGCTTAGAAACGTGCATGTTGCAATAAGATCCCTTTTAGACTTCAAAACTCCAGTAAGTTTAGATTTAACCTGCTCAACATTCCCCATGACATGCTTGTCATCCGATAAATTTGCCCATTGAAACTTCTCTGAGCTATTTCCAATGCGAGCATATCCCTTCATAAATAAGGTCACTAAAACTGTAATCCAGGGGTGCTTTTATCTGTGCCCTGTATAGTTGGAGCAACATTTCCCCACTTTTATTCTCCAATCTCCTTTAGTAAAGGCCAACATTCCAGCTGCTGTCCTAATTAATCACTGTACCTGCATGCTGACTTCTCCCGCTTCATATAGATGCTTTCTGATTCTCTCTGATACAAGTTGAAAATGCTGGTCTTGTGATCTTCTCCGCAGTGACAGGACTAAGCTTGACCCCATTGCAAGTGGGGGGGATCCATGAGATTGAGGAGAAAGTGAGGTCTGCAGATGCTGGAGATCAAAGTTGAAACTTTATTGCTGGAACAGCACAGCAGGTCAGGCAGCATCCAGGGAACAGGAGATTCGACGTTTCGGGCACAGGCCCTTCTTCAGGAATCCTGAAGAAGGGCCTGTGCCCGAAACGTCGAATCTCCTGTTCCCTGGATGCTGCCTGACCTGCTGTGGGGATCCATGAGATTACAAACATATGAACAAGAGTAGACCACTCTGCCCTTTAAGCTTGTTCTGCCATTCAATAAGATCATGGCTGATCTGATTTTAACGAGGAGAAAGTGAGGACTGCGGATGCTGGAGATCAGAGCTGAAAATGTGTTGCTGGAAAAGCGCAGCAGGTCAGGCAGCATCCAAGGAACAGGAGAATCGACGTTTTGGGCTTATGCCCGAAACATCGATTCTCCTGCTCCTTGGATGCTGCCTGACCTGCTGCGCTTTTCCAGCAACACATTTTCAGCTCTAATCTGATTTTAACCTCAACATTCCTACAAATCCCTATAATGTGGAAAGAGGCCATTCAGCTCATCGAGTCTGACCCCCAAAAGGACATCCTACCCAAACTACTAAACTACCTAGCCTGCACATGTCTGGACACTACAGACAATTTAGCATGACCAATCCATCTAACCTGCACTAGAACACCAGCTGGAAATCTACACAGTCATGGCGAGAATGTGCAAACTCCACATAGACAGTCTCCTGAGCCAGAATCTAGCACCATGAGGCAGCAGTGCTAACCACTGAGCCATCCCATCAATATAACAATCTGATTAAATGGTTCAAGAGGAGTTGAATGGCCTCCTGTGATCCCATTGATCTATTTAATGAAACCATATTTGATTTTAACATTCTTTGTGCTAGAACCTCAAAAATTTGCATTTCAATTTTTAAAACCTAGAGAATTTTTAAACTTACAAAACTACAGTATGAGAAGGCATTGAATTAAATTAAAATTCCCCATTCAAATCAATATCATCCAAACCTTTTTATGTTCATTTCCAGTGTCTAATCAAACATCTCTCTTGCAATGACTTCTTTCTTCTGTAGTCGTAACATTGCTCAATGTTTTATTGCATGCTTCCCCTCAGCAAATATTAACTGAGTTAGATGGCTATCTGTACCAACCTGGCACCTGGTACAATTGTGTCAGGTGCCAGTCTAGTTAAACCAAGTCTGACGTAAGCCAGGAGATGGTTCTATCAGTAAAAACTGGCACTGCACTAACTAAACTAAGATATAGTCAGTAAGAACCAACACTACATTTGTTGCATTTTGTGATAGTCTGCAGTTTATCCACTAGGTGGTGGCCTATGCCAGCTCTTTTATACTATAGCCAATGATTTACAGGAGATAAATATACCGTGCATACGCGAGTAAAATTTGGTCTCATGTAGAGCCAACCTTCTATTTTTGGCCAAAAAAATCTGGAATGTTGAAATATCATGTAAAAGTCAACTACAGATCAACATTTGTGAGTCATTGTATTATCCTGTAGATAAATGTTACGATGAGGAGGAGGTACAGGGGACAATTATCTGTGCTCCCTCTAACTACAGACAGCAAAACTGAAGAGGATCCATACAATGATATCATTTATCCTGATGATCATGAAGCTTTATTCAGTGCTGAAGATGTTGAACATTGTGATTTTTGCAGGATTTTAATGAATTTTTGTATTTGGCATATTTAATTTTAGATGTACCATGTCATTGTGATTTAAAGCCGTATTATATTTCTACTTCAATTTTTTTATGTATAAATAAAAGCTTACTAATTCATTTTTGTTTCTATTGTCTTTATCCAGTAATTACAATAACTCATTTTTTTCCCCTTTATTCAATGAGAGATTAATTGGGCTCCTGCTCATGATACAGTATTTTGGACTGTAGCATGACTTTCAGCCCCTCAGAAGTATTTACCATGTAATAGTTGTCCTCATAAATTTAACCTTAAAAAAAAGCTAAAACGTTGGGCTTTTACATGAGTATATGCAGTACTAGCCAGGTTTTGAAACCATTAGGCACAAAACTGGAGTCTTTAACTCTCCCCTCATTTCCATCATTTCTTCTTTGCCACTTTCTACTGCAATGTGTGAAAACTTTTTTTTAAAAAGACTAACTTCCCGAATGCCTTTCGTAATGTCAGGATCTTCCTTTGTAGCCTCACCAATGAATCAGATTTGAAGTGTACTTGCTGTTGTAACATAAGGAAATGTACCAATCCAGTTTGCCCTCAGCAAGTTTCCACAAAACAGCTGTGTCACAGGAACCAGAAAATCCTGTAGCAGTGGCTTGTGGGATAAATGTTAGCTAAGACAGCAAGTAGAATTTTCCTGCTCTCCTTCCCAATCATGGTTTTTTTTAAGTCCATTCCAGGGTCGATGTGTCATCTTAGAAACATTAGCTCTGACAGAGCAGTATGAGTGCTAGACTGAAGCAACACTTTTATTGTTCAGGTTTCCAGAGCAGGACATGAACTCACATCCCCGGCCAGAGTGGTCTCCTTCCTATTGGAAGGATGCTATGAAACTTGAAAGGGTTCAGAAAAGATTTACAAGTATGTTGTCGGGGTTGGAGGGTTTGAGCTACAGGGAGAAGCTGAATCGGCTGGGGCTGTTTTCCCTGGAGCATCAGAGGCTGAGGGGTGACCTTATAGAGGTTTATAAAATCATGAGGGGCATGGATAGGATAAACAGACATGGTCTTTTCCCTGGGGTAGGTGAGTCCAAAACTGGAGGGTGTAGGTTTCAGGTGAGAGGGGAAAGATTTAAAGAGTCCTCAGAGATAATGTTTAACACAGAGGGTGGGGTGCGTATATGAAATGAGCTGCCAAAGGAAGTGGTGGAGGCTGGTACAATTACAACATTTAACAGACATCTGGATGGGTACATGAATAGGGAGGGTTTAGAGGGATATGGAACAAGCGCTGACAAATGGGACTAGATTAATTTAGGATATCTGATCGGCATAGAGAAGTTAGATCAAAGGGTCTGTTTCCATGCTGTACATCTCCATGATTCTGACTGTGTGTGTAAGGCAGGCGAAGCTCATTTCCAGAGAGCTGGTAAAACCTAATAAAATCATTAGGGTTTGGTTTAACCCCCGACCTCCTCCCTCACCTTTGGCATTATTGCAATGCTCTCAGGGTTTTGCACGTAAATTAATCAAGCAGAAAACACGGGTGATTTAGTCATGGAAGTTAACAGGTAGAAAAATCCCATGGGTGATTTGATAGTGAGAGAAAAGTTGTTGGTTGTGTGTGATAACTCTTCCTGTTATGAAGCAAAGAAAGAACAAAATAAAATTAAGAGGGGGCAAGCTATCATGGTGACCGTGTCTCTGGACCAGGGGGCCTGGGTTCAGGTCCTACCTGCTCTAGAGGTGTGTATAAACATTGAAGAGTGTGGTGCTGTAAACGTACAGCCAATCAGGCAGCATCCAAGGAACAGGAGAGTCGCTGTTTCAAGCAAAAGCCCTTCATCAGGAATGAGGCTCATTCTCTTGCTCCTCGGATGCTGCCTGACCGGCTGTGCTTTTCCAGCACCACACTCTTTGACTCCCATCTCCAGCATCTGCAGCCCTCACCCTCTCCATGTGTATAAACATGCCTGATTACAGGTACCTAAAACCACAAGGGTTGGTGTTCACAGTCTCTCCAACACCATTAAAACAACTTTATTTCTCATTTAGAAACATGGAAACCATAAAAAAAGAAGCAAGAGTAGGCCATTTGGCCCTTTGAGCCTGCACTGTCATTCAGTCCAATCATGGCTGATTATCTAACTCTCTCCCCTGTTCCCACTTTCTCTCCATAATCTTTGATCCCTTTAGCCTTAAGAACTGTAGAAACGTAGAAAAGAGGAAATTATAAATTAATCAGAAAAGCCCTCCTATAAAACATGTACACACCAATAGGAACATGGGACAGCATTAGACCATTCAGCCCTTCAATCCTGTTTAGACATTCGTGTCTGATCCTCTGCCTTGAACGAATTCAAATTCAAAGTTTAACACAAGCCTGGTTCGTGTACCCACTGGGTGCTGGGGGGATGGGGTGTGTGGGTGGGTACATTTCTGCTGGAGAAATTTGCAAAGATAACTCGCCTGCAAACCTCAGACATTATTGGTTGGTGAAGGCGGAAGATAAAGGCTTGCAGGTTGAGACATGCAGGGACAAAGGGAATGCTTCCAAACGATTCCTGTGGGACAAAGAATGAGAAAAATAATGTGCATTTGCAGCTATTACGTAATGAGCAGTTAAACCAGATTCTGGTGTTTGCACGTCTGTCAGATCTAACTAGATTAATGAGGTATTCACTTCGCCTCCACCTAATTGTTCTTTATAATAGAAAGAAAGACAGGAAAACCACCAATCAGCAAAATTATTTTAGTGGAGATGTTGTTCACCTCGTCCAATAATTTATCCACGAAGCTTGATGTGGCAATATCACATTACAGATAGCTTGGACCTGGATGTTAAGAGTCACATTGAAGTATGTTTAATGAAAGATTTTCTCATATCATTAAACCACCGAACTCCATGTATCTGTGTTGACAGATAGCCCTAATTCCCAAAACCTTGGCTGTAGCTTTGGAAGCGGGAGAAAGTGAGGACCACAGATGCTGGAGATCAGAGTCGTAGAGTGTGTTGCTGGAAAAGCACAGCAGGTCAGGCAGCATCTGAGGAGCAGGGGAGTCGACGTTTCAGGCAAAAGCCTTTCATCAGGAATGAGGCTTGTGGGCCGGGGGTGCTGAGAGATAATCTTTGCAAGTTTGGAAATAGCTTTGGAAGTTACTGCATTTCAAGTCCATATGCTAGCACTTTCTAAATATTAGAGGGTTTCTGCCTCACTCTCTTTCAGGAACAAAGTTAGAATTCACACAACACCAGGTTACAGTCCAACGGCTTTATTTGAAATCATAAGCTTTTCGGAGTGCTGTTCCCTTCAGGGATTGAGTTCCGATTCCTGCTAGCGTCTTGGAATATCCTCATTTTTTTTCTCGGGTTTTCCGCAAACATGTCATCTCTGCTCAGAAATCCAGGATTCCTGGTTCTGTTAAAGTAAAGGTAAAGTTGCCATCGTCTGACCAGATCATAGAGCTGTTGTCGCAATAGAGAGAGAGGTGGCAGGCAATGGCTTATCCTGAGGATCAGTACGCCTCAGGTGAGGGGAGAGTTCGAGCAGAAGACTCCCTCAGAAGGGTTTGTTTATTATGTTGTTAAAGATTCGCAGGGTGTTGCTTGATTAATGATCAGCATCATCCAGAAACAGTCAGTACGTCCACAGCCTGGCAGCTCGGGAGGGGGATGTTTCACGCCTTCAATGACCCATGGGTGCCACAGGGGCTGCAGTGCCAAACGACAGCACAAACCCAAATTTGTATTTGAAATTAAATGTTCCAAATGGGGCTTTGTCTTTTGTTGCAGTGCCCCTTTATTACGGCTTTTAGTCTGGGTTAATTAATTCTTTGGTTTAAATTAATTTAATTTCATATGTTCAAAATAGTATAATGGGAGTCAGGATCTCCCATGACACCACGGGTGGAGGGAGAGTTGGAGCACATCATCTCCACCTAAATGACATTTTAATTTACGGAAAATAAACAGTGCTGGAGATTACAGTGGGTCAGGCAGCATCCATGGAGAGAAAGCTCTGACATTTTAATTTAACTTGCTACATTTCCCATAAGGCTTTGCTTTTGTTACTGCGCTGCTTTCTAGCATGTTTTTTTAAAGTACCCCCGTTGCAAGATCAATAACGCACGTTCTCTCTCTCTCTCTCCCCCACCCTTCAGTGGGATGGTGGCACTCTGAGACTGTAGCGACTTTATCTTTACCAAACCAAAGGCACACATAATGTTATCCGGGTGCGGGTTCAAATCCCATTTATAGCTGACGGCTTCCATTCATAAACCTCAGACATGTTGCTAGTCTTACAACGAACGTGAGAACCTATTATCAATTGTATGCTTTTTTAAATGCGATTCACTAACTGCCTTTATTAATCTGCCCCTTACCTGGTCAGGGAGACGTGGGTCTCCTGAGAAACAATAGTGTGGTTTATCCTATAATTACCCTCAGTTCAAGTCCTGGGGCAGCAGAGTGGCTCAGTGGTTAGCACGACTGCCTCATAGCACCTGGCACCTGTGTTTGATTCCACCCTCAGGTGACTGTGCATTCTTCCGTTATCTGCATGGGTTTCCTCCCACAGGTCAAAGATGTGCAGGCTCGGGGGAAATGAAGGGATAGGGTGCTGATGGGTAGGATGCTCTTCAGAGGGTCAGTGTGGCCTGCTTCCACAGTATAGGATTCTATGATTATTCAAAGGCAATTGGTGATCAACCTATTAACAACATTCCCCACAGATGAAAGAATGAATAAATATACCATTATCCAGAAATGGAATCATGCATTGCTTTGTATTTCACCATTTTTATAACTAAATAAAGGATGGCACGGTGGCTCAATGGTTAGCACTGCTGCCTCACAGCACCAGGGACCCAGGTTTGATTCCATCGTCAGGCGACTATCTGTGTAGAATTTGCACATTCTCCCCATGTCTGCGTGGGTTTCCTCTGGTTACCTCCCATAATCCAAAAATGTGCAGATTAGGTGGATTGACCATAGTGTTCAGGGCTGGGTAGGTTAAGTGCATTAGCCATGGGAAATACAGAGTTACGGGGTGGGGGGTGGGGTGAGCCTGGGTAGGATACTCTTCGGAGGGTCGGTGTGGGCTTGTTCAGCCATGTAGGGATTCTATGATCTGACTTAGATCCATTTTAAAAGACTCCCTAACAAGAGAGGTTCCAATCCACTCTATCTTGAAATAATCTTCCCAAGTTAAGGATTTATTGCTGTGATCCAGTGGCAAAAATGTGATATTAATCTCCTGCCATTTTCAGAGTTGGAAAACTCTGTCCAGAATCGGCAGCAGGAACATGAGACAAAACAATGTCGACTTTTATCGACTTCAGGTGGAGATTCAACAATAGAGCTCAGGGCAAGAGCTCAGAGATTGGATTGAGCAGCCCCAGATGGATCCAGGGATCAAGAAGTGGTGTGAGGTCTGTCCCTGAAAACTACTCTTGCTGCTATACACAGAACGGTAGCTCACACATGTGGAATATAATTCCTCGAGGCAAGGCAGGACTGAAGCAGAGAAAAGAAACACAAATAGACTGATCTGTTTTTATAGGGTTTAAGGTTTCGTTTTAAAATTATTAGCAGTTATGGCCCTTATTCCTTTATTCCTTCTCCCAGTTCTCCTTTTTTTCCCTCCTTATAATTTCTTACCACAGGATATTGAAAGATTTTTTAAAACTTGCATTTATATAGCACCTTTCACAATCACCTCAAATGTATTACAGTTAGTGAAGTACTTCTTTTTTTATTATTAAGCACCCATGTTGTGTGTGTGCAGGTGTGAGACACAGTGAGAGATACAAGGTACGAATCTTTATTCAATTTCCACCACCAGGAAGAAAGGAAACATCTGAATGGCCAGTAACAAGCAGTGCCCTTCACAAAAGGGCAATGCTGTGTGATCAAACAGTGAAGGGGAGGGCAGGGATTAAATCAAAATAGAGTTGGAGGGGGAAATAATGCACTCCACTCCCTGCGGCGCCCACCTCTCCCTGAACAACTCCAGAGTGTGGTGGAGACCGCGTGCTCCTTCTCCAAGGACACCCCGGCTCTAACGTAACCGCGGAAGAGGGGCAGGCAGTCACCCCCTCCACGGCCCACTGCCTCGACCTGTTTATGGCCAGTTTGGCCAGGCCCAGGAGCAGACACACGAGGAGGTTTAGATTAGATTACATTTACAGTGTGGAAACAGGCCCTTCGGCCCAACAAGTCCACACCAACCCGCCGAAGCACAACCCACCCATACCCCTACATTTACCCCTTACCTAACACTACGGGCAATTTAGCATGGCCAATTCACCTGACCTGCACATCTTTGGACTGTGGGATGAACCCGGGTCTCTGGCGCTGTGAGGCAGCAGTGCTAACCACTGTGCCACTGTGCCACCCACCCTGCCTCCTCCATACCGGGTGAGTGAAGTACTTCTATGAGGTGTAATCACAATGAAGGACACAAGGTGGCATTTGTGCACAGCAAGCTCCTATGGTAACTAGAGAATCATAGGATCCGTACAGTGCAGAAAAAGGCCATTCAGCCCATCAAGTCCACACCAATCCTCCGAAGCACACCACACCCAGACTCTATTAACCTCCATTTACCATGGCTAACCTGCACATTCCTGGACACCATGGGAAATTTAGCATGGCCAATCCACCTAGCCTGACAGTGGGAGGAAACCCACACAGACACAGGGAAAACACACAAAATCCATACAGTCACACAAGGCTGGAATCAAACCTGGGTCTCTGGCACTGTGAAGGCAGCAGTGCTAACCACTGAGCCACTGTGCTGTCCATAAACCTGGATAATCTGTTTCTCAGTATAATTTAAGGGTTAGGATTAGCACTGGCCTGAACTCTTCTTCTACTGAAAAATAGTGCAGTGGGACTTTCAAAATCTATTTGACAGGGCAAAATGGTACCTCAATTTAATGCTTTATTTGGAAGATGCATAGTAGACTTAGAAAGGAGAGAGAGAGAGAGACTGTCCGAATTAGATTAGACTAGATTCTCTACAGTGTGGAAACAGGCCCTTCGGCCCAACAAGTCCACACCGACCCTCCGAAGAGTAACCCACCCAGACCCATTTCCCTCTGACCAGTGCACCTAACACTACGGGTAATTTAGCTTGGCCAATTCACCTGGCCTGCACATCGAATGAGGAGGGAGAAAAATGGCAAAAGAGAGTAGACAAAGAAATGCAGGAATTAAGTGAAGAACGAATAAAACTGAAGAAATAAACACAAGAGAAAGATGTCTCAGAGGAAAAGGAACCAAGGAAAAAGGGAAGAGTGAATTGAGCTGGAGGAGGCAAAATTGAAATAAGTCAAGTCAGCTGGGTATCTTTGGTCTATGGTGTAGTGGCCATTATGGAGACTTGGATATCACAGGGACAGGAATGATTGTTGGATGTTTAGATGATTCAAAAGCAATAGTGGGGGAAGGTGAAAGAGGTGGAGGAGTGGTATTGTTAATCAGGGATAGTTTCACAGGGAAGGTTGTCGAGGAGGGTTTGTCTACTGAGTCAGTATGGGTGGAAGTCAGAAACAGGGAAGGAGCAGTCATTTTATTGGGAGTTTTCTACAGATCCTTCAATAGCAACAGACACACGGGGGAGCAGATTGGGAGGCAGACTTTGGTAAGATGCAGCAGGACCAGGGTTGTTGTGATGGATGACTTTAACTCCTGTAATATTGATTGGAACCACCTTAGTTCAAATAGTTTGGATGGAGCAGTTTTTGACAGGTGTGTCCAGGAAGGGTTCCTGACTCAATATGTAGATAGGCTGACTAGAGGGGAGGCCATATTGGATTTGGTGCTTGGTAACGAACCATGCCAGGTGTCAGATCTCTCAGTGGGAGCGCATTTCAGTGATAGTGATCACAACTCCATGGCCTTTATTATACTCATGGAGAGGGATAGGAGCAGACAGTTTGGGAAAGTATTTAACTGGGGGATGGGATTGAGTGTAAGAGCCATGAGGTTATGCTGCAGCTCTATAGAGCCCTGGTTAGACCATACTTGAAATGTTGTGTTCTGGTTGCCTCATTATAGGAAGGATATGGAATCTTTAGAGAGGGTACACAGGAAATTTACCAGGACTGGAGGGTGTGTCTTATGAAGAAAGGTTGAGGGAGCTTTTCTCATTGGAGCAAAGAAGGATGCGAGGTGACTTGATAGAGGTGTACAAGATAATGAGAGGCACAGATAGAGTGGATAGCCAGAGACTTTTTCTCAAGATGGAAATCTCTATCATGAGGAGGTATCACTTTAAGGTAGCTGGAGGTCGGAGAGTGGTGGGTGTGTGGAATGCACTGCCAGCGGTGGTGGTAGAGTCGGAGACATTAGGGACGTTTAAGTGATTCTTGGATAGACACATGGAAGTTAGTACAATGAAGGGTATGTAGGTTAGTCTGATCCTAGAGTAGAAGAAAAGGCCGGCACAACATTGAGGGCTGAAGGGCCTGCACTGAGCTGTACTGTTCTATGTTCTATGTCCTGTGTTCTATGTCTGCCTGAAAATTGTTGGTCTCCCAGAACAAGGAGTTGAACTCCACCGAGTGTTGCAGACTGGCACATTCCAGGACTACGTGCTGAGGAACACACAAAAGCTTGGGGCAAAGGGGAAAGAGCACCGTCTGAGGCCTTCCTGCTGAAGTTATACGGGGGGGGGGGGTCCATTCAGTTATTAGACCACTCTGGTGCCTCAAATGCATGTAAATATAATCTGGTTCCAGGAAGAGGTGACTTTGGTTTGTTTGGATGGAGCCAAACCCCAAGGTTTGTTTGTTTCCTTGACACGCTACTTACGGAACCGAACAGCGTTTGTGACTGTGTGTAAATAGAGACAGAGTGATAGATATATACTTTTATGAATAACGTATATTTTTGAAATAAAAAAATCAGTAGAAGATTGGAACAAATTAAAGTAAAATTCCGCTTTGTCCAAACCTCACCCACTGGAACACTGGGAAAACGTGCAGGTATTAAGCTGGAATTTGCTGGGTTGGCTGAATTAAGTTAAATTAAATGAGGAGAAAACGTACAAAGCCTGGTGATGATCTAAGGCAGGTGGGGGAGAGAATACACATGAGTAGCATATACTGCCCGTCGAAGTGTCTGGGTCCAGCCAATACCTTTGATAGAAATGCCAACAGCTTGATACGGACTCAATACAAAATGCTAATAACCAGGGCTGCAGTAATCGTCCTTCTCAGGAAGAGTGATTAGCGCCCATTACTACAGCAATGGAGTTCCACGTGGACCCTGAAACTGACAATATCTGCGCTGAAATGGACAATGGCTGCAATGTAAATGTAACAAAAGGCTGTGCTGGAACTGATAATGACTACATCAAAACTATCAACGATTCTGCAATGTGAAAAATAAACAAATCATGTTACAAAGACAATAACCTCATCACTGACCTATTGTATCACGAGATGTATAAAAGTATCTTGACATGTGCTCCAGGGGGAGAGAAGAGTCGCAGCTGACCACTGTGCTGTTGGGTGTCTCGCTCTCTCCCTGGAGCTCTGGTATTTCCTTGTACAATAAACTCTGTCACTGAATCCCGACTCTGACTCTGAGACTGGTGATTTCCCCACAACAATTGGTTCTGCGAGCAGGGTTCTTATTATCGGTGCCCTGGTCGAAGGCCATGATTGGGGAGCCGGGGTAGGAACCAATTTGTACCTGCAAACAGGAAGAGTCAGACTGGACCAAATACACAGTTTAAAAGGTATACTGATTGTAATGTCTAATTTGCTACAGTACTGAGTTAAAAATTTTTAAAGTGCAAGTCCACGGAGAATATGTGTTTAACTGTATTGACTGTTGTGAGAACCTGCTGCTTGTGCTGAAACAGCTAGAGGACAAGGTAGTGGCTGTCTCAAAGACCCTGCCCTAAACCAGTTGTTATGAGGGGTAGCCCCCCCTCCCACGCAAAGGTTGAGATTTGAAGTGGGAGACCCATAAAAGTTAAGATGGGACACCAGCCCAGACCTAGGGGACCCTGGGAGCACCTTCAGGTGGATTTTACAGGGCCACTATCACCTTCCCGTGGGAAAACATACTGCCTGGTCATCTTGACCAACTCACCCGGTGGGCAGAAACATTCCCAACCAAAAGCTGCACTGCGACCATTGTAGCCAGAATATTAGTGGTGGAAGTAATCCCGAGGTGGGGGGGTACTCCTCCAGATTGACTCCAACCAAGGGACGCATTTTACAGTCAAAGTCATGAAGACTGTCTGCCAATTACCCAGCATTTGACAACAATTTCACATTCCCTATCAGAAACATTCCCAACCAAAAGCTGCACTGCGACCATTGTAGCCAGAATATTAGTGGTGGAAGTAATCCCGAGGTGGGGGGGGGTACTCCTCCAGATCGACTCCAACCAAGGGACGCATTTTACAGGCAAAGTCATGAAGACTGTCTGCCAATTACCCAGCATTTGACAAAAATTTCACATTCCCTATCACCCCCAGAGCTCAGGGATGGTGGAGAGAATGAATAGAACACAAAAATACTTTAGCTAAGGCTACGCAAACCTCAGGCAGAACGTGGGCTGAAGTGCTGCCAGCCAGACTAATGAGATTAAGAACCACCACAAATCAGGCAACCGGGCCAACACCATATGAATTAATGACCCCCGGGCGAGCAATGCAATTGCTAGAGACAATAATCACAGGTGGCACCGATGTGAATCCACTAAAAGACAAAATTCGGCGATATGTGATAGAATTAAGCGTCCAATTGAAAGCGATGCGGAAATCTGTAATAGATAAACAGGACAAAAAGGATAAGGCTGGGGAACTCGGAATCTTCCCAGAGGTCCCAGCAGCGGGAAGCCGTGTCCTGGTGCGAGCATTGCCCAACAAACCAGGCTTTGCCCTAAAATGGAATTGGTCATGAAACGTGGTAATAGGTGGTGCCACCTGGACCTGCCTGGGCATTAAAGAAAAAGGCACATGGAAGCACTGGACCCAACTAAAACCGTTTAAAGACTCCTGTGACCAAACTAATGTCATTCCCCAGGTGCAGACAGGAACGGCGGACAAGACGGTCATCCCGGGGGGAATACCGAAAACACAACAGAACAAACCACACAGAAGCAAAACTGCTCCTCCTGACGAAAACAAAAACTTTGACTGATAACTTTATTTAACTGCAAAAATGTATATACCTGTATGTATTTTACTGTGTTTAAGTGTCACGACTGGCGGGACTATGTCAGGATTTGAGGATAACCTCTTCTATAAAACCTACCTAAGTTTCCATGGGAACCGAACTGTCTGCGACCCACTGGTGCCATTAATAGAATCCCTATCTGTGGCCACCCCAGTGTGGACCCCTCTTCATCCGTATACAGTGGACACTTCAGGAGCGCCATGTAAACGGCAGATAGGGAAATACAAATGGGGACTCCAGGGTTGATGTGTGCAGCTGGGCAGGACCACCAGCCCATGGAGCTGGGTTCCCCAGCCTAGGGAATGCAAGACCCATTTAAAACCCGATGCTTACCCACTCTGTTTCACAGGGCAGGGATGGGGAGGTGTTTATGCCCTGGTTACCAAAAACTATTCATGCGTCCAGACACAGTGCATTTACCAGCGCTGTACAGTCACCAGGGGACAATTCACCTGCACCTGCAGTGAGCAGGCATGCTTGAATGTCACTGCGGGCAGACAGTTCATATGTGGTCAGTGTAATGGCACCCATGTCAGCACTGCCACATGGACGTACCCGTTCAATACCAGCTGGGGGTCAGGGCACCTAGAGAATCAGGGGTGACAAGGATGGACAGACAGACGGAAGGACAGGACAATGTCTATTACTGAGTAGCGAAGGGATTTGCTTTTCTATTCAAGGGGACTTATGCGACAAACACCCCAGACCTCCCAAACCTGTTTGCAATTGGGACAATTGCGCCCCTTACTGTACCATGCCCCAGCGGGGGACATGTTTGGAGAAAGATAGTGACCTGCTCCATCAGTCAGGAGTTCTGTACTGACTGGCAGATCCCCACAACTTTGGGGTTATCACTGGGATATGAATTCTTGGGATCGCTATCTTTGGGGGGGGTGCAGCTGGGGTTGTCAGCGCTAAAAACCCAAATTACCTTCTACGTGGCCTGACTATCTTAGGCAATAATACATCGAAAGCTCTGGAAGCAATTAACACAGAGCTGGCTGAACTCAGACTCTACACACAGCAGACACGCTACATGGTGGATTATCAATTAGCACAGCAAGGGGTAGTTTGTACAATTATTGGTGACAATTATATTGCCCATGTTATTGATGCCTCTTATAACATTACAGAAGCCATCAAGAATATCCAAGACCAACTAGATAATTTTCAACAGGGAGCCACAATTACAGACAGCTGACTAAACTGGTTGCTAGTTAATCTTGGGGACCTTATTTCGCACACTGGGATAGTTCTCCACATTGCACTTATGCTGGTATTCTGTGTGTGCCTCGGGTGTTTAAATCTCTGCTGTAAGGTGCTACCGACGAGAACTGTACCAGCAGCAAGTGTCACCACAGAAGAGTCCTCAACAAAATTGGGACTCCATGATACCCCTCGGGAGGAGGCATTCCTAGAGATGACCTACCTCTACGTGTGAATTGGGTGGTCTGCGGGAGTTCTCCAAAGTCGCCTCCTTGATCACAAAGGGGAGTGTGAAGTGGGAGATGGCAATTGGCAGGGTGACACTAGGCACATGGACACACAAGTTGGCTGCTGAGCCATCAATTGGCTACTTGACACATAAGATGGCCATCGGACCACAATATGGAGAGAGACAGCACAGCAAACACAGACACTGCCTGGGGCCACCAGAATGCCAGCACAATGCACTCACAACCTGGTTGATTAGTTTAAGGTGGGTGGGGAGAGAATATATACAAGTAACGTACTCTGCCCGCCGAAGTGTCTGGGTCCAGCCAACACCTTCGATAGAAATGCTAACAGTCTGATATGGACTCAATACAAAGTGCTAATAGCCAGGGCTGCAATAATCATCCATCTCAGGAAGAGTGATTAGCGCCCATTACTACAATAATGGAGTTCCATGCAGACATTGAAACTGACAATGTCTGCGCTGAAACTGACAACTGCGCTGAAATAACAAAGGCTGCACTGGAACTGACACTGACTGCATCAAAACTATCAACGATTCTGCAATGTTTACCATAAACAAACTATGTTACAAAGACAATAATCTCATCACTAACTATTGTATCACAAGAGGTATAACAGTGTCTTGACATGTGCTCCGGGGGAGGGAAAACTCACAGGTGACCACTGTGCTGTTGATGTCTCTCTCTCCCTGGAGCTCCAGTATTTCCTTGTACAATAAACTGTGTCATTGAACCCCGACTCTGACTCCGAGGTTGGTGATTTTCCCCACAACACAGACCTGCTGAGTTTCTCCAGCAATTTCTGCTTTTGTTCCATTTAAATGGTCTCACTTGTGATTGCAAGCAGTGTATGGGTAAGTTATTACAGCATTTTGAAAGTGCATTTTGCTTCAATAAAGAACATTGAGCACATTCTATTGCTGGAACTGTCTTGGTTATTGATATCCAGAGTAAAATCATTGGACCTGGGAAAGTGGGAATAAAAACTTTTGGATGTGAATTGAAGGAAGACCAAGAATTGCCAGAAAAGCTCAGGATGTCTGGCAGTATGTATGGAGAGAGACAGGGCCAAATGTTTGACAATCTGTCATCTAACATTCCACATTGACCTGGAATATTAATTCTATTTCCCTGCATGGCTGCTGCCTGGTCTAGAGGTCTTCCCCCAGAATTTCTGTTCTCAGACTTCCAGAATGTGCTTTGCTTTTGTACTGCTGTGAGTTGTACTGTGCATGCCCAAGTAATCCCCACCTAAAAAAACCAAGGTTCCTTTGCTCTCTTAAACTGGAGCAAACTGCTGCCAAAACATGAGAAACATAACCATGCCTGTGATGTCTCCTTCATTTTCTGCTTAGGTCTCCCTTGAGAACCTTGTGTCTCCTTCAGATTGGATCGTTGTCCATGGGGAGGAGTTTGTTGTTGGGGACCTGGGCTTGCAGACATTAAAAGTGGCGGGAATTGAAGAGATGACGTAAGGCAGGAGGTGACCTTGTGTTGACTTAAACTGACAATCTAGTTTGGAGAATTTGAAGAGGAGATGTGTACGCTAGGGGATCAATTAAAGCTGGAAGAGAAGGTGGCAGCAGCAGATGGCATATACAGGCAATTTGGGAAATCATTCCCAGAGGAGTATTCCATTTAACGAGCTTGACAGAGGGAGCACAATGGAAAGAGGAAGCATTGCCTGTACCTAGCCTTCTGGGACTCCCGATCTCCGAAGCTGAGCTTACTGTTTGACACAACCATGAGCGAACTCATGAGGGAGGTTCGACATTATCATCTTGAACTCATATTTATACAGCACCTTTCACTGCCAGCGAAATGCTTTTAACATGTGGACATTACTGACGTGTAGAAAAGCTGCTGCAGGCAGTGCAAAAAAGAACGAATCAATGGCTGAATTGTGATTGTATAATGACTTCTCTCTGAAACACAAAAGTGCCACAATCAGTTAAACGTTCCTTTATAATTGTAGCATTAAATAAGGCAGCCTCGGTCACAGCCAGATACAAGTGAGATATTCCAGAAAGCCAGCTGGTGAATGAAAGCATTGGGGTCAATCATTACTCAGTTAAACATTTATTTAGAGAGTGAAGCACTTCAAACATGTACCTCCTAACTCAAACATAACATATTTTCAGTATGTCACAGAGAGGTACAGCATGCTCCAACTCATCCGAGCCAACCAGATATCCTAAATTAATCGAGTCCCATTTGCCAGCACCTGGCCCATGTCCTTTCAAACCCTTCCTATTCATATACCCTTTTAAATATTGTTATTGTACCAGCCTCCACCACTTCCTCTGGCAGTTCATTTCATACACGCAACACCCACTGCATGAAAATTTGCCTCCTTAGACCCTTTTAAATCTTTCCTTTCTCACCTTAAATCTATGCCCTCTAGTTTTGGATTCCCCCATTTGGGGAAATGACCTTGCATTTATACCCTATTCCGTGTCCCCCATGATGTTACAAACCTCTAAGTACACCCCCCAGGCTATTCAACCTCTCCTTATAACTCAAGTCCTCCAACTCTGGCAACATTCTTATAAAACCTTTCTAAACCCTTTCAAGTTTAACAGCATCTTTCCTAAAGCAGGGAGATCTAGGAAAGATGCATTGAATGCAGTATTCTAAAAGTGGCCTGACCAATGCCTCATTAAGACCAAGGTTAGATTGGCCCTTTGTTCAATAGGTTTAAAAGAATGATACCTGGATTTCGGGGTTTTGGTTATGTGGAGTGATTGGGCCTGTTTTCCCTAGAATTCAGAAGGTTATGGGATGTTTGATTGAAGTTTTCAATATTTTTACAGAAAAGACAGGGTGTTTCACAGTATTCCACTGTTTAGGGATTCTAGAACTCGGGGCCATAGTCTGAGTATTAGGGCCAAAGCATTTAGGAGAGATGTTCAGAAGCACTACTACACATAAGAGGTGGTAGATATTTGGAACTCTCTTCCACAAATAACAGTTGATGCTAGATCAGTTGCTAATTTAAATCTGAGATCAATATTTTTTGTTGAGCAAAGGTACTAAGGTACATGGGCCAAAGGCAGGTACATGGAGTTAGGCTACAGATCAGCCGTGGTCTCAGTGAATGGTAGAACAGACTTGTGGGGCTGAATGGCCTACTCCTGTTCCTATGTTTCTTTTCTAGTGCCACTCCTCCAATGGTCACAACAAATTGTAAATGTAACCAGGTTGATGATCGGAGCAATTATATAGATCTCAAACTGTATCAGGTTCAAT
The DNA here is from genome assembly GCF_004010195.1 of Chiloscyllium plagiosum. Taxonomy (NCBI): domain Eukaryota; kingdom Metazoa; phylum Chordata; class Chondrichthyes; order Orectolobiformes; family Hemiscylliidae; genus Chiloscyllium; species Chiloscyllium plagiosum. The sequence continues at coordinate 9,023,615 of NC_057735.1, forward strand.
ATCAAGTAGTAGTCCTGGAGATTTCATTAACCAACAACAGATAACTGATTTACTACCGTAAACAAACTTACTCAACATGCAAAGATTATTTACAGTTTGGAGTACTCAAATACCTACATGTTGAAAAGTGTGGTGCTGGAAAAGCACAACAGTTCAGGCAGTATCCGAGGCACAGGAGAATCGACGTTTCATCAGGAATGAAGACCTAATGTCCAAAAAGTCAATTCTCCTGCACCTCAGATACTACCTGACCTGCTGCTTTTCCAGCACTACACTTTTTGACTCATTTCTCCAGCATCTGCAGTCCTCCCTTTCTCTCAAATACATACATTTCTACTTTAAAAAAACACACACACATACACTGGGGAGAAGACAACAAGAAAATACTCTACGTAGTACAAACTTTAAAGTACTTTGGACAAGTAATGGCCAATCTAATGAACATGGAATCAAGCACACATTGCCCCAAATGGCATTCAGTTTCCAAAGTCTCAAACACAAGCTGCTGGCCCTGGATTATCCTCCTGGAACAGCTGTAGTTGTCTGAACCCCCTTTGCTTCAAACAGTGAGGTAAACTCGAAAGAATGCTTTCCTGGAATTTTTCACGAATGGTGAGGA
>NC_057735.1:9028551-9040571 GCF_004010195.1 Chiloscyllium plagiosum
GTTTAAGAGGCATTTGGATGGTTATATGAATAAGAAGGGTTTGGAGGGATATGGGCCGGGTGCTGACAGGTGGGACTTGATTGGGTTGGGATATCTGGTCGGCATGGACGGATTGGACCGAAGGGTCTGTTTCAATGCTGTACATCTCTATGACTTCTGATGGATTTTTAACTCTGCACGAAAACAATGTGCTTTTAAAGAAAGAGAGAGACAGCAATAGGCCACTGCTGTTCAGGCAGGACAAAGATGCTCTGACTGAACTTTAAAAATATAAACAATTGTGCAATTGCAGGTACAAACTAGGCCCATGTGACCTCCCTGATGTTTCTCCACACTGTGACTTCATCCAAGCTCCCTGCTCCTTATAGGTGCTACTTAGTTGTTGTTGTACCAGAAGTAGAAGGTATGTTTAAATAGGTACACATAATATTTTTAAAAAGCAATATTTGGATCACATCCCCTCATAATACTTTGTACCTGCTCAAGTGAAACTCCAATTAGAATCCACCACTGCATATTGCTGAAACTTTGAAATCTATAAGATCCTGGGGGTGAGTGACAGAGTGGATGCTGAAAGGATCTACTCCATTGTGGGAGAAGCGAGTGGTGAGCTACTTTTGTGAACAGTAGCCCATTCCCCTCCCCCCACCTTGTCTCAGTCAAATCCCTCGAACTCAGCACCGCCTTCCTAACCTGCAATCATCTTCCTGACCTCTCCGCGCCCACCCCCACTCCGGCCCACACCTTGACCTCCTTCCATCTATCGCATTTCCAACACCCCTCCACCAAGTCCCTCCTCCCTACCTTTTATCTTAGCCTACTGGACACACTTTCCTCATTCCTGAAGAAGGGCTCATGCCCGAAACGTCGATTCTCATGCTCCATGGATGCTGCCTGACCTGCTGCACTTTTCCAGCAACACATTTTCAGCTCCCATGGTGTGTAAGGACACTTGCAATGATGTTGAGGAGTTGCAGAATTTCAACCTAGTAACAGTAAAGAGGCAGTGATAGACATCCAAGTCAGGATAGCGTTTGTCTTACTGGGGAACTTGTCGATAATGATGCCCTCATGTCTCTGTTGTCCTTATCCTTTTAAGAGGCGGAGGTGACGGAATTGGAAAGTGCAGCCTTTGTGATCAATACGACTGCCTTTGTGGGTCAGGTGTGAGTTGATGCTTAGATACCTCCTGGATGACAACATCAGCCCTCAGCTTTGCTCAACACTTTCTGTTTCTAGTTTTTGAAAAGTATTTTTAATCAACCTGTTCAGAGATGTGAGGACACACCTCTGAAGCAGATGGGACTTGGAAGTCAGATCTCCTCGCCCAGAGATAGGAATACCACCACTGGATCACAAGAGTCTTAATATGTGGATCCATTGCCTTGCTATCCTCCAGTTCAGAGAGTCAACATAGACTTAAAGCAAATTACAATGAGCCTCCTGAATAAGTTTACTGTTCAATTCAGGAAACTTTTCATTAGAAGGTGTTGAGGTGAGATATATTCCAACAACTTCCTCACTGAAAAATAATTTCATTGCAATACATTATAAATAAGAACACACAATCAATTTGATTATTAAAACATATTTATTCATATAATTATTGCGACTGCAATGAGACTCAACAAGCAAGATGGTAATGCGCCTCAATGACCCAGGATGCTGTCCCGCTGGACGATAACCTGATGTTGGGCGATCTTTAAGAATGCTGTTGTACGCGGAGACATCATAAATGTTGCAAATGTACTGAAAAGATGCTGAAAATATTAATATCATTTACAGTTTTGATTCATTGCTGAGGCAGGTCAATTGCAACTCTCTAGACTGAGACTGATACATTTTGTTAGCTAGGATATCCAGGGATATGGAGCAAAGACAGATAAATGGAGCCGGCCTGCAGATCAGTCATGAATGGTGGGATATACTTGAGGAGATGGTTGGTCAACTGCTGCTCCCCTGTTCCTAGTTAATGGCTACTTCAGGGCATCTTGCGCATCCATCTCTTTGATCTCACAGAATGATCTCAAAACCCGCACAGAAGTTGGCTCAGCATGAGGTGGTTATTTTTGACTGGTACAGACACAATGGGCTGGAGGGCCTTTTTCTGTGCTGTAGATCTCGACGACGCTAAGCGAAGAAAATTTCCCCTGCTAACCCTGCTTGCCCTCAAGCAAATACCTGACCCTTGTGTCCGATCGCATGTGCCAGTGAAATTTGATGTTTGAAGGCATGGTGGTGTCTATCGAAACACATTGTGATATTAAGAAATCAGGAGGGTGATAATTTTCTAATTAAGGGGCAATCATTTACAACTTTAACGAATAAATTTTAGTATTAAGTACTTTGCAATTGATTCAAAATTGGAAATGAAACTTAACACAATCAAAACATAGTGCAGACATACTCAACAATTCCAGAAACGAATCTGCTAGAACCAGTTACAAAGAAACAAAGAGTTAAATATTGAGAAATATCCCAGATGTAGATTAGATTAGATTACATTTACAGTGTGGAAACAGGCTCTTCGGCCCAACAAGTCCACACCGACCTGCCGAAGCGCAACCCATCCAGACCCATTCCCCTACATTTGGCGGCACAGTGGCACAGTGGTTAGCACTGCTGCCTCACAGCGCCTGAGACCCGGGTTCAATTCCCGCCTCAGGCGACTGACTGTGTGGAGTTTGCACGTTCTCCCCGTGTCTGTGTGGGTTTCCTCCGGGTGCTCCGGTTTCCTCCCACAGTCCAAAGATGTGCAGGGTCAGGTGAATTGGCCATGCTAAATTGCCCGTAGTGTTAGGTAAGGGGTAAATGTAGGGGTATGGGTGGGTTTCGCTTCGGCGGGTCGGTGTGGACTTGTTGGGCCGAAGGGCCTGTTTCCACACTGTAATGTAATCTAATCTAATCTAATTTACCCCTTCATCTAATACTAGAGGCAATTTAACTTGGCCAATTCACCTAACCTGCACATTTTTGGACTGTGGGAGGAAACCGGAGCACCCGGAGGAAACCCACGCAGACACGGGGAGAATATGCAAACTCCACACAGAGAGTCGCCTGAGGCAGGAATTGAACCCGGGTCTCTGGCGCTGTGAGGCAGCAGTGCTAACCTCTGTGCCACCGTGCTGCCCACTAGGACCAGGTTACAAAGTGCCTACACATTACTTACTTTTAAATAAAAGGCACTTCCAAAATAGATTTTACTCACAATTCCAATGGGAATGGAAATTTTGTCCCAGTTCTATAACAATATTAGAACTCTTAAAATGAGAGTTGCTAACTCAGAGACAGGAACTGTGTTAGCCATATTCCCAAAATGGAAAGGCTTCAAAATTTACCACAGGCACAGTTTAATATTGTTATTGGTGCCCTGTCATAGTCATAGAGCACAGAAGCAGACCCTTCGGTCCAACCAGTCCATGCTGACCATAATTCCAAACTAATAACCAAAAGAACTGCGGGTGCTATAAATCAGAAACAAAAACAGAAACTGGTGGAAAAAGCTCCACAGGTCTGGCAGCATCTGTGGAGAGAAATCAGCATTAACATTTTGAGGAACGGTCACCCGATCAGAAATGTTATCTCTGATTTCTCTCCAGAGATACTGCTACACCTACTAAGCTTTTCAAGCAATTTCTATTTTAACCACAAACTAAACAAGTTCCATCTGTCTGCTCCTGTCTCATATCCCTTCAAACCTTTCCTATTCATGTGTCAATCCAAATGTCTTTTAAATGTTGTGATTGTACCCTCCCACATCCACCACTTTCACCAAACCACCTTGTTTAAAAAAGTTGCCTCTCATGTTATTTTTAAATCTTTCTCCTCTCACCATAAAAATATGACCCCAGTCTTGAAATTCCCATCATTGGGAAAAGTCAACCACCATTAACTCATCTATGCCTCTCATTTTATGAACTTCTACAAGGTTGCCTCTCTACATCCTATGGTCCAGTGAAAAAAGTCCCAGCCTATCCAGCCTTTCTTCATAACTCAAACCTTCCACACCCGGCATCATCCTGGTAAATCTCTTCTGAACCCTCTCCAGCTTGATAATATCCTTCCTCAGTATTCCTGAAGAGGCCTCACTAATGTCGTGTGCAACCTCCTTAAAATATAGGAGCAATCAAATACTCCACACAACATCAAGCTGACCCAAGCTGTCAGGAAAAAATTAGCAAGGTGATATATAACTGCAAAATATAAGATTGGGAGATTTTCTGGAGGTTCACTTGATTTACCTTCTGCAGATTAAGAGAAACTGTCTTCACATGGTTAAATGGATTACATAATATCTTCTAGCTTCTGGAAATTGATTTCTAAACTTCTCTACACGTCTTTAAGCTGCTGCTTGGAGCTGAACACTTTGAATAAGTTTTTGGTTACCTGTCCCTATATCTTTTTATAAAGTTCAGTGCTGAACTTTGCTTGATACTGCATGTGTGGAACACCTTGGGATACTTGATTATGTTACAGGCATTATATAAATACAAGTCATTGTAGTTAATGATCTACTAAAAGATTAGGAATTGACTTTCTGTAGATGTATTTGGTGTACCACAAGGACAAAGTCACTGTGGTTGATTTAATGTTTTAACATTGTCATAATGTCATATGAATTTGATAGATTATTTCTAATTTATACGACAGTGCAGGAGTGGAGACATGACTTTAATCTATGTAAACATAAAGCCAATGCTTCCCAAAATGAGGACTTGCATTCTAAGTGGGGTGACCAACTGAGATGTTGGCATTGTGAGTTCTCAGATATCAGTGGCCTCAGGAGGTCCAGACAGCAGTAGCCCATTCCTTTCTGCAATCACAGATATATCTTCAATTAACATCCACTGCCTGAATACAATTAAATCCTCAACTAAAATACAATTAACAGACTGGTTTAAGCTGGATAACAAGTTACTGTTCTCTCTTATATCCTCACTACTCCCACACCTTCAACCCCAACCTACCTTTGATGTTTTGCATTGCCCACAATGGGCCTTGCATGTAAATACTCAGGGTGTTGTTACTGGCGGTGGTTAGCAGTTTACAAAAACAAAGTCACGGTGATTTTGGTGGCGGGAAGGTCGTTACGTTATGCGTGATAACACTTCTGGGGTAGAAGAAAACCCCCTGCATAATAAATGATTAATTGTGTCCCAAGATCTTTTGTGTGATGAATGGTGTCAGCACCTAGGGCTTTCTCTGACCTGAATGGGTCAGCTCTATGCCCGTTGGGGTTTAGAAGAACAAGGAGCGATCCTACTGAACTGTGGAAGCTGAGGCGGTCGCCTATTAGCAGTGTCACTGGGTTGGCAATCCACAATCTGGATTAATGGGAATCTTGGTTCAAATGCCTCTGTGGCAGATGGTGAAAATTTGAATTCAATAAAATCTGGAGTAGAGAGCTGGCCTAATTGCAAACACCCATGTGGCTCAATAACTCCCTGAAGAGAAGGAAATCTGTTATCCTAATGAACAAATAAAAAAAAATCTTGAGGGGACTGATAGGACAGATACTCAGAGGATGTCCCCCCTATTGTGGGGAAGACTAAACCAAGGGGCATAGTTTCACAATAAGAGAGTCTCCCTTTTAGTATGGAGAAAAGAAGCATTTCTGTTGTCAGAATTGTTCAACACGTGGAATTCTCTTTGCCATAAGGCAGTGGAAGCTGAATATTTGGACACATTCAAGCTTGAATTAAATAGATTTCTGATAAAGAGATGAATCAAGGATTATGGAGTGCAGATAAGGAAGTGGAGCTGGGACCACAGACAGATCAGCCGTGATCTCATTGAATGATGGTGCCGGATTGAGGGATCAAATGGCCCACCCTGCTTCTATGTCATCTACCAACATCAATTTCTTCTTTGATTGTTTTCTAAAGCTAGAAGACAACCTCCTTAAAAAAAACCATGTGGGTTTCCTCCGGGTGCTCCGATTTCCTCCCACATTCCAAAAATGTGCAGGTTAGGCGAATTGGCCATGCTAAATTGCCCATAATGTTAGGTGCAGGGGTAAAGGTCGGGGTATGGGTGGGTTGCGCTTCGGCGGGTCGGTGTTGTTTTGTTGGGCCGAAGGGCCTGTTTCCACACTGTAAGTAATCTAATCTAATCTAAACTGCAGAGGTTGAAACTCAGAAACAAAAACAGAAATTGCTGGAAAAAAACCAGCAGGTCTGGCAGCATCTGTGGAGTGAAATCAGAAATAACATTTTAGGTTCAGTGAAAGATATGTAGAAGATAGGATGGAGGGCAGGGTGGGGGTGGGGGGGTGGGGAAAGAGCAAACGATAGGTGGCGATGAATCCCAGAGAGAGAGCGAGAGATCACCACAGGAAATGACATCAATCCAAAGAAACCAAAACAAATAGCGAGCCACTAACACCAGTGCTTCACTGGAGGATCACTGATGATGTTACTTAGTATGGTGACGAAACATCTGAAAGTGAACCATCCAGCTCAGCGAGCAAACTTACACCCAGAGAGAACAGCAATTGGGCAGAGAATAGAATGGGATAAAGGTGAGCCCCAGGAGATTCAATAACTGCTAATGGGGACCGTTAGTAGCTGACAACGGGATGGCTGTGATAGCGTTTCATGTGAGGACAAAGCCTGGTGAGTGGGGTTTGGGGCAAGGATATTTGAAGATGCTCTGGCTCTAAAATTTGAACTCTAAAATTGAGTCCTGAAGGCTGTAGATTCCCCAAGTGGAAAATGAGGTGCTATTCTTCCAGCTTATGCTGAGCTTTGCTGAAGCACTGCAGCAAGCCTGAGACAGAGATGCTGGTCATGGAACAGGGTGGGGTGTTGAAGTGACAGGCAACTGAAAGCTCAGCATCATTTTGTGGACAGAATGTAGGTGTTCTGCAAAGTGACCTCCCAGTCTAAGTTTTATCTGCACAGTGTAGAGGTGACCTTTCAGAAGAAGATCTTTTATGTTGATGGGAGAGGGGGTACAGTGAGGAGGAGGGGACGGGGTTTGATGAAGGCAAGAAAGAGGAAAAGGTAGGTTCCTGTGGACTATTCCGCCTAGCAATGACTGTGTTGGACTGATGTTAGGCAGGAGAATCAAATGTTGTAGGAGCAGGTGAGAAATTCATAACACAGACAGATCAGACACTACCTTACTGAATGGCACAGCAGGCCGAATGGTCTAATTTTGTATGTTCACATCAAACACCTTTCTGCCAAGTGAAGGAGCTGTTATACCTAAATAAAAAGGGGTGCGAGATGGGATGGGGGGTTGACTGATGAGGGAACATTGAAGGACAAATTTAAAATAAAATGGAAATATCAGACGCAGCATCTTCATTTGTTTTACTTCAGGCTGAATGGTGAGTGAGCCACAGTTGGTCACTAAAGCCACTCACTGCAGGAACACATCAATGAAATGCACACGTTGTAAAAGCTGGCATGCAGAACTGTGAATGGTGCTCACTAACACAGGCATGACCTCCAGATAACCCAGCAGCTGGGATTGTCCAGATCTGTTGAATCAGCCTTTCAATTTTGTTCAGCATAGTTTCATGTCGGCCCCATTCAGTAGCTAGAATCCAGAAGGAACACAAACAGCAGTGGGAATAGGCCATTTTGCCCTTTGAGTTTGCTCCTGCCACTCTATACGACCACGGTTGGTCCTCTATCTTAATGCCATATTTCTCATTCCCCCATACCCCAAGAAGCCTTCAAAATCAAAAACATTATCTATCTTTTGTGAATATATTCAGTGACTGAGTCTCCACAGCTTTCTATGGTGAGAATCCCAAATGTTCACTACCTTTTGAGTGAAGAAATTTTTCCTTATCTCAATCCTAAATGGTCTGTCCTGTATCCTGAGACTGTGCCTTGGTTCTAAACTCCTCAACCAGGGAAAACATTCTCCCTGCATGTAGTCTATCCAACCCTGTTGTTATGAGAACACCTCTTTATTATCAGACCATAGGACATAGGAGCAGAAATTAGGCCATACTGCCCATCGAGTCTGCTCCGGCATTCAATCATGGCTGCTAAGTTTCTTAACCTCATTCTCCTGCTTTCTCCCTATAAACCTTGATCTCCTTGACAATCAAGAACCCATCTATCTCTGTCTTAAATATACTCAATATTCTTCTACACTCCAGTGAATACTGTCATAACCAATCCAAGTTTTCTTCACACGTCAGTCCTGCCATCTCAAGAACCAGTCTGGTAAACCTCCATTGCACTCCCTGCTTCGGATAAAGAGGTTACAACTTCAAGGAATACCCCAGGTCTGGTCTTACCAAGGCCCCATATAACTGTGGTAAGATGTCCCAACTTCTGACCTCAGATCTTTCAATGAATATCAATACACAATTTGCTTTCCTCATTGCTCATTGAACCTTCCTGACTATTTTCACTGACTGGTGTACAAGATCATCCAGATCCCTCTGTACATCCACATTTCCCAATATATCAGCAGCTAAATACTCTTCCTTACCATTTTTCACACCGAACTGCATAACTACATTTAGCCACGTTGCACTGCATCTGCCATGTGTTTGCCTACTTACTCAACTTGTCTAAATCTCCTTGAAACTTTCTTGTCCTCACAATTCACAATCCCACCCTGTTTTGTGTCAACTCTGAAATGTTGCACTCGGTTTCTTTATCAGGTCATTTACATATTGTGAACACATGGCCCCACGCTGGTACAATTACATTTAAAAGACAGCTGAATGGGTATGTGAATAGGAAATATTTAGAAGGATCTGGGCCAAATGCTGGCAAATGGGACAAGATTAATTTAGGATATCTGGTTGGCATGGACGAGTTGGACTGAAAGGCGTTTCCATGCTGTACGCTCTATAACTTTATAACATGGCATGTTTGTTGTCAACAATTAAAGTAGTGTGATTTAAGCAAAGTGATAATACTCAAAAGCCCTCTGGAGGATTCCAACAGCTGATGGACAGAATAATTCCTCTCATTTCAAGCTGGCCATTTCAAGCAGAACCAAAGATTCCGAAAAGCACCTTTGAGGCACTCTCAGTGAAGTCCCAACAGAAGAAATATCCATTCGCCGGTAACATCAGTTTTCATCTTCTGCTCCAGTGGGTCAGCCAGAAACTGAAGAGGATCAATGTTGGAACAAAATCACTTCAGATGGATTAACATTTCCATTTGATTATAACTCCCCTTCTCCCACTCCACCTCCTCCCCAAATTCAATTTAAAATATTTGTATTTATGCAGCATCAGACACAACTTTGCACTTTACAGCCAATGAAGCCCTTATTAAGCATAGCTGCTTTTGTCACGTATGAAATTCAGCAACCAATTTGTGCACAGCAAGTTCCTACAAACAACAATGCTATAACAGCAGATAACCTGCTTTCGTAATGTCGGTTGAGGGTAAAATCTTAGCCACTGAGAAACCAGATGGAACTGCTTTGCACATCTTGGACTTAGTGCCCCTGGATCATTCACTACCTGGAAGGGAAGACAGGGCTTCAGTTTAAAGTTTCATCTGAACAATAGTTTTTCCAACAGTGCAGTGCTACCTCAGTGCAGTACTGAGTTCCAGAATCAATTTCGGCCCAAATCTCCTGATATGGGGACAGCTCTCTGACTCAATGTATGTTGCTGATATCCCTCAGTAGCCTGAGGAAGTCCCAGAGTAGGTGAACCCACGATACTGATGCAAAACTTTAAACTTTGGATTGCACATTTACCTTGCTCATGCTGCTCAGCGACTTGCCCTATACTAGGTCCTATTTGCCCTCTACCTACCCTCCCTTTTAGCTAAGCTAAAACCTGCTCGTAAGCATAAGTCAATGCCAGCTTGGTTCAACCTCTCTCCCCGTGCCTTTTATGTTCACACCCAGCCCCAACCAGATGGCAATGCTCACCCTCTGCCCACTCCAACCTCCCCAAATGCCCAACCCACAGGCAGTGCCTTTATTATAGAATCATAGATTTCCTACTGTGTGAAAACAGGCTCTTCAGCCCAACAAGTCCATACCAACCCTCCGAACAGTAACCCACCCAGACCCATTCCCCTATCCTATTATCACCCCTTATTAATGCTCCTAGCCTCCACATCCCTCAACAGTATGGGCAAATTAGTATGGCCAATTCACCTAACCTGCACATCTTTGGACTGTGGGAGAAAGCCGGAGCACTCAGAGGAAACCCACACAGATATAGAAAGAACATGCAAACTTCACACAGACAGTCACCTGAGGCTGGAATCAAAGCCGGCTCCCTGGTGCTGTGAGGCAGCAGTGCTGACCACTGAGCCACCGTGCCATGAGCTAATCAAGAGTTGCAACCATTATTTTGGAAAATATTTTCTATTGTTAAACGGAGCTGAAAGTAGGATTAATTAATATAATTGAACTCTTTACAGAATTTGGCACCTACTAATGAAGAAAAGACTGTAGATCTTCTTCCCCTAACTATCCTGCACCGTGAGGGAACACTTGGATTCCAGGTATTCCCTGCATCTGTGAAGAAGCTGGTATGGGAATATCAGGCCAGAAATGCAGAGCTTCGTTCTTGTGCAAAAAGCAGAGGAGCAGGAAGTGGCAATCTGACAGTGCTGGGCATTTTCTCCAAAAACTCTCACCTTTCTTCTTAAACTTCCGGAGCGGGACCTGAAAGCACAACCTCAGTGCTACCCACTGAGCCACAACTAACATCTACGACAAGAGCTCTCTGAAACAAAACAAAAAGTGAAAATGCAAGAAAGTGGCTCACACAGCCTCCACAAAATAAGCTTTATTGCCTTTACATTTCTTTTTAATTAACTCTCTGTCCATCTTTTAGGTGTTGTGCCTGAAAGAGTACCATACTTCCTTCCCACATATGCTGCTGATTGCTCTGTTTTCTTTTCTACGGGTTTTGAATTTTCAACATTTTATTGCCACCCTGCTCTTTTTAAAAAAAACTGTGCTTCTTTCAATAAATGATGAAATGGAGTGGGAAATGAACAGCAAATAAGAACATTAAACATTGAAGAGGTTTGCGTTACTGCTGATAAGGGATATTACAATGGTAAGTCAACGTGGCAGGCACTTAGCAATATAGCCAGCTGTTACTATTCCAGAGACTTGGTCTGACTCCAAACATCAATATTACTGCAATGCTTTTTTTTATTATTCCTTCATAGGATGGGGGCATTGCTGGCTAGGTCAGAATTTATTGCCCATCCCCAATTATCCATACTGCAGTTAAGAGTCAAGCACATTGCTGTGGTTTGGAGTCACGTTAGCCAAACCAGGTAAGGATGGCAGTTTCCTTCGCTAAAGGACATAAACAAACCAGATGGGTTTTACCTCATCAGCAATGGATTCCTGGCCATCATTAGGCACTCAATCCCAGATTTTAAAAACGGAATTATAATTCCACCATCTGCCATGGCTGAAAGTCAAATCCAGACTGCCCAGAATGTTACTCGAGTCTCTAAATTAACAGCCCAGTACCACTAGACCATGACCTCCTCTTGAGTGGAATGACAGACATTCAAAACCTGGAAGGACACTTAACACGTGGTGCCTGTGCCAGCTCATTGAAGGAGCTGTTCCCTTTCAGTCACAATTCACTTTCATTCTGCAGACCTGTATATGCTTCCTTTTTTGATTATATCTGCAAATAGTTTTTTAATGGTTAGTCTTGAACACATGACCAGCACCATTTCTGCATAATTTACATTTCTGAAAAATAGATACTTTGACAGAACATATTGCCTTGCACCCAAAAAATACAACAAAATGGTTTATTTCTCAGGACAATACTTCCCAATTCCTCCGCCTCCGCCGTATCTGCTCCCAGGAGGAGCGGTTCCACCATAGAACACACCAGATGGCCTCCTTCTCTAGAGACCGCAATTTCCCTTCCCACGTGGTTAAAGATGCCCCCCAACGCATCTCATCCACATCCCGCACCTCCGCCCTCAGACCCAACCCCTCCAACCGCAACAAGGACAAAACGTTCCTGGTGCTCACCTTCCATCCTACCAACCTTCGCATAAACCAAACCATCCGCCGACATTTCCGCCACC
>NC_057735.1:9041075-9045974 GCF_004010195.1 Chiloscyllium plagiosum
TTCAGGCTCTCTGCCTTTATTCCTGATGAAGGGCTTTTGCCCGAAACGTCGATTTTGCCTGTCCTCGGATGCTGCCTGAATTGCTGTGCTCTTCCAGCACCACTGATCCAGAATCTGGTTTCCAGCATCTGCAGTCATTGTTTTTACCTCTGAATATCAGTCAACCTATCCAGTTTAAAGTGAAAACAAAGCCCAGCAGTTACTGAAAGAACTCTGGATGTTGTAGATCAAACAAAAACAGAACCCTTCCTCACTGGACCAGAAACATTAACTTTGATTTCTCTGCACAGATGCTTCCAGACCTGCTGAGCTTTTTCAGCAACTTCAGCTTTTGTTTCTGGCAGTTAACTGTAAATCAGTAATAATTGTTGCCCTCTCCATGGCAATTTTCACATTGAATATTCTGCAATATGACTCCCCACTCATATTGCAGAAGTGCTGCATTTCCCCAGACATTGGTGCCCACATAGGTATTGCTGTAAAATGAATAAACATATATTTCACAAGCACTTCTGTGCTGCTGCGATTTTAGGGGTTTTCTCCGTATAGCTTAGAGTGGAAAAAGCTTTTTTTGTCCTCATCTACTGTGACAACCTCTCAGGATTTTGGATAACAAAGTAGGTTTCCTACCTTACTCTTCACTGATATAAGAATAATTATAATTTTCAAGCCTCTTCACAAAACTGAAGTCCTTGGATCATTGAGTAAATCTCCTTTACATTCTCTCAAAACCTGGATTCATTAGTGCAAGGGAAGTTTGAGTTTCCCTACTACCTGGATTCCTTTTCATTGCTCAGGCAGTGAGTACTGCTGGATCTGCTGGAAAGTGAAATTAAATCATCACTGGGCCCCAGGAAGGCGAGCTCCTGCAGACAGCAAAATGATTAACACTTTTTGCTAATTGACAGTCAAGGAGAACTAACTGACCTCCAGAATCTCCTCCACACAGCCACCACCCACATGCAGATTTTCATAAAATCATAGAATCCCTATACTGTGGTAGTGTAGGGATTCGACCCATTGAGTACACACCAACCCTCTAAAGAGCATCCCATCCAGTCCCACTCCATTACATTGTAAGCCTACATTCCCCAAGGATAACCCATGACACAACAGTAGAGTCCCTACCTCTGAGCCAGGAGACCCAGGTTAAAGTCCCAACTGCTCCAGAGCTTTGTAAAAACATCTCTGAAGAGGCAGATTAGAAAATATCTAGAAAAAAAGATTCTGACGGGAAAAGAGAGGCTCTTGTGGTGCAGTGCTTTTGCCCCTATCTTTGAGCCAGGAGGCCTGAGCTCTTGTCCCATTTATTCTAGAGCTTTGTAATAACATCTCTCAACAGGTTGGTTAGAAAATATCTCAACAGATAAACAAGGTGCTCTGGTGGAGCAGTGATAATGACCATACATCTGAGCCTGGCAGTCTGGGTTCAAGTCCAAGCCGTTCCAGAGGTGTGTAACATCTCTGTACAGGCTGAATAGAAAATATCCAAAATATGAATAAGGCAGATGAGCTGTTAAAGACAGCGTATCAAACATTTAATCTTTCGTTCATCAGAACATTTGAAAAGAAATACCAAAAGGGGAAACAACAGAATGAGAGGTCATTTGAGATTCTGACTGGTAGAGGTGTTGCCATAGAGAATGCACCAGTTAGATGGACTGGCAAGCCAAACTTTGCTTAAATTTTAAAACATGACAGTGAATCTGATTGGTCAGGGTTGAGAATGTCTGACAATCAGTTTATTGAGTTGAAACAGGTACAGTGCATATATACATGTTATGTTTGGAAAAAGTGAGGACTGCAGATGCTGGTGATCAGAGTCAAGAGTGTGGTGCTGGAAAGACACAGTAGGTCAGGCAGCATTCTCCTGCTCCTCAGATGCTTCTTGAGCTGCTGCGTCTTTCCAGCACCACACACTCGATACATGCTCTGTTTGTGAACAACAGGACCCTGTATATTAATATGTAGCTTCACAAACATAAATTTTACACCCAATAAGGGGTTAATAAAACAGCACTAGACTTTTGACCTCAGCTGCTGCAGAACACAAGAGGTCTGTGTCTATAGTGTACAATGTAACTGAGAACAGAAGGTCTGATGACTCACAAAAGACCCCTATATGCCATGTGACTGAGCCTTTGTGCAACATAGAAGCTTCAGAATAGTGCCTATGGGGTTATTGTATCTTTTGTAGGAATATTTTCCAAAAAGCTGGAGCAGTTTGAAACAGTAGAAACTGCAAGTGCACATAACTTAAAATTTCTTCCCGGTCTGATTGGTAAATACGTAGACTGTGGCTGAGTTGGTAGCGCCCACCCTTTGAGCCAGGATGGGGGTTCAAGCCACATCTTAGAAACCAAAGTACAAAAACATAGTAACAAAAACAGAAGTTGCTGGAAAAGCTCAACAGATCTGGTAACATCTGAAATCAGAGTTGATGTTTCAGGTTTGTGATTTCTCTTCACAGGCACTGCCTGACCTACTCAGCTTTTCCAGAATCTTCTGTTTTTACAAAAATCTAGGCTTATCTTTCAATGCAATACTGGTGGAACACCACACAGTTAAAGGGGTGATGCCTTTCAAATGAGCAGTTCTTTCAGCCCCTTCAGTTAAACATTACACATCCAAAAGCACTCTTCTGTAGAATTATTTCTTCCAGTCTCTTTGCCAATGTTGATTTCTCATCAACCATTACAATTTGTCGGAGTTTTTCTAAATGCAATTTTGTCTGTCATGCTTTCTACTCGACAAAAATCATTACACTTTAATAAACTTTGAAGTTGCAAAGGACTTTGGAATATGAAAGGGGTTAAAGAAATGCAGATCTTTCAGATTCCTACAGCCGCCTGCCCCGACAACTACAGAAATCATACAGGTTAACATTAAAAAGTTGCAAAACTTCCATTAAAAGGCCTTACCTAAAGCTGTGTCCAAACTGACCACAGATACTAGCTAGGTTTTGGCAGTGGCAGTTTTGACCTCAATGTATATACAAATGCCTCTTATGGTGCAGCGATGGCATCCCTCCCTTTAGGCCAGGAGGCCCACATTCAAGTCCCACCTGCTCCAGATGTATGCTATGTCTCTCATCAAGGCATTAGAAAATATTTAGTATCCTGAGTTAGAGAATAGGAGGCAGCCATTTAACTGGTCACATCTACGCCAGTGCTCTAGAAGACATTTCATTTAAAACATCCAATGGTACTCTTTCTCAAAGACAGGATAATAGGGACAGCTGACACCCAAGAGTGACACCAATAGAAATCTTAGTTAAGAACCTCACAGGATATTGAGCTGTATTAATTTGCAAAGGATTTTGGAATATGAATAAGAAACACAGATCTTGGGGTTGAGGAGTGTATCAGCCATGATTTAGCAGAATAGAGGACAACACCTAAAGATCTGGACAGCTCTCTCTCTTCAATCATTTTTTTAATTTAGCCAATCTACTCTTCACTCTCATATACCACCTCCAGGGGTAGCCTGACAGCATTGTACCTTAAACACCTTTTGGAAATCAAGATAACATAAGCTACTGGCTCCCCATCATCTACTCTGCTTGTTTTCGCCTCAGAATTTAGACAAATTTGTCAGGTATAATTCTCCTTCCAGGAAACCAAGCTTACCGTGGAGAGAGTATTACGTATATCTAAATTTGAATATTTCACATGACAGTCACCACTCCAAGGCACACAGCCATGCTGAGAGTCCATGCACTCCAACTGGCATACAAAACCCTCTCCAAACCGTAACTTCGGGTTTTGGAATTTGCTGCCTCACGGACCTGAGAGACCACACAGAAGTAGACAAAATTACACGGGTGTACTTTTAGTGGAGTCACTCTTCCTGATAAGGAATCATTGCGGCATCAGTACTCTATTTATGAATACCTTTACTTTGAAAGTTGGCAGAGACCATTCAGGAACTTGCAGTCTCAGCCCACTACTGTCAAAACTTTCATTGGGGTAGCACAGTGGTTAGCACTGCTTCCTCACAGCACCAGGGTCTCTGGCTCGATTCCCACCTCAGGCAAATTTCTGTATCTAGTTTGCACATTCTCCCTGTGTCTGCGTGAGTTTCTTCCGAGTGCTCTGGTTTCCTCCCACAATCCAAAGATGTGCAGGTCAGGTGAACTGACCATGCTAAGTTGTCCAAAGTGTTAGATGCATTAGTCAGGGGTAAATATAGGGTAGGGGAACAGGTCTGGGTGGGTTACTCTTCGGAGGGCCGGTGTGAACCTGTTGGGCCGAAAGGCCTGTTTCCATACTCTAGGGAATCTAATCTCATCTACATAGAAGAATACAGCGCAGTACAGGCCCTTCGGCCCTCAATGTTGCGCCGATCCAAGCCCACCTAACCTACACTAGCCCACTATCCTCCATATGCCTATCCAATGCCTGTTTAAATGCCATAAAGAGGGAGAGTCCACCACTGCTACTGGCAGGGCATTCTATGAACTCACGACTCGCTGAGTAAAGAACCTACCCCTAACATCTGTCCTATACCTACCCCCATTTAATTTAAAGCTATGCCCTTTTGTAATAGCTGACTCCATACGGGGAAAAAGATTCTCACTGTCAACCCTATCTAAACCCCTAATCATCTTGTACACCTCTATCAAGTCACCCCTAAACCTTCTTTCCCCAATGGAAAACAACCCCAAGTGCCTCAGCCTTTCCTCATACGATCTTTCTACCATACCAGGCAACATCCTGGTAAACCTCCTCTGCACCCGTTCCAGTGCCTCCACATCCTTCCTATAGTATGGCGACCAAAACTGCACACAATACTCCAGATGCGGCCGCACCAGAGTCTTATACAACTGCAACATGACCTCAGGACTACGGAACTCAATTCCTCTACCAATAAAAGACAGTACGCCATATGCCTTCTTCA
>NC_057735.1:9046433-9061968 GCF_004010195.1 Chiloscyllium plagiosum
GAGTCGGGTATTACAAGGGTGCATAGCTTTAAATTAAGGGGGGGTAGATATAGGACTGATGTTCGGGGTAGGTTCTTCACTCAGCGAGTCGTTAGTTCATGGAATGCCCTGCCAGTAACAGTGGTGGGCTCTCCCTCTTTATGGGCATTTAAGAGGGCATTGGATAGGTATATGGAGGATAGTGGGTTAGTGTAGTTTAGGTGGGCTTGGATCGGCGCAACATCGAGGGCCCAAGGGCCTGTACTGCGCTGTATTCTTCTATGTTCTATGTTCTATTCAGTGTCTCCCCAATCTCTTCAGCCTCCACACGCAACTTCCCACTACTATCCTTGACTGGACCTATTCCTACCCTAGTCATTCTTTTATTCCTGACATACCTATAGAAAGCCTTAGGGTTTTCCCTAATCCTACCAACTAAGGTCCTTTCATGTCCCCTCCTTGCTGCTCTTAGCTCTCTCTTCAGGTCCTTCCTGGCTACCTTATAACTCTCAATCGCCCCAATTGAACCTTCACGCCTCATCTTTACATAGGCCGCCCTCTTCCATTTAACAAGGGATTCCAATTTGTTATTAAACCACGGCTCCCTCACACGACCCTTTCCTCCCTGCCTGACAGGTACATACTTATCTAGGACACTCAATAGTTGCTCCTTGAACAAGCTCCACATATCAATTACGCCCTTGCCTTGAAGCTTACTTTTCCAAGCTGAATTTCACTAATCTCTACAGTGAAATTATAGAATCTGCAGTAATACAGCCCACCACAGTCACAAAATGAAATAATGAATGGAGATGCTGCACACTAATATTTTATTTGAGAGATCAGCACTATTAGGTTATTCAGTGCTTCAGGCACATGTCTCAATTTACAATGACTTGCATAACAAACATTTCATGGGGGATTACAAATTACAAACTTTAAAACATCGATCCTAATTAGTAAATCTGATGTAAATTAATATAATTTTCTTTACACTGTTTACAAACCTGCAAAATTATACAAAAATACAATTAGTTCCTTGATAAATAAAAACATCTATAGAAGGAAAATGGTCCAAAATTAATTCCAACAGTTGGACAACTAGCCTCAAAGTCATATAATCATTTACTGCACACAAAGTGGAAACTCAAGATTGAATTGAAGTGTGTGTTGGGAAAACAAGACTAAAATGGATTTCAAACCAAATAATGTTTGCAATAATCTGACTTGTAATTCCCATTTCTGTTATGATTTACTACAGGTATTTACTTCCACCCTTTTCTTCCCGTGACACCCCCCCAAAGGGGGAATGCACCAGAACAACTCCAGTGATAAATTACCACTGTACACATTACATGCAAAGATCAGGGTCAGCTTTTGTCAATCTCCCAACTCTGTGGTTGATTTGGAGCACTTACATGATAGCTGCTACCCAAGGTGAGAAGCATGTTTTCTCATAAGAGATGCACTGTTACAGGGTAGCATTGTACTGGCAAGACCATCGGCATTTGAGACAAAACTAGGCATGGTTCTTCCAAAATTCTTTTAAAGTTTAATTAGCTAAATTCAACCTGCAAGTGTCACCTAGTTCATCAGATATAACTAGATTAAAATTCAGCATTATTAATAGGTAATCCAATATCATATTTAGGAGAACCTAGTGCTCCTTTGTACAAATTTGCCCACGACACTTAGACAGGAGCTCAAAGATGAACCTCAGAAATTTCAAACAATTAACTGCTGAAAAAGATAGCTCACAAAGAAATATTAAACACCATATTCAACAACCTGGAATCAAGGACTGTTGATCAGCAACTGGTTTACCTTCCAATTTGGGGATTGCATCAAGTTGCCCAAAGCCCAATGCAGAGGCTAAAGCGCAATAATATTTCAAACTAGATTAGTATCAAAAGCTTTTGAAATAAGATAATAATTCTTAAAGCTTTGTACCTAAGCAAGAATACTAATCTCAAGTCAAACCACTGAAGTCTGATGCCTGAGCAATCTCTAAAGACCAAAACAGCCAAATGGAAAGAGAAATCCTATCGATAACCCTACCACAACCTTCTGCCAATTATATATTCAACCCTATTTCCAAGAAAATTGAACAACTTTGAGTGACATAGCTATGCACCACCTCAAAAAACACAAATTCAACTGAACTTTTCTCAGATAATCAAGAGCTTAATTAAAAATCAAAACAGAAAAACTGACAATATAAATCCAATCTCATAGGTTTAGAAATGATTCTTGATGAATTCTTGCTGTGACTTGCACCAAACTTTCAAAACAAATTTACTGCAAAAGATGTCAATTCCAAGAAGGTAAAATGTTATGATCTACATGTACAATAAAGTGTGCAGAATGGCAATCAGATACAACGTTAATTTCATGGCATCTTCCAATATGATCACCAGGCCAACTAGATTAGGAAGACAAACTGTGGAAAGTCAATCTTTCTTTTTAATGATTGTTATAAATTTTGAACCAAGTTTAACATTATTGTTTGCCAATCCCATGCTGAGAAATAGTTCAGCTGGTGAGCAGTTTCTGGAGGTCAAGTGAAAGGTCCGGCTCAGTCCACAAACCATATATCTCCTGAAACCCACTGCTGGTTTGGCTAGAACGAACATTGCCTTTATACACCATTAAGGACCAGGCTTCACTAAAACATCAAATCTAAGTTTAAAAATTGGTCACTCTCATTTTTAATCTCAAAAGTCCTATTTGGAATGAACTGCCTGGTAGGCTGAAGCAGAATTGAAAGGAATTTGTCAACAGGGAAAAGCTTTCAAAGAGCAGAGAAGTGGGACTAATTGGATCGTTCTTACAAAGAGCTAATACAGGCATAACAGGCCAAATGGCCACCACCTGTTCTGTTTACATCTAACTTTGGAAAGTGGAAATTTCTGTTATCAAATATGCAAAAATCCTACTGTAATGGATTAAAAAGGCATTGAACAGGGACAGACTCCTGTGTTAAGAAAATCTAACCAAGAAACTGAGCTTCAAAGCACAAATATCTTCTTCACCAAAGAAGCTAAAGCTCCCCATTCTCCCAACATTTTTAAATGCTAAACTTAAAGATCAAAGCGCTAACCAATAGACCCCATATAGGTCACAACAAAAGCAAAATTTTGTGATCATCAGATCAAATGACACTTGCAGATATGTCAACCCAGCGAGCAGGTTTTGCACTATTTTAATTCCCTGGATGTGTCATTGTAACAACAAATAGTGATTATTTTTTCACATGTTCCTTCGTGTTGCAAACTGGCTGCGCAGTAGCTGCATAACAAATTTCCAACCATTTAACAGTAGGCAATAATGTGAGTGTGCACAAAGGTTCAACAAAAATGAGGGTTAATTTGCAAATAAACTACTAAAAAGATGAATATTTTCAAAGCCTCTTGCTCTGAGTGATCATTAGCTGCTCAGCTGCAAATTTTTCAGCACAGTCCGCCGGTGTTTAAGGGTGAAACAATAGCCAATACACTCTTCTGTTTCTTGAATTCGCTTCTGGAATCTGCAGCGATCCCGGGCATACTCTTCCCAGGGTCCTTTACGGATTTCTTCACTACTGACATAATGGACAGTGACGTGCTCATCAAAGGCAACCTAAATTCAAGGAAAGAAAAGGGTGATTTTAACAATCATAAAACGTTGAATATCAAAATACTGGCTCTAGAAGAAACATTAGGAATTATCTTCAACATAACCATCTTCTATAGTACATCAACTCACATCAAGAACAGTACCCATCGCAACAAATCAATTCATTAAAACAGAATGCAACTTGAACACAGATTAAGAATGCACCTCTCTCTACCAGAGTACCTGAAAAGTGACGACCTAGAGGACTTCAAAGCATCAAGTAACCAAACAAAAAAAGGATTTAAACTGGTTAAAGTTCAATAAATTTTTTGCATTGAGGAAGAGATGGTTAAAATAAAACAAGTTTTGGAAACTGGATTCCAATTGTCAAGGATGAAGAGTCTTGAATAATCTCTAATTTAAAAGGTGAAAGCAAGAATAAAGACAGTCCTGTATTGGGATCTGTCAACTTGTTAGGAATGTTTAATTGCAATCTCTCACTCGTGACGTGGCCAACATTGAACAGAATGTTACTTGAACAGTATTTCAGAAATGTCAGTGCCCTGCTGCTTATGAAATTCTTATCTTTACACAACATCTTATTTGCTATAAATTTTCCTCCCTTTACACGAGTCAGTTCAAGAAAAAGCTCCATGATATTATAAAGAGCAAGTAAAATAGTGCTTTCAGTATTGATTATAACAAATGAAATTACTTGCTTCGGTACTACAGTTAGTTGATAAAACGTTATTAATTGGATTTAATTCTACTTTGCTTTATCAGGCTTTAACATAACAGTATAATACACAAGGGGAACACAAAAATGTGGCTTGTATCTCAGATGAAATCTTGTTAACAGTTGCACATTTAACTTAGGTCAGTACTGATTGTAGACAGCAGATACCCTACAAATCAATAGATTTCTAAACATTAAGAGGTGGTAAAAGTATAAAGCATTGTGGTTGCATACATCTGACTATTAATCTCTTCATTCTTGCTCATCAAATACAGAAATCATGCCAGCACCAATCACAGGTAACGCAGTGCACGTTTCGTGATGGTCTGTGAAAATAACACCACAATGCTGAGTGCCTGTCATGTTTGCCTTCACTCAGTGGACGTGCAGATATATGGTACATGCAACAATGTCACCAAACTAAACAAAACTAATGGAATGAAATGCAAATCAACAGTCATACAAATATGAAAATAAGGAAGGGTAGTTCAATCCAGCAGGTTAGATAAAACTTACGTTAAGCAGGTGATCAATGACGGATGAAGTTTTACATGCAGAATGCAAAAACCTAGATATGGAAAATGGTAAACATTCAATGCATAGTGACCAAATCTGAAGAGATCTTTTGAATTTTAAGCATTTTCATTGAATTTGCTAATTATTTAGAAGTACAGCCAATGAAGGCATAGACTCCAAAGCAAAAATCTGAAAACACTTGGAAAGACCCGCAAGACAATGAAACTCAATGCAGCGATGCAAAGTGCTTCACAGTGGAAAAAAACAAGCCAAGAAAAATAAGATTGTGAAAAATAAGGCTCAAACATGAATGAGAACCCTAACTGACAACAAAAGAAGCTGTCACAACAATGCAGTGGCAGCGAGTGAAGCAACATTGATGTTCTAAAACGTGAGCCAAAAGAGGAATTGCTACCTTTGGTGTGCTTAAATGTGGCATACTCCAGACAGTAGCATGGAGGCATTGGCTTAGTGGTATTACCACTAGACTATTAATCCAGAGATCCAGGTAACGTTCTGGGGACCTGGGTTTGAATCCCACCATGAGAAATGGTGAAGTTCGAATTCAAAACAAAAACAAAATACTGGAAATAAGTGGTAGTGCTCCTACTCCCTAGACCGGGAGGCCTGGTTTCAAGTCCCACCTGTCCTAGAGGTGTATAATAACATCTCTAAACAGGTCGTTAAGGAAAGTGTGTGAATAAAAAAGACAGCTTCTACAAAGTCCTTGGTCTACGCACAGCCAGTTGATATCAGTTTACTGGAGCAGCATGATACTATTATTTCTTACGAACTGGGGTAGGGAGGAAATTGTTTTCTGCTTTCTATTAAACCACCCTTCCTCAAGCTAAGAGAAAGCTTCACCGAGACAGACAATTGCATACAGTCTTAGAAAATTGCTCAGATAAACTAGTGAATAGGCTGCTCCGATCCACTGAACTAGATTCCAATATGCGCTGACAATGTCTAAACTGTCATACAAAGTGGGGAACAACTCAAAACATTTTGCTGGCAACAGAAGCTAGAGAGCAAGCAAAAGATGGATGAACGGTTCCTTACACTCTCCCAAATTACTCACTGCATAGTAATCAAATGCATTACTGCAAATTCTATATACTCACATTCTCCTAAATAAGTCACACTATTTTAACAAATGGCATCTTGTTGTGGTCACATATCAAATATAATGATGCCAACTTTGTATACAATTAGAAGAATACTTCAAGGAAATAGAGTTGTGTTTTTTTACCCTCTATTAACTGTCTGGCCATGAAGACTCGCTCCTTTACAGCAAGTACCTGAACTCTCCAGCATCTCAGCACATAGCAAAACAAAATAAAGAATACGAAGTGTAGGTACAGTTATAATATAGGAGGAGAAAGTGAGGTCTGCAGATGCTGGAGATCAAAGTTGAAACTTTATTGCTGGAACAGCACAGCAGGTCAGGCAGCATCCAGGGAACAGGAGATTCGACGTTTCGGGCACAGGCCCTTCTTCAGGAATATACTCTTCTTAAAACTGGGAAGTATTTGAAAAGAAAAATCACAATTCTGGCGTAGCCAGAAGTCAACATCGCCCTTCAAACATGCAGTCAGCAGTGCCTTCAATCTCTAATCAACCTAGACTGTCTAATTTTAGACACTTAAATTGTTATGTTTGGGAGGTTCGCAGCTTTAAGAACAGTGTTAACCAAGCTGACGAGTAACATAGAACATAAAAAAGTACAACACAGAACAGACCAGACCCTTTGGCCCACAATGTTGTGCCGAGATTTAATCCTAATGTAAAATATAGTAACTTAACCTACGCACCCCTTAACTCACTGCTATCCTTGTGCATGTCCAGCAGTCACTTAAATGTCCCCAATGACTCTGCTTCCTCCACCACAACTGGCAACGCATTCCATGCATTCACTATTCTCTGCGTAAAGAACCTACCTCTGATGTCTCTTTTATACCTTTCTCCTAATATCTTCAAACAATGACTTCTCGTACCAATCCATCCTGCCCTGGGGAAAAGTCTCTGGCTATTGACTATCTATTCCTCTCATTATTTTGTACACCTCGATCAGGTCTCCTCTCTTCCTCCTTCTCTCCAGAGAGAAAAGTCTGAGCTTATTCAATCTTGCTTCATAAGGCAAGCCCTCCAGTCCAGACAGCATCCTGGTAAACCTTCTTTGCACCCTCTCCAAAGCCTCTGTATCTTTCCTATAGTAGGGCGACCAGAAGCGTACACAATATTCCAAGTGTGGTCTCACCAGGGACTTGTAGAGCTGCAGCAAAACCTCATATCCCTGTTAATGAAAGCCAAAACACAATATGCCTTCTTCACAACCCTATCCACTTGGGTGGCAACTTTGAGGGATCTATGTACTTGGCACACCCAGATCCCTCTATTCTTCCACACTGCAACATGCTGCAATATCCAATGCAAGCCACAATCAACTGAATAGTATCATGGAAAACATAAGCCATCAATGTGCTCACCCAGGGCTATCAGTATTATGGGAAGTCATGCAAGAGAAAATAAATCCAAAAACTTGTAGATACACAGCATCAAAACTTATGTTTAAGCATTTTTTGGAAGGGTGTTATTTTGTGAAATGAACAAACCAATCATTAGAACGCATTATTTTTGTCCAACTGAATACAAATGCAACAAACGGAGCCACAGGGTTTGGGGTCTGGGCAAACTGTTTTTTCAATTTCATTTAAAGGACCAGTCAGGACCAATAGAAGGAAAATCTTGCCATCTAATTAAGTCAGGATACACAATTTGGGTTTTGAAAATTGCATGGTTAGTGCCAAAACATGCATTTGAGGAGATCTTACTTTCAAGCTAGACTGAAATCTCCTGGTTAGTCATACTTCATTGCATTCCTATGAGTAACCATCACTGCTGCAGGGAATAGTTAGAAAATGAAGGCACCCCACCCTTGAGAATACAAGAGCCAGGCACTTTTCAGTGCAGTTGGTCTACTTTTGTCCTGCATTCTGTAATCATGACAAAAATAAATCAAGAATATTTGAAATACACTGCCTATAATCTTAACATCTCTTAAAATATGGCGTGCAGGAAGAATCACAACCAGTTACGAAGAGTTTCCAAATTAGCAAGAGAATCATTAAAACGAGCTAACCAAGAAACGAGCCCCTTTCCCGGAATCATTGCTGTTTTTTCAGTTTCATTATGTAGTCGCTATTCAACTGATTTCCAGATATTCATTGTAGTTTCACAGGTCACTATATGAGAGGAAATTACTTAGTGATACTGAGTTCTCTCGTGATCATAGAATAAGTCATCCTATCATAAGAAATTTCACAAATACATTATATTTGGAAACAATGTGAATCAAATTCTCAAATGGGATCAATTGCTTCCATTTTCTCTTGATTTGTTTGGGGTGGGAGCTAGAGGAACTAAAGACAAAATCCAACTTTATTTTTGCAATAACTGTGAAACTTGAGTCCACGTTATTTCCCTCTTAAAAAATATTGTTATCGCAAGGACATACAGACACTTACGCCTGGAGACAATGCACTGTTTAAACCTCCAAATTAAAAAGGTGCACCAACACCTTACAATGACTGATGTCTACAACACCTTCCAGCAACATTTTCCAACATCAGACAAAGCAATGGTAACTAAACTTACACCTAAATACTGAAAAATGAGCATACAAAGAGATATTTCAGAATCTGAACAAAATAAACCTATTAAACTAAAAACGTGGTATGAAGTGGGCGCATTGAAATAAATCTTATGTACAGAAATAGTGACAGCCACGTTAAAACCAACTTAATTCTGCCTATGTAACTATGTAAGTGACATGAACCAGAAAAATCAAACCTAAATTGGTCAAGAAGTTCAAGCACTGAAACCTGGAGGCCAGGGGCAATGCTTATACATGTAATTACTGAATTATTAAGTAAACCTATCTAAAGTTTGAGGGCAATGACCGAATTTGAAATTAAAAGCATTTTGCTGGGCAAGTGGCTGAATTTACTACTTTATAACCTAGATATGCTCATTCTTGTCAACATTTTTTGAAATTTACAAAATAATGAATGAGTCTTTTGCTCATGACTAATTCCAACCAGAAAACACCAAACTGGATAAAAGCCCCAAACAGACTACTTCCAACAGCAAAGTTCATGTCTGAACATCAATGCACAAGTCCTCTGTCATCACACCAAGATTCCACCCCAGTTCAATAAGCACTTACTCACTCCATGTACACGCTTAACATCTGATTCATGATATTGATGAAATAGTTCTGCAAGTGACTGCTGAACACGAGTCAGATTGCATAAGTTAACACATAGCAGTGTCCTTATAGAGTCATAGAGATGTACTCCATGGAAACAGACCCTTCTGTCCAACCCGCCCATGCCTACCAGATGTCCCAACCAGATTCAGGTGAATTACAACCAGAATAATTAAATGCCAACATTCTGAGAGTAAGTCAAAAAAATGGGTGACTGACTAAATTCAAGACAATTACCAGGATTTAGAGAAAAGTACTTAGTAATCCAGCATAGCAGGCAAAGTGCTTATCTACTTTATTATTTTGTAGTTGTTCAAGTACTATGTAGCTGTCTCTCTCATCTTATGAAGGGCAAAAAAAGCAAATTGTGTTTTACTCTCTCTCACTCTCCAGTGATACCATAAAAGATAAGTTCAATCTGTGCAACTACCAGCCCAAAGACTGAATGTCTGTGATATTTGATGGCATTCCCATCACAGAATCTCCCACATCACAAGTATTTGAGCACCCCCTAAAATGGATATTCTGTTGTACATAGCTCACTTCAACTCTCCGGAACAAATTCACTTCTCTTGGAGAGTGGCTGTAATGGTACCCAAGTAGTGAGACATAATCCAGGACAAAAAGCCAGCTTGATCAATATCCTGAAGCTACCCTGAACACCACCAGTGGTGATAGAATTTGCTATCTACAGGATGTTGCTAAGCAAACAATGGTGAATTCTACACAGCTCCCGCTGCAAACCAGTGATCCCAAAGTTGGGAAATCCAGAATGACACACCAGATAAGGCAGCCATTTAGCCCATCAGGTCCACACTAGCTTTCAAAGAACAATTCAGTTAGTCCCAGGTCCCTGGCACTGTGGCAGCAGTGCTAATAATTGAGCCATTGTGCTGCCTAATACCTGACACAAATTACTTTTAAAAGACCAAACAACTACTAAGAAGGGTATGCAAAAAAGAAAAGGCAGCCTCAAGATACGTCGCACAATCACTTTCTTCAATGTTTTAACAGAATTACTATCTCTGCAAAAGACATTTTAGGTCCACCTAGCACTCACAGAGAAGTGGGCCAACCGGGCAGATGGCATGGTATCGTGAACTGTTCAAAAGCAGACTAACATTATATACAAAACCAAGGTCATAACCCAACTGCTTCTGTGTTTACCAGCAATAACCCTGGTAGATGTTTTGCTCTCACCAGTGATGTAGTTGCCAACTGTCGTCTTTCACCTAACATCTGAAAGGGTTCAGAAAACATTTACAAGGATGCTGCCAGGATTGGAGGATTTGAGTTACAGGGAGAGGCTTGGGCTGTTTTCCAGAGGGGTGACCTTAGAGACATTTGACAACACGGTGGCTCAGTGGTTAGCACTGAAGCCTCATGGTGCCAGGGACCCGGATTCAATTCCCACCTCAGGCGACTGTCTGTGTGTAGTTTGCACATTCTTCCTGTGTCCACTGGGTACTCTGGTTTCCTCTCACAATCCAAAGATGTGCACGTTAAGTGAACTAGCCATGCTAAATTGCCCAGTGTTCAGGGATGTGTAGGTTAGGTGCATTAGTCAGGGATAAATATAAAGTAATTAGGTAGGGGAATAGATCTGGGCTGGCTAGCTACTCTTTAGAGAGTCAGTGTGGACTTGTTGGTCCTAATGGCCTGTTTCCACACTATAGGGATTGCATTTATAAATGGGCATAAATAGGGTAAGTAGACAAGGCCCTTTTCCTTGGAGTGGGGGAGTGCAAAACCAGAGGGCATAGGTTTACAGTGAGAGGGGAAAGATTTAAAAGGGATCTAATGGGCAACCTTTTCATGCAAAGGGTGGTGCATGTATGGAATGAGCTGCCAGAGAAAGTGGAGGAGGACGGTACAGTTACAGGATTTAAAAGGCACCTGGGTGGGTAGATGAATAGAAAGGATTTAGCAGGATACGGCCCAAGTGTTGGCATATGGGACTAGATTAATTTAGGATATGTGGTCAACATGGACGAGTTAGAGAAAAGGGTCTGTTTCCGTGCTGTACATCTGACTCCAAACCCAATGTCAAGCTTGTGACTCAACTAATTGATACGTGTTTAACTTGCTCACCAAACCCTGGGTATAGATTGGAGTGTCTTCCTTTCATATTTTAATTAAGATGCACATTACCACATGCAGCAATTCTGTGCAAAATATTTTCACAAGGCATTTCTGAAGAATATACTAACAACTTGAAGCATATTACTCTGAATTTTCCATAAATGATAAGTCAACCATGCACATTAAGCATTATAGCATCCGTTATCTTGAAGCCAGTTTATCTGCTACTTTCAGACTAATGTGTTACAGATTCAGTCTAGTCAATACAAAAATTCCAGGAAACATATATAGAATTGGCTGCTATTACCCAAAATCTGTTAGTCCCCATAATATTTTCAATTCTCAAATGACTTCATTGTCTGACACATAGATATCAAAATTTAGTTACCTTTTTGGAGCATTTTTTTTCACAAGCCATCTGGGTAAATGTTTTCTGTACTTCACTCTGTATTTCATCAGTAAACCCACTGTCCACTCTGTCTGAATCATCTTCTAGCTCAATGGTACACAGTTCAGATTGCTGAGGGCAACTAGATTGGAATACAGTTCTAGTGCCCACTTTGTGCCGTGTTTTAATGCAGGCTTGAAAATTCATAAGGTTGTAAGGATCAGAGGTACCAGCTAAAAAGTTCAACAGCTCTTCATCTGTATCTGAGAGTTCAGAGCTGCTACCATTGCTGTCAAATCCATCATCATCTGAGTCGCTGTCCTCATCTTCCTCACTGTCATCACTATCACTAATGGAGTCGCTTCCTAAAATATAAGCTATTGTTTTATTGGAACACTGAGGTCTGGATAAGGGATAGCAGTCATCCTCTTCCTCAGCATCATCGTCCAGGTCTTCACTGCTACTCTCATCGCTATCCCACTCATTGTCTCTCATGGACATGTTCCTATTCTCAATATCCAAATACTGAAGGTTGGGCATAGTTGAGTCAACTGAAAGTGGCAGCGGAACTGTCTTTCCATTATCCATGCAAGTATCCCTGTTAGCCTTCAGGTCATTACCTTTGGAGCAGCTGTCTACACTGGGGGCAGGTTCAGGAGGCACCCCCTTGCCCGAATACCTCAGGTCTTGGCACTGGGAGCCAGCGTGCTCTTCTTCCAAGCTGGAATAGCCGTAGTCCTGGTCGGATGGGGTGGCGATGCCCACCCCGCTGTGGTAGCAGGAGAATTCCAGGGGTTTATCCATCTGCTGGATGCTGTAGAAGCCGGGCTCTGCTGGGGCCAGTAACAGCTGCATAGAAGCTGCGGGATAGCCAGAGCTCCACTGGGGCAGTCCCAAATTGACGAGTTCCAGGGGGTGAGGCAGGCCTGGGCGGAGGGGGTTGCTGATGCTGGGTGTTTCCGGGGGAGAGATTCGCCCCATCACTTTGGAGAAGAGGCCGGGGCAGCCCGGGGCTGGGGGCTCGGGGATCTTCAGCGGTGGCGGCGCCTCCACGATAACCTCCAGCCTCTCCTCCTGCGGCGGAGCAAGAGGGAGAGGCTCGGTGGCCCCTACCCAGTGCCAGGCGGCGGCCCAGAGACCCCCCAGCGGGGACACCGACTCCCTCTCCCCGCCACCGCCGCCGAATCCCCGCATTTTGTCCAGGACCGGCCCCAGGAGGCCCGAGCCCCGGCTCAGGGGGGAATCCGCTTCCTGGCGGTGGAAGCGGGCAAAGCTGGGCCTGTAAAACATGGAGATCAGCTTCATCCACGGGCTCTGGTAGAGGCCAGGCCCGCCAGGGTGTCCCCCAAGGCCGCCTTCACTGCAGGAGGCGGCCGCGGGGGCTGGACCCGGCGGCTCCCAATTCATTTTTTTTTTGTTTTTATGAGAAACAGGAAAAGATTCACGACGACAGCAACAAGAAAATAGAGTCTGGAAGGGCGAGGAGAAAGAAATTCACGACCGACCGACCGACCGACCGAGTTTTCGCCGCCCGACCGTTCCCCTAATGGCTCAGGGCGCAGCCGCCATTTTGTGAGCCAACGAACTTCGGCGCCAAAACCTTGAAATTAGAAGTGGACCAGCCGCAACAGCCCGTCCGGTGAGGCGCTGCGACCAGCAGGAGATGGTGGAGGTGAAGGTGGTGCTGTTGCCGCCGGCTGTCGCCCTCCATCCCGCAACACGCAACCGACCGTCCACACTCCGCCATCTCCCGAGGCGGACTAAAGGGCGCTGGGCCGGGCGCCCGCGATTTCATCAGAAACCCCGGGCAGCGTGGCGCCTTCCTCCCCCTCTGCTGCCACCTAGGCAGGAGGCCGGCCGCTGTGGGAACTGCAAAAGGCAAACACCTTGCCCAGTGTTGGAAATCATGCAACATCAGGTTGTCGTCCAACAGGCTTATGGGGTACAAACTATGGGAGCGCTACTCCTACATCAGGCAGCTATTGGGGCAGGACCATAATTTATACTAAAAGATCCAGGTGTCATACAATGATGCAACGTATTGAACAAACCTAGATTGCTGTTAAGTCTTAATCACTTGGAACAGACTACAGGTTCATTAATATGTATATCCCAGAACTTCTTTCAAGTCACATTCCTGAGATAACTTAAGGTTTTATAAAATGCATTAAAGGTGTGAGGTTAGGGGCTGTCTGTATTCCAACTAGAGTCAGGTTGGTTCTATTTCCAAAGTAGGAATTTATAAAATGTCCCATGGACTGACTGTCTACAGATTGTGCATTTTGAACAAAATACAATGTATCTGCAAATGCAGATTCACACCATAGACTTATGGGTGTGTGTATGTGTGTTTGGGGGGGGGGGGAAAAAGTAAGGTCTGCAGATGCTGGAGATCAAAGTTGAAACTTTATTGCTGGAACAGCACAGCAGGTCAGGAATTCCTGAAGAAGGGCCTGTGCCCGAAACGTCGAATCTCCTGTTCCCTGGATGCTGCCTGACCTGCTGTGCTGTTCCAGCAATAAAGTTTCAACTTTGATACATGAATAGGCAAGGAATAGAGGGATACGGACAGCGCAGAGGCAAAAGGTTTTTAGTTTACAAAGGTGTCATGCATCAGCACAGGCTATGTGGGCCAAAGGGCCTGTTTCTGTGGTGTGCTTTGAATTATCAGGTATAAGATGGAATGTAGGTTTGAGGTTAAAATCAGACCAGCCATGATTTGATTGAACAGGGGATCAGACTGGAATGGCAGAGTGACTCCACGGTTCCTTGTTTGTCTGTTTATAAAGAATGACAGCCCATTTATATTGATCAGTAAGAGAATACTGACAGGATTTAACTGGTTAATAATCACACAAAATATAATGGGTGAGGTTAGAAAAAAAAATTGACACAAGGGATTGTTTAGAATTCCTACAGTGTGGAAGAAGGCCATTCAACCCATCAAGTCAACACTGACCCTCTGAAGAGCATCCCACACCATCCCTATAACCCTGCATTTTCCACGGCCAATCCACCGAGCCTGCACATCTTTAGACTGTGAGGGGAAACCCATGTAGACACAGGGAGAACACGGAAACTCCACGCAGTCACCCGAGAGTGGGATTGAACTCGGGTGTTACGACATGGTTAATTTAAAACCAGCAACACAAAAAACATTTATCCTGTGCAGTAATCTGTAAACATCGAGTGGCCAAGAACTATTTAAAGTAAAAATTAACAACTTTATTTCATAAAGTATAACAGAATAATTAACTAACCATTATTTACAACTCCTTCCTCTAACCTACCTTCGACCTTCCCTTCTATAATACTAGTCCGATAAAAGTCCCAATTAAAATTTACAAAAACAACACTTCTTATCTCAAAACCAGGCAGCTGTAGATTCTTGTCTTCGGATCTTTCTGTGTCTTCCTTTCTCCTCGTTAGGAATTTCTGTGTTGCAGGTTACTGACTGAAAAGGGACTTTTAAGAGAGATATTGTTTCAAGCAGTCTGTTACATGCTAGGACCATAAGACCATATGACCATAAGACATAGGAGTGGAAGTAAGGCCATTCAGCCCATCGAGTCCATTCCACCATTCAATCATGGTTGATGGGCATTTCAACTCCACTTACCCGCGTTCTCCCCGTAGCCCTTAATTCCTTGTGACATCAAGAATGTATCAATCTCTGCCTTGAAGACACTTAGCGTCCCGGCCTCTACTGCACTCCGCGGCAATGAATTCCACAGGCCCACCACTCTCTGGCTGAAGAAATGTCTCCGCAATTCTGTTCTGAATTTACCCCCTCTAATTCTAAGGCTGTGTCCACGGGTCCTAGTCTCCTCGCCTAACGGAAACAATTTCCTAGCGTCCACCCTTTCCAAGACATGTATTATCTTGTAAGTTTCTAATAGATCTCCCCTTAATCTTCTAAACTCCAATGAATACAATCCCAGGATCCTCAGCCGTTCCTCGTATGTTAGACCTA
>NC_057735.1:9077195-9233366 GCF_004010195.1 Chiloscyllium plagiosum
ATTTCTCCCTCCAACTCTATTTTGATTTAGTCCCTACCCTCCCCTTCACTGTTTTGATCACACAGCACTGCCCCTTGATGTGAAGGGCAGTGTTTGTCACTGGCCACCCGGGTGTTTTCCTATCTTCCTGGTGGTGGAAATTGAATAAAGATTCGAGCACTTTGTGTCTCTCACTGTGTCTCCCACCTGCACACACACACCATGGGTGCTGGGGATAAAATAAGCACTACCGCACTTAGGTGGTAGTGTGGGGGTTAAAATAAAAAAGAAGAAAAAAAAAAATAAAAAAAAAATAAAAAAAATAAATAAACCAGACCTGGGCATTTTACAGCCGGCGGGCCATATCCGGCCCTTTGGTCGTTCCTGTCTGGCCCACATGAGATCAATCTTAAATTAGAACATAAATGAAAAAGTATTTACACCATGCACACAATACAACTGTGTTGCTTTTGTTTTGAAAAGGATGCTTTTTTTACTTACGTATAGATGCACATGCATGTGTATGTGCGTGAACAGCTAAAAGTGATGCTTGCTGGCTAGCCCTCAAAATGTCAGCTCACACCAATGTCATATTCCACAAAATCACCAGAAACAGTAAACCGTTTTCTGATGGACAGTTTATTTAAGGAATGCTTGTTGGACTCTGCAGAACTAATATGCCCTGAGAAAAAGGGGGCATTTGAGAATGTGCCCCTCTCCCAACGCACTGTAATGAGAAGGATTGGGGACATTGCGAGAAATCTGGAGCTTCAGGCTGTGGCACAGAGCGGTCAACTTTGACTTTTTTCCCTGGGCTTTGGATGAGAGCTGCGTACGTAGCACAGCCCAGCCACTCATCTTCGTACATGGGATAACTACGGACTTTAAAATCACGGAGGAGCTGGCAGCCATGCAGTCAATGAAAGGAACAACAACTGGTCATGATTTGTTCATGGAGGTAAATGCATGTTTGGACACGTTGGGACTAAAATGGGACAAGCTGGCAGATGTGACAACGGATGGTTGTCCAAATCTAACAGGAAAAAATGTTGGATTCTTAAAGAGAATGCAGGATAAAGTGACAGAAATTGACCCTGAACAGAAATTGGTATTTTTGCATTGTATTATACATCAGGAAGTGTTGTGTAAGTCAGTGTTAAAAAATATTTTATGTTGTAACTAAAATAGTTAACTTCATCAGGGCAAGAGCTTTGAATCACAGGCAGTTTGTTGCACTTTTGGAAGAAAATGAGACTGAACATCGTGACATAGGCTACCACACAGCTGTCAGGTGGCTCAGCCTGGGCAAAATGCTGAAAAGTGTGTGGGACCTGAGAGAAGAGATTCAAGATTTCTGTGTGAAGAAAGGGAATGGCATTCCACAGCTTTCAGATGCAGACTGGATTGCAGACCTTGGTTTAACTGTTGATGTGACTGCACTTTATGAATGAACTGCAGTGCAAGGGCCTTTTTGTGCATGAAATGTACAACTTGGTGAAGGCTTTTATGAGAAAGGTGCAGCTTCTCTCAAGCCAAATGGAGGACATTCTCACCCACTTGCCAACACTGAAGGAAGCCACACCTTCAGCTGATCACCTCCACAGGTACTCATCTATGTTAGAAGCACTGCATGGTGAATTTTCAAGGCGATTTCAAGACTTTAAAACGGTTGAGAATGAAATGCACATGATTTTTTCCCCATTTACATGCGATATGGAAAATGCACCTAGTGATGTTCAGCTTGAACTCATTGACCTGCAGTCTCACACACTTCCAGCAGAGTACTTTAGGTCAGTCTCACTGCTTGATTTTTACTCTTCCCACAAAGAGGAGAACTTTCCACACATGAGGAGGCATGTTCAGAAGATTCTAGTCCTCTTTGGATCTACCTATATATGTGAACAGACATTCTCAGTGATGAAGTTCAACAAATCCACTACAGATCCTCAATCACTGATGATCACCTCTCAGCTGTCCTTTGCATATCCACCTCAGACATTCAACCAGATTTCAGTGCACTTGTTCAAGCCCAAAACAGACAGGAATTTTCTCACTAAACAAGTAAAACAAACTGAAAAACATCAAAAGCACTTATTGCTTTTTGTATAGAGTTGTTTGTTGTTTGTAATACTGAACAATAATGAAACAACTTTTCACTATTGGTTTGTGAGATTAACATGTTAAAAATAAAATGAAATACTGAAATTATTGTTTTTACTGTTTATTTCTTCTATATTTGACCTACTCCACAATTTCATATCTTTATTGTAACAGAATATTCTTATTCTTTTGATTATAAGTTTCAGTGCAAAACTATATAATTTAGTACTTTTTACAATGGGAGAAAATTAATACTGAGCAGAATTATGTTCAGCTTATTGTTGGTTCGGCCCTCCAACACAACTCAGGTTTCTCATGTGGCCTCTTGGAAGAATTAATTGCCCACCCCTGCTCAAAACCCCTCCTGTTCATATACCCATCCAGATGCCTTTTAAATGTTAACAATTGTACCAGCCTCCACCACTTCCTCTGGCAGTTCATTCCATACACGTACCACCTATGTGAAAAGGTTGCCCCTTAGGTCTCTTTTATATCTTTCTCCTCTCACACTAAACTTACGCCCTCTAGTTCTGGGCTCTCCCACTCCAGGGAAAAGAGTTTGTCGATTTACCCTATCCATGCCCCTTATGATTTTATAAACCTCTATAAGGTCACCCCTCAGCCTCCGACGCTCCAGGGAAAACAGCCCCAGCCTGTTAAGTCTCTCCCTATTGCTCAAATCCTCCATCGCTGGTAACATTCTTGTAAATCTTCTCTGAATTCTTTCAAGTTTCACAACATCTTTCTGATAGGAAGGAGACCAGAATTGCACGCAATATTTCAACAGTGGCCTAACCAACTTCCTGTGCAGCCGCAACATGACCTCCTAATTCCTATACTCAATACTCTGATCAATAAAGGAAAGCATACCACTATCCCATCTACCTGCAACTCTACTTTGAAGGAACTGTGAACCTGCATGCCGAGTTCTCTTTGTTCAGCAACACTCCCTAGGACCTTACCATTAAGTGTATAGGTCCTGCTCTGATTTGCTTTTACAAAATGCAGCACCTCGCATTTATGTAATTAAACTCCATCTACCACTCCTCAAGATCCCGTTGTAATCTGAGGTAACCCTCTTCGCTGTCCACTACACCTCCAATTTTGGTGTCAACTGCAAAATTACTAACTATACCTCTTATTTATATAAATGATTTGGATGTGAGCATAACGAAAAGTAGTGGACCTAGCACCGATCCTTGTGGCACTCCACTGGTCACAGGCCTCTAGTCTGAAAAACAACCCTCCACCACCTCCCTCTGTCTTCTACCTTTGAGCCAGTTCTTTATCCAAATGGTTAGTTTTCTCTGTATTCCATGAGATCTAACCTTGCTAACCAGTCTCCCATGGGGAACCTTGTGGAACGCCTTACTGAAGTCCATATAGATTACATCTACCACTCTGCCCTCATCAATCCTCTTTGTTACTTCTTGATAGTGTGCCCAGTCTTCAGTGTATGTGTAGTCAAGGAAGGGGAACGTTAAATAGTCAAATCAATTTAGATTTGATCTTATTGTCACATACATCGTGAAATGCTTTGTTGCAGCCATGAAACGACATTTAAGTTACAAAATAAAAGTTAAAAGAAATAACAAATTCATCTTCTATGCAAGGCCCATTCCAAAATTCTGCAAATCTGAAACTAAAACAAATTGCTGGAAAAACTCAGCAGGGACTGAGTTGCAGCACATTCTATTTTCATTCATGCAAAATAGTTCTTTGTATCGAACTTGAGAAGTGCTGTAAAAAGACCCATTTTGTCAAAACTTTCTATCTTGCACTCATCAGATTGATTCACAAGAATATCAATTTAAGGGGGAAACCAACATGAATACTGTTCAAGAGAATGCTGATTGGTATAAGTATTGACACGGGGATTGCAACAGCTAATGGTGGTTGACAGTTAACTGTCAAGGTTTGATTTTAATGTCGAGGTGCTGGTGTTGGACAGGGGCGGACAAAGTCAGAAGTCACACAACACTAGGTTATGGTCCAACAGGCTTATCAGAAATCACAAGCCACTTCACCTGATGAAGAAGCAGTGCTTCAAAAGCTTGTGATTTCGAATAAACCTGTTGGATTACAACCTGGTGTCGTGTGACATCAGGATTTGATTAAATTTTTTTGACTAAATTTTAAATCAGACAAATTTTAAATCTGATTGGCCAAGGCATTACCTTCAGAACCAAATCTGCAAATTGCTGCCACGTACTTTGCTGAGTTGTAACAATGGATTGGCTATGCTAAATTGCAGTAGAGGGGTTTTCCACACTAATACCTAATGGCTCAATTACTTAGGAGGAAAGGTTTGATAGGCTAGATTTGTGGCTGCTGGAGTTTAGAAAAACAGGAGGTGACTTAATTGAAACACTTAAGATGCTGAGGGTCCTCCTAATGGATGTGTAAAATGTCTTTTGTCTTATCGGAGATTCTAGAATTGGAGAGGTCATTGTTTAAACTTAAGGAGAATTCTTTTTCCCACAATTGATTATGGATCTTTGGAAGTCTTCCTCAAAAGTCAGTGGAAGTAGAGACTTGGAATATTTTCAAGATAGAGATAGATAGATTCCTGATAATATGCTGACATACGGAGCAATCAGATCAGTCATGATTATATTGAGTGGTGGAGCAGGCTCAAAGTGCCAAGTGGCCTACCCCTCCTCTGAACTTAGTGGCGTGTTTGTGGTATTCATATCTCATGCCATTTTGCAGTGGTTTCATGCTTGTGATTAACAAATACATGGAGGAATGGAGGAGGGATCAAAAGGAGGACAGAGGGTGGGTTTTGGGGGCGTCATGGGCTCAGTCAGTCAATTTAAAGAATTGAATAGCCTACAGGGTGGGATAATTACTGTCCACAAGTGCTCATCTCAAGTTCCTGGCTTTTATAGTCTTCACAGGGATTGGAGCTGACCTGTAACAATGTGATTACCGTTGATTGAGTAATCTTGGAGAATCTCCCTTACAATGCATAGAACTGAGTCTGCTAAAAACTAAGTTCAGTTATGTCCCACAAAGCAGCAAGTACAGCATCAGACATGAACATTCTATAAAGAATGAAGAAACAAACATACCATGGAAGAAACAATGGTTGAAGAAATGGCCCTATGACTCCCTCTTAATCATCAACACTTGCCAAGCATATGGTGTGTCGGTATACTTAGCTCTCTTCAGAAGCTAGTCTCAACAGATCATGATGATGCATACATGAATAAAGCAAAACCAATGAAATGTGAAATGCTTACAAATGAAATTTGCATCTGAAGAACTACTCTGCCACTTCTGTGCTCTCAATAAGTTCCTTGTGTGAGCGAGGGTGGAACTGGGCAGGAATGTTATAGCCTCTTTTTTTTCCACTCACAGGATGAAGGTGAGATTAGCATTTGCTGCCCATGTTATGACATGGGGGAAACAGTCCTGCTTAATTTAAAACAGCAACACAGAAAAGATTTATCCCATGTTGTAATCTGTGAAATCAGAGGCCAAGCACACTTTAAAGTAAAACTTAACAACATTATTTTTTATAATATAACAGAGAATAATCAACTAACAGCTATTTACAACGCTTTTCTAACCTATCTTTTACCTTCCTTTCTATAATTTGTGGGCGGCACGGTGGCACAGTGGTTAGCACTGCTGCCTCACAGCGCCAGAGACCTGGGTTCAATTCCCGCCTCAGGCGACTGACTGTGTGGAGTTTGCACGTTCTCCCCGTGTCTGCGTGGGTTTCCTCCGGGTGCTCCGGTTTCCTCCCACAGTCCAAAAGATGTGCAGGGTCAGGTGAATTGGCCATGCTAAATTGCCCGTAGTGTTAGGTAAAGGGTAAACATATGGGTGGGTTTCGCTTCGGTGGGTCGGTGTGGACTTGTTGGGCCGAAGGGCCTGTTTCCACACTGTAATCTAATCTAATCTAATCTAATACTAGTCCGATAAAACTCCAGGTTTTGATTTATAAAACAAAACTTCTTATCTCAAAACCAGGCAGAGAAAACTCATTTTCTCTGTATTCTGGTCATCTTTTCTTCTTCTTGAGGATTCTGCTTCTCAGGTTACTGATCAATAAAGGTACCTTGTAAGAGAGCTATTTTTCAGACAGTCTTTACATGCTAGTAGGTTGGCAGTTTTCCTCCCAACTGTTCACTTTTCCCAGATCTTATACCTCCCAAAGCATCAGATTGTGTCATTGGCTTTTAAGATTGTCAATATATTAAATGCAAACTGGATTGGAGTTTGGTGTTTTTTGGCATATAATTTAAACTGACTGGCCTAATTCAAATCTGTTTTGTCATTTCCAGTAGCTGGAGCACGTTACAGTATAGCTTTTTTTCAGAACACTTGGTGCTGTCAGGTAGTTTGTGCTAGCATTTAACTCTCTTAAAGATATGGTACACCCACATCTTCATAACACCTCCACCCTTAAGAAAAAATGAACCATCATAATGAAAAAATGGCTTTTTTTGGTCTTTTTAAAAAGACATTACCTTAACATTCAGATAACTTAAAATAAATTCACCTTAACTTCTTCCCATAACTGTGTGTGTGTGGTTTTGTGTAAAACAGTTAAATCAGCAATAATGCATCTGCGATTATATTCTTACAACCCGCAACATGTATGATTTTTAAATTAAAAGTCTGTAACATAAGACTCCAACAAAATAGTCTTACATTCTTGTCTTTAAAGCATTCTAAAATTGTAAGTGGATTGTAATCTGTGTACAAAACTGTCTCCGACACGTTTTATGTGCCTGTAGTTCCTTTTTGATTGTGGAGTATTTCCTCTGGTGGCTGTTGATCTTGTTTGAAAAGTAATCAACTTGCAGTTCTGTCCCATCCTCATCTTCCTGTAGGAGTACAGCTCCAACTCCAATGTCACGAGCATTGATGGTGACTTTAAAAGGTTTTCAAAAGTTTGGTGTAGCTAAAACAGGTTTGGTGGTTAATATTGATTTCAAATGTCAAATGTCTCCAGGCATTGTTTTGTCCACCAAAACTTTGTTTTCCTCTTCAGCAAATCGGTTAACAGTGCCACTACACCGCTGAAGTTTGGAACAAACTTCCAACAGAATCTGCTGAGTCCTAAGAATTGAAGCATTTCTTTCCTCGAGGTTGATAGTGAAAATTCCTTGATGGCCTTAATCTTTGCGTTCCGTGGGGTCAACCTTTTATGACCGATGTTATGTCCCAAGAATGTCACTTCTGCTTTCGGGAATTCTGTTTTATTAAAGTTTATCATCAGTTTTGCTTCTCGTAGTTGTTCAAAGAGCTCTGTACTATGTGATCTTTCCAGGTTTTACTAAAGACCACTACATCATCCAAAAAGACTGCATAGTTTGTTAACCCAGCCACAACTCTGTTCCTGGGTCTTTGGAATGTGGCGGATGTGTTCTTCATTCCAAAGGGCATCACTTTAAACTGATATAACCTATTTGTGCTTACAAATACAGAAATGTCTTTCACCCTCGCTGATAAAGGTATATGCCACACATTAAGTCCAACTTAGTGATGTAACTGGCTTGTCTAACTCTCTAATTACAGTCCTCCAATCTAGAAATTGGGTATGTGTCTGATTTTGTAACGGCGTTGACCTTCTGATAATCCACGCAGAATTGTTGAGTCCAATCCAGTTTGGGAACTAAGACGATCAGTGAACTCCACTCGCTCTGGCTTAGTTTGATGATGTCTTCGTCCAGATGGAGGTGGAGGCCATGCTCGACCTGTCTGGCTTTAACAGGATTGAGTTGATAGGGTTGTTGTTTTATCGGAGCAGTATTCCTACATCTATTTCACGTACGATGGCGTTAGTCCTCCCCACCTGATTCTTAAATTTGTCCTTAAACTGCAGTAACAAAACTTTTAACTGCGTTCTATGCACCTGAGACAGACAGCTTACTAACCTATCCCACTCCTCAAGGACGTCTTCATTGTTTAATCTATTTTGAGACACATCAAAATCCATATCATCTGGATATGATTCCTCACTCTGCGGGGCAATAGCTAACACCTGTTTCTCCAGTTCTTTCTAGTGTAATACGGTTTCAATATATACACATGACATACTCGATACCTTTATTTTCCTATCTAGTACCTTTACTAAATAGTTCACCTGACTCAACTTTTTTTCAATTTGATAGGGACTACTAAACCTGGCTTTGAAGGGATCTCCAATCACTGGTCATCCCCTCGGGAAAACGTCCAAGTCTCAGAGCTCTTATCTGCCAACTGCTTTACTCTACATTATGCCCTCTTTAGATGCTGTTTAGCTAACTCAACTATTCAATTTAATCTCTCCCTCACCTCCAATACATAATCTAAGTGTGAGATCTCAGACTTTGGTCCTGTCATTTTTTCTTTAATTAATTTCAAAGGACCTTTCACTTCATGACTGAATATTAACTCTAAGGGAGTTAACTAAGTAGATTAATTTGGGGCATCTCTAATG
This sequence comes from Chiloscyllium plagiosum, assembly GCF_004010195.1. NCBI lineage: Eukaryota > Metazoa > Chordata > Chondrichthyes > Orectolobiformes > Hemiscylliidae > Chiloscyllium > Chiloscyllium plagiosum. The sequence goes on from NC_057735.1 coordinate 9,085,714, forward strand.
GCAAACAATACGAATGGGATACCTTTATCCCAATCATTCCGGTAATCCTGACTGAATGCTCTCAACAAAGTCAGATGCCACCTTTCTAAAGCTCACTGGGATTCAGGATGATACGTACTGGATTTAAAGTGCAGTATACCTAGGCTATCCATAACCTTCTTAAACAGCCTAGCAGTCCCTTGGTCCGACTGAATCTCTCTGTGTAGCCAATACCTTAGATTAGATTACATTACAATAGAGTTTGGAAACAGGCCCTTCGGCCCAACAAGTCCACACCGACCCGCCGAAGCACAAACCACCCATACCCCTACATTTACCCCTTACCTAACACTACGGACAATTTAGCATGGCCAAGTCACCTGACCTGCACATCTTTGGACTGTGGGAGGAAACCGGAGCACCCGGAGGAAACCCACGCAGACACGGGGAGAATGTGCAAACTCCACACAGTCAGTCACATGAAGCGGGAATTGAACCCAGGTCTCTGGCGCTGTGAGGCAGCAGTGCTAACCACTGTGCCACCGTGCCGCCCTTTAAGAAAGCTGCTAACTCCTCTATTATCCTTTTTGCCTGATACTCCGTAATGGAATTGCCTCCGGAACTCTGGTGTAGACATCAGTTATGGTTAACAAATACTGGTTCCCACTTTTAGTTCTCAGGAGGGGACCTACACAATCAATTATAACCCGTGTGAAAGGTTCTTTGAATGTGGGAATTGGCAACAAATGTGTTGGTTTTATTACAGCCTGTGGCTTACCTACCATTTGGCATGTATGACACATACGGCAAAAGTTAACCACATCCTTGTGTATTCCAGGCCAATAAAAGCATTTTTGGACCTTAGCCTGAGTCTTTCATTCCCCTAGGTGACATCCTATAGGTAGTACATGTGCTATCTCGTAACACCTCCTGTCTGTATGCTACTGGCAACACAATCTGGTGCACTTCAGCCCATTTCTCCTCTGCATTAACCTGCTGTGGTCTCCATTTGCATCTTAGGATTCTATCTTTCAGATAATAACCGTCCGGAATATTCTCTGCTTCCTTTTCACATCCACACATATAGCTTTTATTGTCTCGTCTTGCTGTTGCAAGTCTCTTCGTCTTTCAGGAGTAAACACTTTTTTTTTAAGATTAGATTCCCTACAGTGTGGAAACAGGCTCTTCGGCCCAACCAGTCCACACCAACACTCCGAAGAGTAACCCACCCAGACCCATTTCCCTCTGACTAATGCACCTAACACTATGGGCAATTTAGCATGACCAATTCACCTGACCTGCACATCTTTGGACTGTGGGAGGAAACCGGAGCACCCGGAGGAAATCCACGCAGACACGGGAAGAATATGCAAACTCCACACAGTGACCCAAGGTTGGAATCGAACCTGGGATCCTGGTGCTGTGAGGCAGCAGTGCTAACCACTGAGCCACCGTGCCACCCAGTCTGTCTAGCCCTCTGCCTGTTCAGGTTTTTCCTGCACCATTACGTCAAACATGGTATCCGCTAACTGAACCTCAATTCCTTTACCTTTCTCTTTACTTTTCACTTCGTTACGTGACTTATAATAGTGGGATCTAGTTACGACAGAGTCTGGGAAAATACCAGAATATTTCTGTTTAAACTCCTCAGTTTTTTGTCTTGCTTGAGCATCTCCACAAGGGGTGTCACTCCCACTTGGATCCTGCCAAATCATTCCCAAGAACAAACTGAATTCCTGGAACTAACACTCTGTCAATCAATCCCACTGTAATTTCCCAGTCGAGTTGGCACTCCAACCTGATCTTACATAGGGAAATGCTAAATTTCTGTCCATCTATCCCACAAATTACCATACTCTCGGGTAGCATATCAGAAAGGGTGTACATTCGCTCACCCCTTACTATCATCGACCGGTTAGATTCTATATCTCTCAAAATTATAACTTCTTGTCCTTCTCCCCCGTCTCCAAATAGCACTCGCACGCACAACATTTTACTGCAACGTTTTGAAAAGTTCCACCATTGCCCTGTACAGGACAATGCTGGCAAGATTATCTGGGGAAGGGGGGTTTAGGGTACACCCCTGTGTACAACTCCAGGGAAAGTGTGGGGAAAGAGAGAGGGCGGGCAATAAGTCATTTGGAGATGGTGCCTTGAATCCCATCGATGTCCAGGACTGTTCTCGGCAGTATTTCAGTAAGCCGAGTTCATTTTTAATCATTGGAAACAAAAGACATAATCAGTGTTGGAAACACCTCTTTAATGTAAAGTTTCTATCAGGACCTCGAGATCTCTTTTGGATAATTTACATTCAGATAATCAAGGTTCCTCTGTATTTATATATACCGCTACCTTCACTACCTTTTAACTTGCCTTTGCTGACTAAGTCGCAACTTCTCAAGTTCAAATTCTCTCTTTTTTTTCCTCTCCCTTTCTTCTCTCTCTTTTTCCCCTCTCTCTCCCTTTGTTTATCTTCTAACTCCATTTTCCTCAATTGTAATTGAACTTTTTCTACCTCTACTGCACTTGTCGGTTTTTTCTGATACACCTAAGTTTTGAGTAATTCCTTTACAATTTCAGCTTTACTTTGGTCTTTGGTTAAACCCAAATCTAACTTATTTGCTAATTCCAAAAGTATGGCCTATTTCTTTACTTCTAAAACTCTCTTAGCAAATTTGAGAATCATCTTTAGGAATTTTAAGAGCCATTTCTCTCACTTTTAATTTACTCAACCACAAGTCACTGAAAGTAAACAAATTGCCTAGTTTTATTTAAAGATCTAGGACACTAATCTACCATTGTTTAAATCTGTTGGGAATTTTTTATAACCCGTCTGTCTAAAACAGTTCAAATCCCAGACGAGCCCTCAAACTGTTAGTACACGGGGGAAACACTCCTGCTTAATTTAAAACAGCAACACAGAAAAGATTTATCCCATGCAATAATCTGTGAAAATTTGAGAGGCCAAGAACTATTCAAAGTAAAAAATGAACAACTTTATTTCTTTAACTACAACACAGAATAATTAACTAACAACTTTTACAACACCTCTTTAACCTATCTTTTACTTTCCCTTCTATAACACTGGTCCAGTAAAACTCCTGATTTTGATTTACAAAACAAAAAGCATCTCAAAACCAGGCAGCTTTCAGTTTTCTCTGTATTCATGTCGTCTTTTCATTTTCTTGGGGATTCTGCTTCTCAGGTTACTGATTGATAAAGATACCTTTTAAGAGAGCTATTTTTCAGACAGTCTTTACATGCTGGTAGCTTGACATTTCTCCTCCCAATTGTTCAACTTTCCCCGCTCTCATCGCCCCAAAGCATTGGATTGTGTCATTGGCTTTTAAGATTGTCAATATACTAAATGCAAACTGGAAATGCAAATTGGAGTTTGGTATTTTTCAGGGTATAATTTAAAGTGATTGGCCTAATCCGAATCTATTTTGTCGTTTCCAGGCTCCCTTAGCTACCCTAGTAGCTGGAGCACATGTTACTTTGTATCTTTTTTCAGAACATTTGATGCTGTCAGGTAGTTTTTGCTAGCTTTTAACTCTCTTAAAAGGTACAGTACACCCACATCTTCATAACACCCATGACAGTCAAGTCACCCACATTGCTGTGCGTCTGGAATCACATGTAGACCAGACCAGGTAAGAATGGCAGTTTCCTTCCCTGAAGGACCTGAGTGAACCGGATAGGTTTTTCTGACAATCGGTAATGGTTTCCTGGCCATTAGTGTCCCAATTCCAGATTTTTATTGTATTCAAATTCCACCATCTATCATGGTAGGAGTTGAACCTGGTTCCTCGAACATTACCTGACTCTCTGGATACACAATTCAGTGATAATACTATATCACCTTCCCTGCTGAATTACCTTGATGAAAGTCAGGGAGGATGGTCTAGAAGGATCTTTTGAAGCCAATCTACAATTGCTGCCTTGTCAGTGGACAGCTTCCCCCACTACGTGATCACACTTTAAATTTTAATGGTAAGTTAATAGTTCCTTGTACCCACTTCCACTGAAGATATGCAGTGCTGTGAGGGTACACAGGTTCCTGGGGCAGCACTGGAGAACATGGTTTAGAGGGGATTCAAAAGCGAGGAATAGGAATGTGGCCAATAATCCTTGGGATAATTCACTCGGAGGATGGCTGTTACCCTGCCCTCCTTTCCCTCTTGTCAAAGTGCTCCAGAAAGTCTCCTAATGCCCTTTAGAAGACTGGTTTATGGATCAGGCTGTTTTCCCTGGAGCATTGGAGGCAGAAGGGTGATCTTAGAGAGATGTGGCAGCACGGTGGCTCAGTGGTTAGCACTGCTGCCTCACAGTGCCAGGGACCCAGGTTTGATTCCAGCCTCAGGCAACTGTCTGTGTGGAGTTTGCACATTCTCCCAGCGTTTGTGTGGGTTTCCTCCGGTTTCCTCCCCCAGTCCAAATATGTGCAGGTCAGGTGATTTGGCCATTCTAAATTGCCCGTAGTGTTAGGTGCAACAGTCAGAGGGAAATGGGTTTGGGTGGGTTACTCTTTGGAGGGTTGGTTTGGACTTCAACCAAAGGGCCTGTTTCCATACTGTAGGGAATCTAATCAACATGAAATGGTGTGAATCATTTTAAATAGTACTTCAAATCTACATTAGTACTGTGTTGACACCCAGTCAATTGGTTGTAGTTAGGAGAGTCATGTAACAAAGCAGGCTCTTTATTAAGCACCATTGACAAGAAGATTTATACCGGAAACGTCAACTTCTCCACCTCCTGATGCTGCCTGGCTTGCTGTGGTCTTCCAGCCTCTTGCTTGTCTGCCTTGGCTTCCAGCATCTGCAGTTTTTTTTGTTTCTTTAATAAGCACCAGCATGTATTTGAAGTGATGGTCTGTTCCTTAGTGAACTTCTAGCGGTTTCTAATGCAGGCTGCAACTCCTGGAACTAGGTGAAGTCTAACAGTAAAACATGGACTAACCATGTAGTGCAAGACACCATTTTTTGTAACTGAACATGCTACAAAAAAAAAAACATGTACCCCCCCAACATGCTCACTGTCTTGCTTATATCCTGAACTAGACATGAACTCTTTGCTCTGTCCTCATACTGTCACCAATTCCTTCAATATCTCCTGTTTCTCAGTAACAAGTGCTAAAGGCATTACAGTCACACACCATGGAAACAGTGCCTTCGGCCCAATTCGTCTGCATCGACCAGATTTCCTAAGCTAATCAAATCCTATTGCCTGCATTTGGCCCACATCCCTCTAAACTTTTCCTATCCATATATCTGTCCAAATATGAAAAATCACAACACCAGGTTATAGTCCAACAGATTTATTTAGAAGTACTAGCTTTCAGAGTGCTGCTCCTTCATCGGGTGGTTGTGGAGTATAAGATCGTAAGACACATAATTTATAGCAATTTGCACAACCACCTGATGAAGGCACAGCACTCCAAAAGCTAGTGCTTCCAAATAAACTTGGACTATAACCTGGCGTTTGTGATTTTTAACTTTGTACTCCCCAGTGCAACACCAGCTCCTCCACATCATATCCAAATGTTGTAAATGTTCCCTATAGTGAACTTGACTGGAACACTGTATGGTGTTTCAAACTCATCTCTGACTTATAATCTACTGTTGGTTGTCATGTAGAGAGTTAAATTCCTGTTTGTGGTCTTCTACACAACTGCAAAACCTCATTCATATTTAAAGAAACAGTATCTTATGCAGCACACTGCAACTCCCTGACTTTAACATTGATATTAATAACTTGACACCTTAAATATATCTTCCAGGACTGCAGAATCTCTGGGGATGGGAGTTAGAGGGATCAGGCTGCGGATGGGAATCCATTAAAGAACATTGTATTGGTATCTTCCTAATTGGCATAAAGTTATCCTTCTCTTTGCCCGAGTTTTTGGATCACCTATCTGCATTTGAGACATCTAGACAGCATTTCATGCTTTCCAAGTTCAGGAGGAAGAATAGAAGACCAGTATATTATATAACTAAAGACAGACTGCCATAAGGTGCAGCACAAGGGGATTTGCATGAATTGCAAAAAACTAGCACACACATTCAGCAGGTAATAGGGAAGACAAACAGACTTTTGGCCTTTATTTCAAAGGGAATATAATGTGAAAATAGAAATATCTCGGTACAAGGTACAAGTCAGACCACACCTGAAAATACTGTAAATGGTTTTGGTCCCTATTTAAGGAAAGATGTTAATGGCATTGGAAGCTGTCCCAAGATGGTCACGAGACTGATCCTGGATACAGAGGGATTTTGTAATGAGGTTGGGCTGGTGGCATTGGAGTTGAAAAAAATGAGAGGAGACCTTATTGAAACACATTGATTCTTAGGGGCTTGATGGATTTGATGTGAAAAGGTTGTTCTCTTTGTGCAAGAAACTAGAGTAGAAGGCATAATATTAAAGTAAGGAGTCACCCATTTACGATAGAGAAGTAGTAGCATTTTCTTCTCTCGATGGTAATGAATCTGTTGAACTCTTTTTCACAGAGGGCTGTCGAGGCTGATTTGTTAAGTACACTCAAGGCTGCAACAGACAGACTTTTAATCAATAAGGGAACTAAGGGTTATGGGGAAAAGACAGAAAACTGGAGATGAGGATTATCAAAGCAGCCATGATCTTGATGAACAGCAGAGCAGACTTAATGGGTTGAATGGTCTACTTCTGATTGTACATCTTATGATCTTATAATATCTTCTTTCTGATGGCCTTTTCGCTGTTTTTAGACCTGAAGTGTGCAGTGTAGAGCAGGTCTGATCTTCATACATTTCATTGTATCATCAGGCTATCCTTTGGGAGAGATAAAATGCCCTCTGTGGATCTGGCCAGAGACAACTTTGATGTAGGCAAGATGCCTTCTGGATATGTCCGAAGTAGGCATAAATCTGCATAAAAAGTGCACAAGCTCATTCATACCAAGCACAATCAAACTGTCAACAGACCTGATAAGATCAACAGTCAAAGTTTCAAAATCCTGTCACAGGGACCAGTCAAAGTGCCAAGAGGACCTGTCAAAAACACCTGTCAAAGCCTTTAAATGCTTCTACTTTATATCTTGAAAAAAAAAGTGCTTCAAAATTGCTTGCTACTTCAGTATTTACTTAAGTCTCAGAATTTCCATTACTGGTTTTGTGCTGTATGATGGATTTCATAAGCACCCATTAACACAACAGGGTGCTTTCCATTTCACAGGTTCATTGACAGCCAATGGTTATAGATTCTCTGCTACGGACTATAAACTTAATTCAAATGCACAATTCCTTGTAGAAACAGGCATTAAGTCTTTGTTGTTATAAGGCCTATTTAGTTTAATGAAATATAAATGGGATTTTATGGCATTTTTACAGGTTTTTTTTTATTGGCACCAGATGTGGGATCACTGGCTAGGCCAGCAAAGACCGTGATTTTTTACATTTAGAAATTTACTTTATAGAACTTTATTTTATCTCAGTTCTGGGTCCTGTGAACTGCTCATTGTAGATACGAGGTAATTTGACACGGTAGATTTAAACTTGGAGTAAGTGAGAACTGCAGATGCAGGAGGGCATTCCTGATGACGGGCTTATGCCCAAAACATAGATTCTCCTGCCCCTCGGATGCTGACTGACCTGCTGTGCTTTTCCAGTACCACACTCTCGATGGTAGATTTAAAGACAAGCAGTGCGTCAGGGGCAAGGATTGGCACTGACAACATAGGAGTTATAAAGGACCTTGGGCTGGGAAGGTTGTTTGGAAGACAGAAGAATTTCTGATGTGGGGAGGCATTAGGGGCTTTTGAGGGATGTACAGATGTTGCTTGGGTTTTAAAAGAGCAGTTTAGGAAGACGAGAGGCATCAATGGGATTTGGGACTGTATATATGGGGGCTAAAAGGATGTTCCATGCTTTAATGTATATTTTTAAACTTCTCCATAAAACTGGATATCTTAAGTGGGTCTTTCACTCAGCCGACCTCCACAACTGGCAGCCTCCTTTTGTTCTTCAAGGATCCGTAACCCTGACTTCTATTCAACCAGCTTATCCACCAGGACTAAAGATCTAATATCTAGGTATCAGTTGTTTAAATGAACAGAAGAGCCTTGGGAAAAGTTGATGGGCAGAGAGATCTGGGAGTGCAGGTCCATTGTAGCCTGTAGGTTGCCGCACAGGTGGATAGAGTGGTCAAGAAGACATGTAGTATGCTTGCCTTCATTGGACGGGGTATTAAGTATAAGAGCTGACAGGTCATGTTAAAATTATACAAGACATTGGTTTGGCCGCATTTAGAATACTGTGTACAGTTCTGGTCGCCACATTACCAAAAGGATGTGGACACTTTGGAGATGGTGCAGACAAGGGTTACAAGGATGTTGCCTGGTATGGAAGGTGCTAACTATGAAGAGAGGTTGAGTAGGTTGTGTTTGTTTTCATTAGAAAAAAGGAGATTGAGGGGGGGAACCTGATTGAGGTTTACAAAATCACGAAGGGTATAGACAGGGTGGATAGAGACAAGCTTTTTCCCAGGGTGAAAGATTCAATAATGAGAGATCACACTTTCAAGGCGAGAGGTGAACAGTTTAAGGGGGATACATGTGGCAAGTACTTCACATAGAGGGTGGTCGGTGTCTGGAACGCGTTGCCAGCAGAGGTGGTAGAGGCAGGCATGGTAGATTCATGAGTAGGTGGGGAGCAGATGCATGAGTAGGTGGGGAGCAGAGGGATACAGATGCTTAGGAATTGGGCGACAGGTTTAGACAGTAGATTTGGATCAGCTCAGGCTTGAGGGCAAAAGGGCCTGTTCCTGGGCTGTAAATATTCTTTGTTCTTTGTAAATGTCAGGTTCACAAAAAAAGTATTCTCCTGTCTCTGCACATCCGTCCCTTGAGTGAAATCCCGACATCAGTCCTTGGTGTAGTTGGATCTCAAGTTACATTAACCTTGATCAAATTTGTACCTAGTGTTGGTCCTGAAATGTCTCAACTTTAAAATTGTCGTCCTCGTTTAAAGTTTTATCTCAGTCTTTTCCCTTCTTCAGTATTGCACCCACTGGGAACTCTGTTTCTCCAACACTGGATCACTCCATGAACGTCCCCTATTCCATCAAAGGTGGAAGCCATTTGGACTATAAACTCTGGAATTGCCTTCTCAAATCTATCCCCACTTTGTCTCAGCCTGCAAAATATTCCTTAACATCTCTTTTGGACAGGTGATTAACCAACTTGTCTTAATATCTGCTTCTTCAGATCAGCATCAAATTTTATTTGACAATTGAACATTTTATGTTATGTAAATACAACTTTGTCGCCATATAAATGCGAGCTTTTGTTGTTAAATATTTTCTTTTGCAAACTTGGTGGGTCCTGAGGGACATTGTTGTCTTTTAAGTACAGAATATTCCAGTGTGTAACTTTAGTGAAATGGAGATAAACATTGCTTAGGATAGTTGGGGGAGGAGAAAACAAGATTAGACATTCAAATGTTTAAACTTTTAAAAAATATTCAATAACAGTATTGTGTATCAATAAAAAAAAGTAAATTACTTACAGGCAAAGATTTGCAAACAAATCTTACAGTATAACTTCCACCAGAATTAATTAAAAAGAACATTTCAGTTGGACACTGTGGTGCTTTTCCTTTATGTATAAGGTAAACTGAAACAATGCATGGCAATTTCACAAAGCTTCTTTTGAAGCTGTGAAACAGAAAAGGCGGTGGGAGGTGAAGTGGAAGTGAGGAGAGCAGCTGTTTAACAGAAACAATGCCAAATTTAACATCTAGGACCATCCTGTGTGCAGTGAAAGGGTACACAAATAGTTTCAGTTGTGTTCAATTGGGAATTAAATCCTTTATGAAGAATCAGACCAAACAGTGTTACTTTGTCTGTATATCAAAGATTCACGTATTGTGTCTAACAGTAGATCTAGCTCACTCAGTATATTCTACAATATAGGAAGGGGCCACGCTTACTCTAGTTATGACACTGTCACAAATATAGCATTGTTCTCATCAATGAAACAATTTACCTACCCTTTACCATCCAATGGGAGATGGTGTCAGAGACTGTTAGCTGCTCTGAAGGAGAAAGTTCACATGTTGTTGGCACTTGTCTGATATACTTCTCCATATTACGGAAGGTGGAGAAAAAGTGTTAAGATGACCAGAGAAATGATAACATCGTCTTAAATAAAACTAAACATAACTGCTGTCAAAACGTGAAAACCAGACCAGTTTGCCCTATACACAATATAGCATCGAGCTCAGCAGTTACTTTTTGCACTGTTACACATTCGATATCAGGTACATTAAGGGTAATGAAAACAATGCTATTGAGGCTGGCCGTAGAAAGGAAGTTTCAAACAGAGATAGATTTTTGTTTGATTAAAGCATGAAGGTTTATGGAACCAAGAGAGGTACTGGATACAGATCAACCATGAGATAAATGGCAAGATGGAACAGGCAGAAAGGGCTAAACGTTTCCTTCCACACCTACTTTTCCTACCATTTCTCAGTTTATTTCACATGTACTATAACTTGTGTGTGCCTCCAATGAGGTGAAAACATCCCTATACAGCACAGAGCTAGCGAAGGGAAGCTCAAGGCACGTGGAACAGTATCACTCCTGGCAATATACTTTAGGAAGGAAGGCATTCCAGATCATTTTAAAACAGTGTCCTCGTGATACAGAATTCAATGCTCGGGTGGTGTAAATCACGATTACATGTTACAATTGTGACTACACCCAGTCTCCCAGGATCTAATGAAGTGTGGAAGTCTAGACGTCAAAGCAATAACGTCAACATAAGTGTGCACTCATTCCACTGTGATAGCGATAAAATCCATTTTAATTTATCAATCGTGACAGTGACCTGATATAATCCTAACAAAAAAAATCTATTAGTGATCAGAGAGAAAGAGTGCACGGCTGCTCAGTTTTCAGTGCTTCACCTCTGTGAATTATATAAATCTGGACAATGAATGTTGGCACTCATGTACTAGTAGTGAGCATTGGCAGGGTTTTGATCATGGGTGTAGTAGTAAAAACCAACCTTACTTTCTCCAGTGTTCACATGCACTTCCCTTTGCCGAAAGATCTCTGACTCAAGATCAGTTAGACTTTAAACCATGTTGAACACCCATCCCTCCCCACGTCTAGCCCAGGGCTGCTCAAGTCAATTATGCAGCCTCAGTTGTTTCCCCAGCTGAAACTAACAAACTCAGCATTGAGCATAGATGGAACTTGGGACCTTTTCGATCTTTCTGGTGCCTCAGCTGTTTGACCATTTGACAAATCAGGTGACACAGCATCAACATTTTAATGCAAGAAACATACTGACTTCCTGAGCTGGATTATTTGCAGCACAAACTGTACAAACTCTTGCAAATAATCTGATGGTTGTTAAGATAATGACAGTTTCAGCATTAACAAGATTAGTGCTGGACCAAACATGATCCTGCCCTGATGGAAGGTTGTTTCTTCCACTTCCAACCCTTACCCCAGTACAAAAATCAGAGAAACTGTGGTAAAAATGCATTTTGCATGACATCACCCAGGTTGCTCATTATACAGCCCACCTGATGGTCCATTCCATTGCCTTAAATGGAGCTTAATATCAGACAGTAGTCTACAGACAGTTGATGAGATTCTGACTATTTAACACTCAGCATCAAAGACCAATTGTTACCCTAACAAGCTGCGTGTGGCTGGAAATCACTTAGGTGGAACAAGATTCGAGAGGCTGAATGGTCTACTCTGCTCATATGTTCCTAAACAAGTTGAGAAGTTTTGCTACACATCACTTCTCTGGCATCACATGGCTTCATTCACACCCAAAAGCCACCAAGGTATGAGCGACACACTTCCCAGATGGGAACATGAGGCACACGTGGGGTACTGAAAATACTTAAATGAGAGCTCATTGTGGTCTGAATGCTGACACTCTCCTCACCGTTTGCTACAGTCCTACTTGTGGACTTTGATAAATTCCTGAAGAATTTCTTGTCCCTCTTGTTGCTTGCGTTTAGTGCAAAAAAAAAAATTGGGAGTCAGTCCTTCATTACGACATGGTCGCCCACACCACAGTTTAAAAGCATATAAACAGTTCAAATATTTACCTTCATTTTCATCGTGTAATAATACACAACTTAGGAGCAAATTGTTTGCAGCTCATGACACATGCAACATCATGCCCAGTAATCCTCGAGTTTGAGGGCAATGTCTTTTCAACACATTCCAGAATGAAGAGGCTCAAAAACAATGTTTGAATAGCTTAACCTCCCCATCAAGTCAGTTCTCAAATAAACACGAAACTAAGGAAACACAATTGGTTATTCCTTGTTATTTGTTCTCGCCCTAACCCTCCCACACCCAAACCCGCACCTCACTTGAGGTCCAACAGAGCGCCTTTAGTGACATCACTAAATACTTAGAACAAAGTGCCTTGTGGAGTTGTTGATCCCAGGTGATACCAGCCAACTATTTTCTGGTTCAGGTTGAAGTCCTTGAGGTTAATGTACACCTCGCCGAGCATAATGTTTTCCCGGAATGCTTCCTCACTCAGCACACGCAAGTGAATAACACGCTGCTGAACATCTCCTTTGGGAATACCATCATACACCAACTGGAAGACAAATAGGAATTTTTTCAATGTTCAAACTGTAATTTACAAACTCAGCAACATTATCTTTCAGCAAGATATCTTCTTGTCTCATCTCTCTGAGACACACGGATACAATGCCCTATATCCAATTCCCCAATCCCAACCGTCACTCCCACAATGGCCATCCTTGCTCTACAATATTCCCACTGAACTTCCTCAGTTACAGTTTCTGTGAGGAAATGCTTTACTTTTAGAAACTTAACTAGACTCACCACATAAATGCAGTTGCTTCAAGAGTATGTCAGAAGCTAGGAATACTGTGGCAAGTAAATCATCTCCTAACTCCTCAAAGCTTGTCCATCATCTACATGGCAAAAGTGATGGAATACTCTCCACTTGCCTGTACTTCCAGCCTATATGAATGCCTATCATTAGAATGAGTGTAAGAGGGGGAGGCACGGTGGCTCAGTGGTTAGCACTGCTGCCTCACAGCGCCAGGCACCCAGGTTTGATTCCAGCCTCGGACGACGGTCTATGTGGAGTTTGCACATTCGCCTAGTGTCTGCATAGGTTTCCTCCCATAACCCAAAGATGTGCAGGTTAGGTGAACTGGCCATGCTAATTTGCCCCTGGTGTTCAGGGATGTCTAGGTTAGGTGCATTAATCAGGAGTAAATATAGGATAATAGGGTAGAGGAACACAGCTGGGTGGGTTACTATTAGGAGGGTCAGTGCGGCCTTGTTGGGCCGAAGGGCTGTTTCCACACTGTAGGGATTCTATGAGATAAAGTTTGAGTTGTCTAGTGACATTTATTTTTCATCTTTAAACTTTGGTTGTCAAGGGAGAATAAAATTACTTTTATGAAGCAACTGGGTGCCAGTTTGGTCAATAGAGAGTGCAGTTATGTGCAGTTAATCTGAATACATCTGGGAAAAGATGGTAACAAACCAAAGGGTTGGAGACAGAGATGCAACCTTGTGGTGTTCCATGTTACAAACATGCAATAACACATGTATTATCAGTATCTTGGTAAAAGTATTCACACCTTTTAGAAATAAAGGATTAATTACATTCCTTCAGTTCTAATTTCAATTCAATTGTCGGTCACAAAACTAATGCATAGACAAATCAACAAAACTGACATTTCACTCAGTTGATTGCACCATGGAATTTAAAACCTGGAAACTTGCCTCAACTTGGTGACAGCATTTTAATTGCATGATTGTAAAGATCTGCAACAAACTAGCTGTTTAACATCTGCTTTTAGCTTCCTCACAGAAACTCTACCTGATCGCCTCCACCCCATGTGTACTTGGAATGTTCAATACACCTACCATTTCATTATACGTTGGGTTACAAGTCTTTCGAGCTACTTTAGTCTTTCGCTTGCTTGTTTTCTGAGGATCAGGCAGTAAATAAATTTTGACATAAGGATCTGGATCAGTCCCATCCTGCAAAACCTGAGGGATCAAAGAAGATTCAGTTTGTTTCATTCAAGTCAGGTAAAACTTATTTAATTGAGATGCAGACATTGGGAAACACTAATCTGGACCAGTATGAACTCCATGTTAAATCCACAAAGATCCTTCAATTATAAGTAGTGAAGTGGCATTTGATTCCCAAAGAGAATCAACATGTTGCTCTAAGCAACAATGTGAAAAGCCTTAGAGAGAAGGATTAGCCTTGGGAAGAATTTTACAATGCCGATATAGGAGCCAGTTTGTTCCTGTTCACCTGGGGAGGCTGGAGTACACAAACACAAGTTCATTCACTTGGTGGTAAATCAGATCCAAGTCAGAATACGTCAGATCTTCAGCAACTTGGAATGACCATAAATACTGATCAGTTCAGTACATTTTGGTAAAATGCCAAACTTCACAGTAATTAAATAATTTTCTTTTTTTTTACATTTTTAACTGTTCGCGTTTTTAATTCAGACAATGCCCTGGATTGTCTCTTTGCCTGACCAATAATTTATAGTCACTGAGTTGCTTACCAAGCCTCGAATGTGCATCACCATGATAAAAAGCTTGTCATTCTTGTAAGAGATGGATAGCTTCACTTCACCACCAACCTTCCCCATTGGTGGTGTTGGAGGGACATCTTTGGAGAAAGAAAAATTAAGAATAGAAGGATGAGAGTATGCGTATGGAATGAATTGTGTGAATTGTGCCCAAACAGCTAGTTACTATGAACACTGCAATGACTGTCCACCCCCCAATGAACAAGGAGCAAGTTAAATCTGATCAGAATCTATCTTTCCATGCATTTCTAACCTAAATATTATTTAGCAGGAACTCAGCAGGTCTGGGCAGCATCTGTGGAAAGAAAGCAGAGTTAATGTTTCGAGTCCACTGACTCTGCTTCAGAACTTGGTTAGAGACAAAAAAAAACTGCTGATGCTGGAATCGAAAGTAGACAGGCAGGAGGCTGGAAAAACAGCAAGCCAGGCAGCATCAGGTGGTGGAGAGGTCGACTTTAACACTACCTCTGCAATGACTTGTTAATGCACTACCCATGGTTATTACTCAATGCTATTCTTCCGCTTTGTTCAATCTCACCAAAACAAAAATTGAAACTTTAGCCAGGTGTTCCTGTAACATCACATTATAAAAGACTGTTGCTTAGTTCTCCAGTACTGAAGAAGGGTTACACTCGAAATGTCAACCTCTCCACCTCCTGATGCGCCTGGCTTGCTGTGCGTCCCCAGCCTCCTGCCTGTCTACATCTTCTTCTGAACTGCCAGACTTGGTAAGTATCTCAGTAGCTATAAGCTCTGATGAAGGATCACTGGATTCAAAATGTTAATTTTGCTTTCTGGTCATAGATGCTGCCAGACTTGCTGAGTTTCTCCAGCAATTTCTGTTTCAGATTTCCACCATCCACAGTTCTTTGTTTTATATTATTTAGCAGGCTCAGGGACATCAGTACAGGACTGGCACTGAAGTGACCAAGGGGTTATTTATTAACTATAGGCATCAGTGCGGCCAAAAATAGCATGAACTGAGGTCAGCAACTGTAAGGGACTATGCCTCAAAATTAGCATATACAGAATGCCCAATGAATGAAAAAGCAAGCTCAAGCCTTATGGCCTACCTTTGGCTCCTCTTTCTTTTAACTGTTATTGATTTTATATTGTGATCATTAGCAAAGGCACTGGACTGCAACCTGTGTTTGCATACGAAAACAAAACCATTTCCTTGAAATCTTTAAGCACTTACCAGCTGATAAATATTTTGTAAATAAGCAACTGTCTTTTATAATGTGAAGTTACAGGAACGCCTGGCAAAAGTTTCAGTTTTTGTTTTGGTGAGATTGAACAAAGCAGAAGAATAGCATTGAGTAATAACCATGGGTAGTGCATTAACAAGTCATTGCAGAGGTAGTGTTAAAGTTCCTGATGAAGAGACATACCACACCCAAAACTTTAAACTCCACAAACATCTGCTGAGTTTCGCCAAAATTTTCTGAGTTTGTTTCAGATTTCTACTATCCAGAGAATTATGCTGTAATGGGGTTAATGGGCAAATTTTTAGAGTGAAGCAAAGGGTTAGTGAGGCAGTGCATTAGGAAATAACAGTGATTTAATGTGGCTAGGAATGTCTTTGGGCCTCTCCTACCTCCTGCATAGCTCTGAGGGTTTATCCATGGGTGGGGTACAGCCTTTCCAGCTTTAACATCTCCTCATTCAATCCTCCTCCATTGCTTACTTCCCTATCTCTCCATCCTCCTATAGCCCACAATCCTGAGAGATGTCTACATCTCTAATTCTAATCTCTCTCACACTGGTGGATGTTCCATCATACTCCTATGTCCTAATCTATGTCATGCTCCTATTTCCATTGAAGAAATTTAGAAACAGGATACCAGCCAGGTCAAGGTTCTACTTAATCTACCAGAAGACATTGTCAGTGTATTGACCCAATACACACACAGTCCATGAGTAGGAAGCCTTCTGGGAAAAGCTGGAATTACTGAGAATGTCACATTAAAGAGAACAGGAATTCCTAGCCTTTGCTGTGATTGATGTTGCTAAAGCATCAAATGAATAGATCTGCATGAAGACTTGATATCATAATTGCACCATTTAAGAAGATGGCACGCTGATCCACACTTGATTGCAACTGTAACCACCTTGCTATTCTCAGGATTGAGACTTTAGCAGGCTAGAAATGGCATACACAGGTGTGATGGCGTTGCTCCTTTGACAAGGTACTCTGTCCTTGATTTTATTTTCTCCTTGAGATGGGTCGTAAATGCAGAGGTTTTGATGTGTCTGGTTTGTTTGGGTTTTAGGACCAATTTCATTATGGCCAACAGATACTGCCTCAGGAAAAAGGCTTAAGCTTTTTTTTAAGAAAAAGCTCTTGTACAATGCAAGGAGAGTGGTCAGTTCTACCAGCTCAGCTTTTCTCTGGTTTGTTTTGGTTTTAGCAGTTTGACTGCTTTGTAGCTGCTGGTCAGTTTAAGGTGTACCCACAGAACAGCTCCATTCTGATCCTCTCTCTCATGTAAGAACTGGTGTTTGAATTTATCTTTTTGCCAAGGGTTGTTTCTGGGATGTTGCAGACATTTGGAACAGCTTTGTTAAGTTGCGTTTGTGTTGGTTGGGTTTTCAAATAGATATGTTACTCTAAATTCTGTTCTCTTTTGCTCCTGTATAAATAAATTCTGTTTTCTTTAAAACTGAGCAGTTGGGCCAGCTGCATCGCTCCTGGAATATCCACTCTATACCTGCTTAAAACAACTAGTAAAGTTAGGATCTTGAAATGTTTTGACGGGGGCCTGGCCTGGTCCATTACAACAGGGATAAACTGCACAGTGCTGCTTTAGAGTGCCAGCTTGCTATGTCACAACGTAACTGATTTTCTGTGGCTTAGTTTCACTATTCACTAGAAAGGAAGATTAAAGCCTCCAAAAGTCATGTAATGAGTTTGTGGGGTATGGAAATGAGAACACACCTGTTGGTTTTGGAACTGTATTCCCAGCCAAGGACTTGTCATCCTTCGGAAGTGGATGAAAGAAAGTGTAGACCAGGTCACACTGGGGAGAAAGAAAAAACTAATTATTTCCATTCAAATGATGTGTAATCAGTGGGTTCAAGAGTAGTTTGATCTATCCAGGCTGAAATAATGTGAAAAAAGTTGGGAATGCAGGGAGAGTTGATAACTAGGTTCAGAATCTGCCTCTCCTCTTCGATCACAATCTCTCTATCTTGATTTTTAAAATACTCTCATGTTCTACTGCTGGCTACTCCTTCTTATATATAACTATATCTGCTCTGACAATCCCAGTGTTCTGGAGAGGTGATTTCCTCTACTTTTGTTTAAATGTTTTCCTGAATGGCCAGGTTTTAACGTTAAGATGACAACCTTCTCTGCAACTTCCGGAGATGGGAACATGTGACAGTGCTGCACTCTAGTTAACGGATAACCCACAAGCGATAGATGACATTGTTTCACATTGCGCTGGACAATGGAATGGATTGGAAGATTATTAAGATACCTGAACAATCATTTATTGCCATACAAACTGTACTTGGAACAAGAGACTAAGAATGGAATAACTTGACTGAAGCCATTGGCAAAAACGCAGATGCAATGTGACAAGTCTTCATTTCCCCAAAGAACTATTTGTGTAAAGCTTTAGATAAATTAGATTAGATTCCCTACAGTGTGGAAACCGGCCCATTTGGCCCAACAAGTCCACACCAACCCTCCGAAGAGTAACCCACCTAGACCCAATTCTTTTCAGAAATACCTCTGCTACCTATCTCTGGTTTTGAGTATGATCTTGACAAATGAAAAATCTGACATGGTAATCTCTTTGCTGAAGCAAAATCGCATAAGCCTGCAGATTTAGTTCTAACAATAAAACAGAAGCTTATTCTGCAAGAACAAAAAAAAAGGAACAAACCAAGCTATTGGCACATAACAATCTAAATGTTTTCAAACATCTGACAAAACAATTCACAAGGGTTAATCAAAAGCCAGAGAAATTTTCCTTTCCAGTCTGAAGTTATGACTTGGACGGTTTTTTTTTTAACCACTCCCCCCAACTCTGCGGACGGCACGGGGCTCAATGGTTAACGTTGTTACCTCATAGCACCAGGGACCTGGGTTTGATCCCCACCTTGGGCAACTGCATATTCTTCCCATGTCTGCATGGGTTTCCTCTGGGTGCTCTGGTTTCCTCCCACAATCCAAAGATGTGTAAGTCAAGTGAATTGGCCATGCTAAATATCCCATAGTGTTAGGTATATTAGGCAGGGGTAAAGGTAGGAGAATGGGTCTGGGTGGATTACTCTTTGGAGGGTCGGTGTGGACTTGTTGGGCCGAAGAGCCTGTTTCCATATTGTAGGAAATCTAATCTAATCTAATCACTAAGTTCCTGTTTTGTGAATTGTAAAGCCTTTTCCTTTGACTCACACAATTGAGTTCCTTAGAGGTAACTTATTCACTCAACTGCTCTGTACAAATGCATTTTTCGAAGAGTTACTAAACAAACACTTTGTGTCAATGTTTACTGTGGCGAAGGCCTTGGAAGTTGGGGAAATAAATAGTGATGTCTTGAAAAGAGTTCATATCACTGAAGAGGTGGTGCTGGAGATCTTAAATCACATAAAAAGTTGATAAATCTCGAGGACCAGATCAGGTATGCCCAGAACTTTGTGGAAAACTCAGGAACAGATTGCTGGGCCCCTTGCTAAGATATTTGTATCAACAATAGCCACGGGTAATGTGCTGGAAGACTGGAGCTTGGTTGATGTGGTGCCATTATTTAAGAAAGAATGTAAGGAAAAGCCAGGGAACTATAGACATGTGAGCCTGATGTCAGTGTTGGTAGGTAGTTGGAAAGAATTCTGATGGGTAGGCTTTACATGCACTTGGAAAGACAAGGGCTGATTATAGATTGTCAACATGGCTGTGAGAGTGGGAAATCATGTCCTACTAACTTGATGGAGATGTTTGAAGAGGTGATAAAGAAAATTGAAGACGACAGTGTGGTAGACATTGTGTATTTGAAAGTCAGCAAAGCGTTTAACAATGCTCCGCATGGCAGACTGGTTAGTCAGGTTAGATCACATGGGATCCAGGGGGAGCTAGCAAATTGGTTGCAAAATTGGCTTTAGGATACAGAGGATAGTGGGAGAGGGTTGTTGTTCAGACCAGAGGCCTGTGACCAGTGTGCCACGAGGATCGGTGTTGGGACCACTTTTCGTCAATTATATAAATGATTTGGATATGAATACACGAGGCATGGTTAGTGAGTTTGCAGATGACACCAAAGTTGGTGGTACAGTGGACAATGAAGAGGGTTATTACATAATAACCCCTGGAGCATGAGGCCGAGGGGTGACCTCATGAAGGGTATGGATCATGTGAATAGAAAAGGTCTTTTTTCTAGGGTGGGGGAGTCCAAAACTAAAGGGTATAGGTTTAAGGTGAGAGGGGAAGGAGTTAAAAAAAGGGACCCAACAGATAACTTTTTCACACAGAGGGTGGTATATGTATGGAATGATCTGCCAGAGGAAGTGACGGAGGTGGGTACAATTACAATATTTAAAAGATACTTAGAGGGGTATAGGAATATAAAGGGTTTAGAGGGATATGGGCCAAATGCTGCTAAATGGTACTAGCTCAAATTGGGCTGTTTGATGGGAGGGGGTGAGTTGGACTGAAGGATCTATTTCTGTGCTCTAATGACTGTATGACTTCAGTCAGGTCTTTTTCTAAACAAAAGCCAGAAGCCTTTAACACATTTTTTTTTAAGCTTGCTTACTCTGATTCCACTAATCTAATTGATATTTCTTTTTCTTCTTCTCTTGTGAAACCCATGATATAAATACACTTGCATTAACTCTTCAGGAGACCTTCAACCACCTGACTCTGACAAATACTGGTTTAAAATCATGACTTTGAAAACACTGACCTGTTTTCAGTGATTATTAAACTTTTTTTCCCCAACATAGAATAGATCAATACCCATATGCCACTAGTCTGTAATTTAAAGTCACAAAAATTATATTAATAAATATAAATTACACACTTTTTAATCACAATAGCAGGTTTCAAAATTATGTCATGACTAGACATAGTGGGTAGGGAGAATCTACTTTTTATCACGATAGTGGGTTTCAAAATTATATCAGGAATAGACAATAGTGGGTAGGGAGAATCTACTCCCACGAGTGAAAGGATTAGCAAGGTGAGGACAAAGCTATGGTAATTGGTGAAATCAGTTGGATTAGGGGAGGAGGTCAGATGAAGAAAATTGGTTTTATGCAGCAGGTCAGAAAGCACTGTCCAAAACAGTGGCTGAATATTTAATTATAGCTTTCAACACAAAACATACACGAATTAAAGTGAAAGTATGTAGTGAATGTGTTGGGGCATGGGACTAGCTGGATAACTGATAGAGTCAACAGAGGCTGAGCGTCCTTCTCCCATGCCATATCATTTTATAATGCTGTTATGAGTAAGGGTGGTCAGGGAGATGGTTATGGTAAGTGGTCATAGGATCCGATGGGAATATGTGGTTACCCAGGAGTTATGTTAGGTTTTAATCTAACATTTCAGAGGTACATATTCTGTTAAACTTATTGAATTCATCCCATGTCCCCAAATCTAACTCACAGCCAGAGAAGTTGATGGAAAGTAGTGGGGAACAGAGGATTTGTCCTTTTGAAGCTGAAGTTTTCTGGGCAATACCCAGGTGTTCTGCATCTCTGGACTTTCACAGTATTTCAAGACTAGAAAGTTTGGTCCAATGTCTCTATGGTAATGTTGCCACTACGTTGAGTTAGTGTACTTACTGGATATCTACAGGTATTATTTGCATAAGTATAAATTGTAGGTGTTAAGAGGGAGCTGTCCTTTTAAAGTCATTGTTTGCGTACGATGTGTATAATAGTCCGAATAAGCCACATCCTTCAAATTAATCTTGGAGAAAAATGCTGCAGACAGCTTAGGTCATTAAACTAATTTTAACATCAAAAAATGCCTTTGTTTTGAACACATCTGACACCCTGACTGATGCCTCAACTTTGACTGAAGCATACCAGACATATTTGAGTAGACTCCCCATGGCATTGCTTACAATAAACCTATACTTCCAAACAAACCTGTTGGACTATAACCTGGTGTTGTAAGATTTTTAACTTTGTCCGCTCCAGTCCAACACCAGCACCTCCACATCATACAATAAACTGAACACTGTACAGTTTTGTAAGATCAGCACTGCTAAAGCAGAGAGCGAACATCTAATTCTGTTCAAGTGGAATTGCTCCGCTTAGGCGTCATTAAGTAAACAGAAGCTTGGGCCAGCCAGAATGCTAGTGTTTCCAGAGTTAAGGGAACTGTGTGCTCTGGAAAATAATAGTTAGTTTTAGTCTGTAATAGAGCAGTACTCAACATTCTTAGAATGTTTTAATTTATGTATTTATAATTTGGTCATGGGATGAGTACCATTTGCTAGGTCAGAACTTATTGCCCATCCCAAACTGCACTGCAGAAGATGCTGGTGAGCTGCTTGTTGAACTGTTGCAGTCTAAATGGTGTGGGGTCATCAAGGGTGCTGTTAGGGAGGAAGCTCGAGGATTTTGACCCAGCAAAAATAAAGAAACAGTGACATAGTTCCAAATCAGTATGGTGAGTGTCTTGAATGGGATCTTGCAGATGTTGGTGTTTCCATGGATCTGCTGACTTTGTTTTTCTGGGCGGTAGAGGTTATGGCTTGGAAAGTGAACTTGGAGGAGCTTCTGAGAGTTACTGCCATGTATTGTGTAGCTAGTATGCACTGCTGCCACTTATGATGCTTGGGATGTGGCATACCATTTCTAATATCATACCGAAAACAAAAGTAGAAATAAACCTATAATTATGTATATTTTACAGACCGGTCTTGCCTCTAGATGGCATACTGACAGTATTTCCCATTAGAGGTGAGCAGCTACTCACTTTCAGGTACAGTTCTACCACAAGATGGAATTATCAAAGGTTCCAGTTCCACCAAATGAAGCACATAGAACCTCCAGAGCCTTTGCCATGCCTGGTAACAACAAACAATCACACCTCCCCATCGTTTTAACCACACCCCTCTCTGGGCCTTCACAGCATAACAAAGAACAATACAGTACAGGAACAGGTCCTTCGGCCCTCCAAGCTTGCGGCAACACATTTTGCCCTTCCATACTAAAACTATCTTCACTTACAGGATCTGTATTACTCTATTCCCTTCCTATTTACGTATTTGTCCAGGTGTTTCTTGATTGCTGCAATTGTGTCTGCTTCCACAATGTCCTCTGGTAACGAGTTCCAGAGACTCGGTGTGGGCGGCACGGTGGCTAGCACTGCTGCCTCACAGCGCCAGAGACCCGGGTTCAATTCCTGCCTCAGACGACTGACTGTGTGGAGTTTGCACGTTCTCCCCGTGTCTGCGTGGGTTTCCTCCGGGTGCTCCGGCTTCCTCCCACAGTCCAAAAGATGTGCAGGTCAGGTGAATTGGCCGTGCTAAATTGCCCGTAGTGTTAGGTAAGGGGTAAATGTAGGGGTATGGGTGGGTTACGCTTCGGCGGGTCGGTGTGGACTTGTTGGGCCGAAGGGCCTGTTTCCACACTGTAAGTAATCTAATCTAATCTAATCTAATCTAATCTAATCTAAGACTCGCCACTCTGTGTGTGAAAGATTTGCCTCGCACACGATTAGGCGGCTTTCAGTTTTCATTATTATATTTCTTTGTACTTTCCTCAGTTATTCTTCCTTTCCATGATAAAATTCTTGCATTTCTTTTTCTGTCCATGCACTTTAAAAATTAATTGACACTAATGTCATCCAGATTGAGTACAGTCCTGTAAATGATCATCATTTCTTGCAAGTGATTTTAAACATAGACCCTGTCTGCCCCCTAAGTGGGGTGATAAGGATCCTATAACACTATTCTAAAGGAGGGAGAGTGGAGTTCTCGCTCATATCTTGGCCAATAGGTGATGACACCACCATAGGCGGTTGAATCTCATGTGGCGACGAAACACACTACAGACAGGAGGTGATGAGAACAACCTGGCTCTCAATGACAGCTAATCCAAGAAACTCATTATTGACTTTTGGCGGGATGTTACTCATGTCCCCCTACACGTTAACAGCACAGAGCTGGAACGAATGGAGAGTGTCAAGCTCCTGGGAGTGGTCGTCTACAACAAGCTTTCTTGGACGCTTCATGTGGACGCACTGGTTACAAAGGCCCAACAACGTCTCTTCTTCCTCAGGCAGCTGAGGAAATTTAACATGACAGCGAATACCCTTGCCAACCTTTTAGGTGCGCCATCGAGAGCATTCTGTCTGGATGTATCACTACCTGGTATGGCAACCGTACCATTCAAGATTGGAAACAGTTACAGAGAGTGGTGAACTCGGCCCGGACAATCACAAATGCCAATCTCCCATCTATTGAATCCATCTACCAGGCCTGTGTCAAGGAAAGGCTGCCAGCATTCTTAAATATCCATCCCACCCTGGCAAAGTCTTTCTACAACCTCTACCATTGGGGAGAAGGTACAGAAGCCTGAACACACGCACCAGCCGGTTTCGAAATAGTTTCTTCCTTACTGTTGTTAGAATACTGAATGGACTCTCAAACCCTTAGCATTCACCTGTACCTGTGCTTTTGTTTTTGCCGCTGTTTACCTATTATTTACTGATCTATGCTACTTAATGATATGATCTGCCTGTATTGCTCGCAAGCCAAAACTTTTCACTGTGCCTCAGGGCACGTGATAATAAATTCAATTCAATTCAATTCAATAATTATCCTGCAACCAATGTTATTAAAATAGATTATCTTGCTATTTGCACACGCCTGTTTTTGGGAGCTTGCTGTACACAAAGTAACTGTTGCAATTCCTGCAATTACATTTTAATCATACTTTGGCTGCAACTGGCTTTGGAATGTGCTGAGGTTACAAAAGGCTCCAGATAAACAAGTCTTTCTTTGGTCATCTTATCTCTTAGAATCCAATATCAGGTATCTGTACATTAGGTATTACATTGAATATTGAAAACAGACACATTTTGTCAATGCTTTTCATCTTGCAATCAAAAATACCAACGTAGATCAGCACTTTCTTCTCATACATCATAAAGTGTTGTTTGCCTTCATACTGAAATGCTTGCAAGATGAAAATTTCTGCCAAAATGTATCTCTTATACAGCAATAATCAAGTTCTGTACTATCCAATGAGTATCTACTACATAGAATAAAGAAACTGAAATATGATTCAAACGGAGAAGTTTTCTAATGTTTTCCCCATCCGACCAGTCCTGTTATTGTGGGGAGGAGTGGAGTGTAATCTGAAGCAAAAGGTCAAGGGAACCTCAGATTTATCATTTAGAAATGTAAACATTGAAACATGCTGACATAAGAGATAAATAAGCTAAGTCAGAAGATTTCTGAGAAGTGAACTGATGAATGTTATCTGACGATGCTTTGGAGATGACACTGCAGAAACTACATCGCTAAATTTCTTTATAGCAAACGTGACACGTGAATAATAAGTATTCACAAGGCCTGAAAGCAATATGAAAGCTTAAACAACTAATGCCTCTCCTTGACTTAGAGTCATAGAGATGTACAGCATGGAAACAGACCCTTTGGTCCAACCCGTCCATGCCGACCAGATATCCCAAACCCAATCTAGTTCCACCTGCCAGCACCCTTCCATAACCCTTCCTATTCATATACGCATCCAGATGTCTTTTAAATGTTGCAATTGTAGTAGCCTCCACCACTTCCTCTGGCAGCTCATTCCATACCCGTACCACCCTCTTTTGTGAAAAAGTTGCCCCTTAGGTCTCTTTTATATTTTTCCCCTCTCATCCCAAACCTATGCCCTCTTGTTCTGGACTCCCCGACCCCAGGGAAAAGACTTTGCCTATTTACCCTATCCATGTCCCTCATGATTTTGTAAATCTCTATAAGGTCACCCCTCAGCCTTCAACTCTCCAGGGAAAAACAGCCCCAGCCTGTTCAGCCTCTCCCTAAACCTCAAATCCTCCAACCCTGGCAATATCCTTGTAAATCTTTTCTGAACCCTTTCAAGTTTCACAACATCTTTCCGATAGGAAGGAGACCAGAATTGCACACAATATTCTAACAGTGGCCTAACCAAATGTCCTGTACAGCCGCAACATGACCTCCCAACTCCTGTACTCAATACCCTGACCAATAAAGGAAAGCATACCAAACGCCTTCTTCACTATCCTATCTACCTGCAACTCTGGACTTCTTTCATTTAAAGTTTTGATGAAAGGGCAGAAATTTTACTATCTAGCAAATCTTTCTTTGATTATACCTAAATAACTTTACTAGCTCATCACTCTGTTGACTCAAGCTCCTATTGTTTATTAAGTCCGTAAACTATCTTTACTTAAAATGAACCATTATCAAATTATGCAGTGTGCTTATTTTTATGATCGCCTTCCTAACCCTTGCATATACTTCCTCTTTCCTCCTTGCTTTCCACAGTTATATCACTCACATCCATGTATTCAACAGTGTAACCCATTTCTTTGATTTTTCAGCCTTGCTCTGATGATCTCCTAAAACTTGAATCCTCTCTCCCACGCACAGAATCACAGAATCCCCAGAGTGCGCAAAGAGGCCATTCAGTCTATCGGGTGTACACTGCCCCTCTGAAGAGCATCCCACCCAGATTCTCCCCCCTATCCTACCCTGTAACCCTGCATTTTCCACGGCTAATCCATATAGTCCGCACATTCCTGGACACTATAGGCAACTTAGCATGGCCAATCCACCTCATGTGCACATCTTTGCACTGTGGGAGGAAACCAGAGAATCTGGAGGAAATCATGGGAGAATTTGCAAACTCCACACAGACAGTTGCCGAGACTGGAATCAAACCTGGGTCTCTGCCACTGTGAAGCAGCAGTGCTAACCACAAAGGCCTCCCTCAAATTATTTCCAATCTCTTACCAAAGTTCACCTTCCCAACCCCGCACCCAGTAATCTCCGAACCCTCTTGAACCTGCTCATTATCCATCTATTCCTTCTTTACCTTCCTCCTTGTCCTCTCCCCATCCAGGTTGATGCCCTATCTTCCCTACGTAGCCTGCTTGAACATCCTGTATCTCAGTTCTCCCTTGGTTTTGTTCCAATGACTGCTTCCCTCAATCCATCATCCACCACCTTCACGCTCCAACATATCAGATACCACTATGTACACACAAATATTTACAGTCGCAAACATAAGTTAATAGCCACATGTTTGTTCCTGCCATTTGCTGATTGGAAGACACAATCTCACCTCGGCTACCTCAGGAGGGGAGTGGATTAAGTGCCAGATATAGCTATCCAGCTCCTCTTTGCGCCTCTCAGCCATCGCCTCTCCTCGGCCAAGCACAAATCTGCTTGGGAAGCTACAGGCAGAAACACATTTGGTGAGTCAATGTCCTGGTTTCACAAGGGCAAAGAGAAAAAAAACACTTATCTTTTCATAAGCAGCATGCTAATTCCAAAATTGAAGCTTGAAGCATACTAATTCCAAAATTGCATTTGTTAAGAAATAAAAAACTTGTTTTTTTTTGTAGGTGTTATATATTCCTAGTATTTCCTATCCATTAAACATTATTCAGTTCTGGATCTCAGGAGATAACAACTGCTGCACTTCAAAACAAAACCTGCTTTTTCACAAACGTTTTGAGACCTTATTAAAGTGTGTTACAACTGAAGATGTTGTCAGATTTTTAATTCCTGTGCATGCATACAACAATATTTTTATCCAAATTAGATGTAAGCTCTAATATTTAATTCTACCTTTTTCACTTCTCCGAGAATGACTTAGAACAGCGAAATGTCCAGAAGTGAATGACAGACATTTTTCACAACACCCCTAAGGATCCTTCGAATGTCCTACCTTGGCAATTTGGATGAGGGGAAAAGTAGCCGGAGCTTATTGTGCAGCTCATTAAATTCTTCAAAGGTCCTCAGTATGAACGCAGTATCATGCTGTCCCTCTCGTTCAACTTTCACAACATAAGCCTGTGGATTATGGAATATGGACAGAGTTAACAGCTTTTCCTCCAACACTTCGAAACCTGCGTTTGTGACATAAAAGCAGCATTCTAAAGGAGACTCAGCTCTCCTTTGAATCAATGGTAGTATTGTTATAAAGAAGGGTCAGTAGACCTGAAACATCAACTCTGATTTCTCTCTACAGATGCTGAGAGATTTGCTGAGATTTTCCAGCAATTTCTGTTTTTGTTGTCACAGCCTTATGCCTGTGCTGAATTGATAGGGCAAACAATTAGTTTTTAGTCATAGCAAAATGCATTAAGAAAACATGTGAAATATTAGCAACTTCTCCTGTCAGCACAATTTCAATTTCTTTTGCAAGTGAAGAAAAATGCTCAGGAGCAACGAAGAACAGATGGTATAAATACTTGCCAAACAAAAACAAGTAAATCAATCCACACGGGAACTAAGAAATATCCTTACAGTCTGAAAATCAAAACTTTGGAACGAAGAGTCATTCGTATACTTTCCAATGGAAAATTGCGATGAATGAGAATTAATTCCTAGATAGATGCCAAGTCTAAATTCCAAGTCTAGAGGTTAAAATATAGTTGAAAACTGAACAAGTGGTAGTAGCAACAAGAGAATAATTGTGTTAACAGAAGCCTTTTCTGTCACAGTTATTAATTTTGATATTTTAAGTAGATTTTAAGATATTCAGAATGGATTCAGTCATACCATTTTACAACTTTTCTCCTTTCCCATGTTCAACGAGTTTGCAAAAATCAGCCTTCAACAATTGATGTAGCCTTCATAACAAGCTAGATCTAATCAGTTTTGAATGCTGACAATCTCACCAAGGCAAACTGATGCCAGTGATTCAGACTGTAGACAGAAAAAGGTGGTTGCGAGTTCTGCTCACACATCTTATATAAGTGTAAAGGGATTCGCATTGACTGGACAGAAGGCAGTGAGGTGGGATAGTACAATCTACTACAAGTGGTAGGTTTTCATTTATGGTGTTCCCAGGGAAAAATACTTAGACATTTTATATTATTTCGAAATTAAACAGAAGGAGGGAATGGACGATAAACATAAGGAAATCTTTTTATACTGTACAGTATAGTGGTGAAACCTTGTCTCAAGTACTGAGTGGAGTTTTGGTTATAGTGTAGTTTTGGTCACCTTACTAAAGAAGGATGAAGTTCACATAAGGTTCACTAAGTTGATAAATGAGATAAAGGGCTTATCCTATGAGGAAAATATGAATAGTTTGGACCTTTATCCACTAGAGTTTAGAAAAATGAGATGTGATCTTATCAAGACATATGAGATTCTCAGGGGATTTGACAGGGTAGATGCAGAGGATGCTCCCCACCAGATTAGGAAATCTGGAACAGGAGACACAGTTTCAAGGGGTGTCTTGCTTAACCTTCTCTTAGAAGGTTGTTAGTGTTTCAAATTCTGCTCCTTAGCGAGGGGAGGAGGCTGGGTTGTTGAATATATTCAAAACTGAGTTAGACAGATTGACAAGGGGGGGTCAAGGGGTTCTGTTCATGATATTGCGAGTTTCATCCAAACCAGGTCAGGCACAAATTTGTTTGGTGAAACATGTGTGAAGGATTGAATGGCCAACTTCATTTCATACATTTAGTTGTTAAGAAGCAGTCAAATACTAAACCTGTTGGTAACTGCAAGTTAGGTGCTAAATAACTAGTGTAAATGGGAGCAAAGGTTTCAAAAGGAATACGAGTGAACACATCTTGGCAGATGGAGTTCAAAGAGAAGTCATTTACCATGGACTGAAGGAAGATAGTTCTGAGTATTTTCCAAATGGTGAGAAGGTGGGAAGTGTGGATTAACAAAGATTTAGGGAACCAAGCACAGAAATCTCTGAAGGGCAAGGAACATTTAAAAGCAAGTATAACAGAGTGTTGCTGTTGATCTCAAAAGGTTCCAAAGTACAAAATAAGGTCACGGTTAGAGAAAAGTTTGATAAGACATCATTTAGAGCACTACAGTCACTTCTGGGTTCTGCACATCAGTAACAATATTTTATATAGCACAGATTGACCAAAATGATACCAGGGCATAAAAGCATTAAAAACACAAGCACAGGGTGTATACAGTATTAAACCTTGTATTCCCTTGAATACTAAGTCTAAAGAATGATCTCAGAGTCATAGCGATGTACAGCATGGAAACAGACGCTTCGGTCCAACCCGTCCATGCCGACCAGGTATCCAAATCCGATCTAGTCTCACCTGCCAGCACCCGGCCCATATCCCTCCAAACCCTTCCTATTCATATACCCATCCAAGTGCCTCTTAAATGTTGCAATTGCACCAACTGTACCAACCTCCATCACTTCCTTTGGCAGCTCATTCTATACACGTACCACCCTCTGCGTGAAAAAGTTGCCCCTCAGGTCCCTTTTATATCTTTCTTCTCTCACCCTAAACCTATGCCCTGTAGTTCCGGATGTCCCCATTCCAGGGAAGAGACTTTGTCTATTTATCATATCTATGCCCCTCATAATTTTGCAAACCTCTACAAGGTCACCCCTCAGCCTCCGACACTCCAGGGAAAACAGTCCCAGCCTTTTCAACCTCTCCTAGCTCAAATCCTCCAACCCTGGCAACATCCTTGTAACTCTTTTTTGAACCTTTCCAAGTTTCACAACATCTTTCCGATAGGAAGGAGACCAGAATTGCACGCAATATTCCAACAGTGGTCTAACCAATGTCCTGTATAGCCGCAACATGACCTCCTAACTCCTGTACTCAATACACTGGCCAATACAGGAAAGCATACCAAACGCCTTCTTCACTATCTTATCTACCTGTGACTCCACTTTCAAGGAGCTATGAACCTGCACTCCAAGGTCTCTTTGTTCAGCAACACTCCCTAGGACCTTACCATTAAGTGTACAAGTCCTGCTAAGATTTGCTTTCCCAAAATGCAGCACCTCGCATTTATCGAAATTAAACTCCATCTGCCACCCCTCAGCCCATTGGCCCACCTGATCAAGATCCTGTTGCAATCGGAGGTAATCTTCTTTGCTGTCCACTACACCTCTAATTTGGTGTCATCTGCAAACTTACTAACTTTACCTCTTTGCTCACATCCAAATCATTTATATAAATGATGAAAAGTAATGGACCCAGCACCGATCATTTTGGTACTCCACTGGTCACAGGCCTCCAGTCTGAAAAAACGACTCTCCACCACCCACCTCTGTCTTCTACCTTTCAGCCATTTCTAGTTCTCCCTGTATTCTTTGAGATCTAACCTTGCTAACCAGTCTCCCATGGGGAACCTTGCCAAACACCTTGCTGAAATCCATATAGATCACATCTACTGCTCTGCCCTCATCAATCCTCTTTGTTTCTTCATCAAAAAACTCAATCAAGCTTGAGAGACATGATTTCGCATGTACAAAGTCACATTGGCTATCCCGAATCAGTCCTTGCCTTTCCAAACACACGTACATCCTGTCCCTCAGGATTCACTCCAACAACTTGCCTATCACCGACATCAGGCTCACTGGTCTATAGTTCTCTGGCTTGTTCTTACCACCCTTCTTAAACAGTGGCACTACGTTAGCCAACTTCCAGTCTTCCTGCACTTCACATGTGACTATCAATGATATAAATCTCTCAGCAAGGGGCCCAATCACTTCCCTAGCTTCCCACAGAGTTCTAGGGTACACCTGATCAGGGATTTATCCACTTTTATGTGTTTAAAGACATCCAGCACTTCTCCTCTGTAATATGAACATTTCTCTATTGTGCTGGCCAAGATAATTAAAGGATTTGATATGATAGATGGCAAGGACTACTTTTTCTGCTGGGATAACCCATAGCAAAACACAGGAACTTAAACATCAATGATGGCGGTGCTGGCATGGTTGATAGTTTTCAGGCTACTGAGCCTGCTCACTCCAAGGCAGCTACATCCTTTACACTCTCTCTTCTTGTTACTTCTCTTCATCTTCCTGACATCGCAGTACCTGCAACAGGACTCCTGGCTGCAGTAGGCCTGGAGCCTGCACACGTGGCAGCAAGTGGCAGCTGCAGTGGCAGCAGTGCCTGGAGCAGAGACCCTTGGCTTCAGTAGGCCTGGAGCAGGGAATTTTGGCATCAATTGCAGCGGTGTCGACGTGGGGACATCTGACTTTGGTAGGCCTCGAGTGGGGACTCTCGGCAGTGTCGGTGAGACAGCAGCAACATGAGGAGCCAGGATCTTCTGGAGTACTGGCGTTGTCGTTGCTGTACCTGAAGCGGAGGCTCCTTGAGGCCAACCTTGTAGAGGCATTGCAGAAACTCAGAAACATTGTTTGGGACACTATGTGATGAACATGAACTCTTATTTCATTTTATTCTTTTGGAACTTAAAATAGTGCCAGATTGTGGCAACAAAACTCTTTTCACTGTATCTCCCTAGATATATGTGACAATAAAGTCATTCATTCAAGTAGAATTGGGCGATTCTAGAGTGATGTCACTCTTCACACCAAGAGTGCGGGAAATCTGCAAATCTCTCCCCCCATAAAGCTGTTGAATTTGGGGTGGGGAGTCAACAAAAAGTGGCAAAATTTAGATTAATATCCTTGCCTAACAAAAGGCTGTCAAAGAGTTAAGCTACAATTGGTCACAATCTACTTGAATGGTGGGACTGGCTTGAGGAACAGAGTAAACTACTCACGCTCTTACCACTTAACACATGTTGTCAAGTTTAATTGAAGAAGCAACAGTTTTGCCTTTCTCAATATGAGGTCTCCACATATTGTTCATAATATTTGCAATCACAGTGGGTGGCAGATCAAAGCTAATTCTATGTACATAAATGGTTGCATAAAAGAGTGGGTAAAACAGAAACAGGTACAGAAAATTCACTTACATATCCTTTATTAGGGTTGAATATTTTCTGATGACGACACACAAACACTTCCTTGATTTTCCCATCAGTCTTTATTGTGTATGTTTTAGGAGCATAGGAGAGTGTTGGATGGTCATCAATACCAGAAAACTTCATTTGGGCCAAATTGTGAAGGAAGAAGTTGAGTTTGGTTGCCACACTGCCCAGACTGGATTCAATTAGCCTGTAAATGAGGCAAAATTTCAATTGAGTTGCATAAAATTCACAGCACAGAAACAAGCCATTTAGTCTAACTTGTCGATGTTGGTGTCCATACTCCACATAAGCCTCATCTAATCAATACAACTTCATACTTTTTCCCACTCATGCATTTATTTAGGTTTCCTCGAACACATCAGTTTTTGCCAAAAGCATCATGGACACTGGACGCAATTTTAGCAATGGCCACATATGTGGTCTCTGCATCCATTTTTGGTTCCATGTATCAGTAATGCTCTTAAAATAAATTGTCTTAATCCTTCCCCTTATCGTTCTGGTAATCACGTTTATGCCATATCTTTTATTTACGAAGTCATAACGACTGCAACAGTTTTATTCCTTCTATTTAGGTCATTTCTCAATTTTCTTTGCTCCAATGAAGAGTCATCCATTGTCTTTTCACACATGAAGCAACTCATCCTTGGTATTAGTTTAGAACCTCTGTTATCCGTGGCTTTTATATATTCCCTAAAGTCAGTTGCTCGACATCATTCAGGCCACATCCTACCAATACCAACAGCAGAGAAGTTGGTAGTGATGACAGAATATACACCTCAGTAACATCATGACCACTACACCAAGAGTCTAAAATACCTTCCCTGATATACGCAATGGCATTACCATCGTCAATCGCCCCACAGCCAATATAGATTTGGGGAGGGGGAGCACCATTGATTTTAAAACTGAACTGGGCCAGCCACATGAAAATTAACTACAAGAGCAGGATAGAAGCTGCATATTCTGTAATGAGTGATTCACCTATTGACTCCCCTAAGCTTTTCCATGATCCACAAGGACTAACTAAGGGTATGATAGAATATTCCACAGTTGCCTGAATGAGTGCAACTCCTAGAACACACAGGTGATACCATGCAGACAAGAAAGCTTGCT
Source organism: Chiloscyllium plagiosum (assembly GCF_004010195.1). Lineage (NCBI taxonomy): Eukaryota > Metazoa > Chordata > Chondrichthyes > Orectolobiformes > Hemiscylliidae > Chiloscyllium > Chiloscyllium plagiosum. The sequence goes on from NC_057735.1 coordinate 9,119,345, forward strand.
TGAGTAGCTTCCCACCAACCATGAGCAACACCTCTTCAGAACTGAAGCGATATGGTTGCTCTGTGCTTCAATAACAAAATGCAATGCCACAACTTGTCAACACAACTTCCCAAAATCTACAACTACTACCAACCGTGCAATGTAGAGGCAGGCAGATGGGAAGATCACCTCAAAGTTCTACTCCAAATCTCACTATCCTGATCTGCAAATATACTGTCACTCTTTCACTGTTGCTGGGTCAAAATCTGTGTTACCTTCACCATATGGAATGCTAGCAGTTCAAGACTATGGTTCCCCACCACCGTCTCAAGAATAATTTAGAACAATAATGTTGGCCTTTCCAGGGATGCCTATACCTTCTTAAATGAATACATTTTCAAAAACCACAACTGCCTGTCACAGTTTTGTTGTTTTGGAAATCATACCTTGTGAAGTAAGTGGTAGCATGGGTATCTGTCTCCTGAGGTCGAAGAGCATCATAAACATATCTCAAGTCTTGGACATCAGACAGCTCTGGAATTCCACAGGATAGCATCTGCATGAAGAAGAGGGATCCAATGATTAGGTCAAAGGAGGCTGACAGATATTGAAGCTATTGAGTTGACTTGAAGTTAAAATGCAGTAGTTTCCCAAATAAAGTCAATGCATTAGTGATGCACATTAGCTTACCAGTCCCAGAAGATTGAGGAAAAGATCTGTGTGCTTGCGAATGAGATTGTAAGCTTGACAGCACAGGTCAACGAAGTCATGGAACCTGCTGGAGGGTTTGTCACCTCCGTTAATAACATATGCCATGTCAGAAGTAAAGACAAACGGAGCTCGATCTCTGTAGAAGTAGAAGACGAAAACATTAAAATGCAATTCCCAATTTCCTATCAAGCATTAAATGATGCATTCAGTCTTAAAGTTTGCACTGGAAATCTAAATTGTTAATGTACTTAACAGTCCATGACTATGGTTTGAATCAATGTAGGAAATTATTCATGTGCTCACCTCTTAAAATTGCCTAGCATTTGAGCATGACCAAGGAATTTTCCAAAATCAATATGGAACATATGGCCACTGGTCTTCAGCATAATATTGTCATTATGTCTGTCACATATGCCCAGGACATAGGTGGCAACACAGCAGCCTGCACAAGAATAAATGAAATTTTCCACAGCCTAGAAAACAGAAGGAAAATGTAAGTGAGCTATCATCGAAAAATCTCTCAGGTAGAACTTTAAGTCTTTTTTGTTCCAATCCTTGCAGCTTACGATCTGTGACATGTCTAGAGCAAACGATGGTCCTGTACTTGCAACCAAAAGTCACATAGTGGATCCTCCACCCTCCTCTCCGACCTATCACCTTCACCTTCATCTACCAATTGCATTCCCAGCTATTGTCTCCGCAGGCCCACCCCTCTGCCATTTATCTCTCAGCCCCCTTCGGCCACCCCTTCATTCCTGATGAGAAGCTTAGGCTCAAAACATTGACTGTCCTGCTCCTCAGATGCTGCCTGACTGGCTGTGCTTTTCCAGCACCACACACTTCAATTCTGATCTCCAACAAATGCAATCCTCACTTTCACCCATCACACAGAATGGATGCCAATAATCGAACATCTTTTGAGCAGACTGATCAATTGTTTCCTCTATGAGAGCATCTGATGATCTCTTCAAGTATCTCAATAGTTTTCTTTTAAATTTATTTGGGGCAGCTGTATGGGTGGGGGTGGGGGGGGAGAAACAGCCCTGGAGAAAAATGAAGCAATGAAGCTTTAGCAGTTTCACCATCAACAGGATGAAAAGGATGAGAAGAAATACATCACCCAATACATCACAAATAAGAATGGGCATGGGAGAGTACTGACAAGCCAGCACCAGAAGTATGCCAGTTAACACTAACACAAATTCCACAATACCTTTTCCAGTACCTTTAACTTGGCATTGTCTAAAGCCAGGGACAGTTAACTGATATTTCTACAATGCATGCTTTCATACAAGCTAGAAAGAGGACATTTGACTTATTGTGGTGGTCGTAACTAACTGTATAATGGATGATATTAAGGGTTAAAAATGTACAGTCTGGTTCTCAGTTTAAGGTGAACTGAAAACAGTTTATACAAAAACAGAAATTGCTGGAAAAGTTCAGCAGGTCTGACAGATCTGTGGAGAGAAATCAGAGTTAATGCTTTGGGTTGAGTGATCCTTCATCAGAATGGATTTGTTTTTGTTGATTTACTGTATCCACAATTCTTTCAGTTTTTATTTTGAAAAAAAAATTTTTTTGGCTTGTTTATTATGCCTTTGTGTGCTTTCAAACAAAGCTTGGCCCATCCTTGAGACTTTATAGAAGCAAGAAATCCCTGAGATTGCTATGGAGAAAATTTTTGAGGTGGGCCTATGCTGTGAACGGTACTAGTGGTTTTTGATTTGAAAATCATAACTAATTGAGAAATGAAAGGAAAGCTGTCCTGGAAGCTGCCATCAGCTTGCTGCGTTTAATGAAACCCCTATATTTTTTGAGAAAGGTAAAGCGATTGCCAGCAAGGACTACACTTTGACAAGCAAGTTGTTTTCCTAAGGGTTGCACACAATGTTCCCTCTAATGTATTTTCCCCACTGTGCGGATCTCCAAGGTCCATGTATGGCATCCACTCCTGCAGGCAGAAGTCAATGCGTCAGCTCATCTATCGGTTGATTAGTTATACCATAGACGAAAGCTGTGACCTGTGTGGTCAGTCTGGAATACAGAGGAACTACCTTGGTTTTATGAGATGTGGGCATCTCTGGGTAGGCTAGCATTCACTGCCCATCTCTAATTTCCCAGAGGGCAGTTACAAGTCAACCACATTGCTGTGGGTGTGAAGTCACATGTAAGTCAGACCAGATGAGAATGGCAGATTTCCTTCAAGGGTCATAAATAAACCAGATGGGTTTTACAACAATCAACAGTGGTTACATGGCCACCAGTGGGTTAGCTTTTAATTCCAGTTTTTAATAAATTAATTCATTCACAGGATGAGGGGGGTCACTGGCTTGGCCAACATTTATTACCCATCTCTAATTGCCCAGAGGGCAGTTGAGAGTCAACCATATTGCTGTAGGTCTGGGAGTCACATGTAGGCCAGATGAGGTAAGAATGGCAGTTTGTTTCCTTAAAGGACATTAGTGAACCAGATGGGTTTTTCCCAACAATCAACAATGGATTCATCAATTCCAGATTTCTTTACAAACTGAATTCAAATTCCATCATTTGCCATGGCGGGATTCAAACCCAGATCCACAGAATATTATCTTGACGTCTGGATTAATAGCCCAGTAATAATAACATTAGGGCATTGCCTATCCCATTGCCATGGCAGGATTTGAACCCATGCCTCCAGAACATTAGCCTGAGGTTTTTCTCCATTTTTTTTAAACCCTTGTTTTTATTTCCAAGCATTACAATCTTTAAATGACACTAGTCTATGAAACCAGATCCTAATAAATTTCTGGCTTGTCTAGTATTCTCATAACTAGGACTGTAACGCTATACTGAAACAGAATCAAGACAGGACATCATATAATCTGGTTGGAGATGCAGTGCTTTCACACCAAAAAAGAACCTAGTTTGCATAGTCCCACAGTTATGGGATGTCTGGATCTGTCCAGTTTAGGAACAACAGAAGTGACCAATGATATATTTGACATCGCCAGATTGGAAATGGAGTTCCAGGGATATCTGCAATCCTTTATCTACTCTTAATGCAGCAGTGCGTAAAGTGCTTTTCCACAGGAATGGAGTGAAAGTTGGTGAGAGAGTTATAAGCTCTTTTCTTCTGACCATTAGTATGCAGCATTAAGGAGAATAGGACTCTGTTCATTTCACAACAGTGTCTTAATGATTAAGTACTGCAAAGCCAGTTATAGAATAGTTGGCCAGTTGCAGAGTAGAATTTCCTTTATGCTTCAATAATGTAGGTGTATCCCAGACTTGGAAGGGTATAATTAATGTGGATTTTTCATTTCCTTTCACCATTGCTGTGACAGAGTAGCAATGCTAAATAAGGACAGTTTTATGTTGGAGCATTGAGGAACTGAGTTGACAATCACTTGTTTCAAGTACTCTAAAGGCAGTAGAAAAAGGAGATTTCTATTCTCGTTAAGTTGGGTTGGATTTAGCACATCCACGAATATCATTTATTGTATCCGTTGCTCCCGATGCGCTCTCCTCTACATTGGAGAGACTGGGCGCCTCCTCGCAGAGCGCTTTAGGGAACATCTCCGGGACACCCGGACCAATCAACCACACCGCCCCGTGGCCCAACATTTCAACTCCCCCTCCCACTCTGCCGAGGACATGGAGGTCCTGGGCCTCCTTCACCGCTGCTCCCTCACCACCAGACACCTGGAGGAAGAACGCCTCATCTTCCGCCTCGGACCTAACCTATCACCTTCATCCCCTCCCCCACTCACCCATTGTACTCCATGCTACTTTCTCCCCACCCCCACCCCCCTCGAGCTTATCTCTCCACGCTCCAGGCTCACTGCCTTTATTCCTGATGAAGGGCTTTAGCCTGAAACGTCGATTTCGAAGCTCCTTGGATGCTGCCTGAACTGCTGTGCTCTTCCAGCACCACTGATCCAGAATCTGGTTTCCAGCATCTGCAGTCATTGTTTTTACCTATTTAGCTACTTAGAGCTCAAAGGTCTGTGTCTAACCCTTTGTATTACACAGTTCTCCCCCTTACAGTTGCTTATGAGGTCACACACAGCAGTTCACTTCTTCACCATATCCCAAAAGGAAATGGGAACGGATCCAAAGGAAGAACATGAAACTGTCTGCTTTTCTTCACCTTTTCATATTCGTCCTCATTTGGGTTATGCTTCTGTAACCATTCTGCCAGTGGATGGTCTTTGAAAGACCCTGTTACCCCGTGCTCCACTTGGATTTTCCTCAAGGTCTCTGCATTCGGAATCATCTCTACCATTCCTGAAAAGTATCAAGCGGTGGTTGAGTGGATGAGGCACCACACACAAGTTACCATAAACCATTGAAACAACAGCTGAGACAATTAATCATTAACTAGCTAAAATCCAAAAATAATGGATTTAAATCAGTATATTGCAACACTTTCATGGATCATGCGTCAGTTATATTTTTATTCCACGACAGCCTTCCTGCTTGGCCTGCGTCTATATCTATATCCAGCTATTCCTCATCCCAAAAAAAATGGGAGGATGGACCCATGCCCAATGAATCATACAGACCAACTGTTTCCAGGTTTAATTACAGTTCTGTGCTGACTTAGATGCCCATTTGGAGGGACAACAGAGTTAGAAAAACTGAAAGAAGAAAATAGATTTGCATTTAAATGGCTCCTTCCACAAATGCATGATGTATATATTGCTTTTCAGCACATGGAGAACTTTTAATATAACCATTGCTGCAATGTGTCAAACTAAATCACATGCAGCAAGGGCCCAGAAACAGCAAAGAGATAATAACGTGTATGTACATTATTGATGTTGGTTGATGCATATTTCCCAGGTCATAGATCATAGATCATGGGATCATTTGTTTTGCTTCCAACTTAACCATCCTAAATTATTTGAAAGATGGCACCTCCAAAACTCCCTCAACACTCTGCTGAAGTGACAGTGCTCAAAGCTCTGGAGTGGGGTTTGAACCAATAATTTTCTGACTCAGAGCAATATCAATTGAGCCAAGCAACCTTAAACCAGAGGTGAGGGCTGCCCATGCAATTGAGGATCTAACTCCATATCACTATTCGATGGACACTCCAGGAATGGTATAGAGACAGAGGGAGAAATGACTGTGGTTGCCTCTGGTGTTGTCCACCTTCGGGTCAAAATCAAACAATTGCTGACGAACCCTGTCCATGCGGTGCCTTATGTATGGTCACTTGGGTGCGTGGGTGTGTGTGTATGCACATATGAGTGAATGCAAGAGAGCGAGTGGGGAGGAGGGGGGTGGAGAGACTATTGCTTGCACCCCAAGTGGGCGGCACAGTGGTTAGCACTGCTGCCTCACAGCGCCAGAGACCCGGGTTCAATTCCCGACTCAGGCGACTGACTGTGTGGAGTTTGCACGTTCTCCCTGTGTCTGCGTGGGTTTCCTCCGGGTGCTCCGGTTTCCTCCCACAATCCAAAAAAAATGTGCGGGTCAGGTGAATTGGCCATGCTAAATTGCCCGTAGTGTTAGGTTAAAGGGGTAAATGTAGGGGTATGGGTGGGTTGCGCTTCGGCGGGTCGGTGTGGACTTGTTGGGCCGAAGGGCCTGTTTCCACACTGTAAGTAATCTAATCTAAGCTAAAAGTCTTGTTACAAATATCAGTAACAAAAAACTGATTTTAATAAAATAAGCTGCAATAATAATACACTGCTAGCAACATAAATGAGCAAACAATGCAACCTATGCCACTCAGTGGGAAGAATCAGAGTGCCCAGCAACTCCAGAAGTCTCAGCAACATCACAGCTCAGTAGTAACACTGCTGGGACTGCAAGGACTCCCAACGGTGAAGAGGATATAGCAACAGGACTGAGGCAAACCACGGGCTTTAGATGGGGAGGGACAGGTAAAACGGGTTTTGGAGATCAGGTGGGAGACATAAAAGCTTAATGGGAGGGGATGTTTGGTGGGGATGAGGAGGGTAATATCTAATGTGAAGATGTTACCTATGTGCACAAAATGGTTTAATTAAAGGAGAAAGAAGCAGCCTTTTCCACTCCTACCTGCCTATCCACACCAACCACATGACAGTGTGTGCAGCTTTATAAAGAGGCAAGTAGTCTCTTGTGGTGTAGTGCTAGTGTCTCTACCTCTGAGCCTGGAGGCCTGGGATCAAGTGCCAGCTGTTCCAGAGATATGGCATAACATCTCTGAACAAACTGATTTGGAAATATTTATAAATGGCTTAACTAACTTGTTAATAAACTCAGTTAATGAGTTTTGTCCTTAGTGAGCTGGTAATTTGGCAATTAGAAGAGCAAAAACGAGATGGGTTCACCATCATCACATCTGCTGTGCTCCCCATTGAAAAGATGTCTGGCTGATGGTGACAAAATCTAGCCCTTTATTGAGGTACAGTGGACTGCCGATGGTCCAACTTCATTAGCTTTAACGTGATTTCCTTCACCTGAGAAACATACTTCCAGGAGGAGCTTAACATGACACGACTGAAATGGGGATCAGGACAGCAGGTTCAGCCTAAGCTGCTGTGCTGGTGAAATGCTGATTTTACACCCACACAACTTTCTCTGACTCACAGGTGGTCAAAATCAGAATGGATGCAAAACCAGCATTGCACCGAAGTCCATCAGTTTCCACATAGTCAGGTCAGATTAAAATTCTCTCCAAAGAATTAGTATTTTTCTTTACTTTCCATTCAGTAAATTATGTATTTCAGTTTTGGTTCAGTTTCTTTTTAACGTTGCTAGTATCTATAAGAAGCAATAAACATCAAAATCCATTTGATGGAGGAAAGTCACAAGAAGTCCGGTAAACTTCCTCAACTTTCACGATTATTTCAGAACACGAGTATATTCTCATACATATTGCTATTCAAGGAGTGACTCTAAATTTTACAGGTACCTCGCCCCCATCCTGTTGAGGTGCACTTGAAGAATATCATACGCATGTCCAGACCTTCCTGAATCCAAATCTTGTTCATGATGCGTATCATTTGAAGAGTTAACATGTCTTGGCGCAAGTCATCTCCAGTCTAGCCAATGGCAATACACAAAGATTAATTCAGACTACTCAACACAACTTTCTCCCTCCTTTCCTGAAGGCACAGATTCATGTTGTAATACAATTTGATTCAGGATATCAGGTTTATTTGCAATCTAGTCAAAAGATCATTTGTTGCCACTGAGTCCCAACAGGGGGTGTAGGAAATCTCATGGTGCAACGGGTGATGTCTCTGCCTTGGAGCCAGCTTCTCTGGGTTTGAATCATAACCTAGGACTGCATGATGATGTAAAGTGTGGTCATCACATGGACTGCAGCAGTTCAAAAAGACAGCTCACCAATACCTTCTAAACTGCACCCAGTTGGCAATAAATGTTGGTCCATCCAGATATGCCCATGTTTGATGACTAAATAAAAGGCAAATAGGTTGATTAGCCACTCTGACACATTTATAACAGGAGGCAAGATTAGGCAAGTTTCCTGATTAGCCAGAACCATGTGCTAGCTGCAGCACATCAGCCTCCCTACATTAAAAGACTTCATGCATTAGTTGGCGCTTAAGGTTGCAAGGTGCAGGGTTGGGGTGTGTGCTGGAATCAGGGTGCAACCATATGATGCTCAACACAAAGCCCAATCCACACACTCCTTTATATTTTTCCTGATTCTGGGAGAAGTCTACACAAGTTCTTGAAGTCAGTATTAATTCATTATTTTAACAGATTTCTACCTCTAGAGGAAGCTGTCCATCTGCAGGGCCCTAAAAACTAAAAGCAATCCTATCTTCAGCACAGTATTGTGCATTGTAAAGCAAGATCATAAAACCTTTGATTTTATTTCTGTCCAAGAAAGCAGGGCCATTTTCAACATTTCCAACAGAGAGCAGACTAACCCACTTTGGGATCATTTTAGTATAATCTGAAACTACACAGTTCTGCTCCAACATGGCAGTTCTGTTCTCGTGCAACCACGTGTTATAAGAAAATCGTGTAATAGCAGCACCACTTAAAGTAATAGGGCCTGAATTGCATTATAACCAATACAAGTCTTAAAACTTTGCACTTGAGAAACAATGTCCCCAATTCGTTAATCATGTAGCCTAATTGCATTAAACAAAAACACGCGTTATAGCAGAACGACCTGTATATATCAAGAGAACTCTTCTACAGTCACAAGTAAAGAGAGACACATTTCTTACATGAACCATTATTATATAAGGTATGTTAGCCAGGTGTCGACAGTCCTGATTACATTTGAGACCTTGCCAATTCTCTGTAAAAGACCATTACTGTATGGAGTACAGGACAATGGACAAATGAAAGTGGACCCACTGAAATCCCAGTGCAGCCGTGATCAAATGTGAAGCAATCCAATCCCATTTATGCCCTATCCCTGTCCAAGTTGTGGATTTCACCTCGGCTGGAGTATCGTTGATCGTTCTGGGCATTACATGAAGGAAGATTACAAACACATTGAGAGGCTTACAAGAATGGTTGCTGGGATGACAAACTTCAATCAAAGAGATTAGGAAGTTTCAAATTGTTCTCCTTGGACAGAAGGCTAAGAGGAGATTGAAGTTTTCAAAATCATGACTGGGCTGGAGAGAGCAGATAGCAAACCCTTCATCCCAAGGCACAACCAGGTTCGACAGACATCCCTGTGAGAAATTGAGATTACAAACTCATGCATGTCACTACCTGTCAAGGAAGGTAATCAGTGCCAAAGATATGATTGCCTCAAGAACAAGGAATTCCTTTAAGTACAACTGGTGCACATCCTGTCTCAATATATTCTAAAGCAGACCAACATACTTTAACAATCACGTTGATGTTTTCCCCCAAAGGGTCTGCGTTGATGAAGGAGATCTTCAAAGGAACAGCATTGGAATTGAAGAAAGAGCAAGCCTGTGGGTCCAGATCAAAAAAAAAAATTAGCATTTGCTTTATTTTTGCACCCACTTTTCTCCCCAGTCTCAAAACTTCACCAAACATCTCTTTGCTATTCTTCTGGGTTGGGAAGACAGAATTTCAGAGTCAAGGCTGTTTCAATTGATAAGGTTAAAAATCACAACACCAGGTTATAGTCCAACAGGTTTGGAGCGTCGCTTCTTCATCAGGTGTTGGACTATAACCTGGTGTTGTGAGATTTTCAACTTTGTACACCCCAGTCCAACACCGGCATCTCCAAATCAATTGACAAGGTCAATGAAATTTAATGATCAGTACCCTCTCAAAGTTAAGGCAAAGCATTGTACGTCCGGGATGCATAAAATAAGACCCTTGCAATCAACTTCCTTTCCAATTCACACAACATCCTTTCCTGGGTACACAGGCATTCCTTAATAATCACTAAGCTAAAATTCTGAATCTCCCTTTCTAACAGCACTGTGGGTAGGCCTGCAGCTATTCATAAAGGTGGCTTTCCAGCACCTTAAAGGTATTTCAGGATGGGCAATGAATACTGGCCTTTCCAATGATGGTCACTGCCTACAACCAAATCAAATAAAACAAATCTGCTTCCAAGGGAGCTTAGGAAACAAGTAGAAGAAATAGAATTAAAGAGATCTTAAAATATGCTGCAAACTTAAAATAAATTTACATAATGTAACATACTCTTGGATTGACTCCATTGGCTAAAAGACTTGGGTTCAAAGGCAAGCGGCAGTGATCCTGAACATTGAAGAATTGTTGCACTTCCTCCATGTTTTCCCGGAGTACAGTCTGTAACAGAAGGGAAGGTCAACCAATGGTCTTCAGAATTTGTGTGTGTCAAGTCTCAGTTAATGCACAATACTTCATTACAGTCAGAACACAACATAAGTCATTATCCCCAAGGGGCTCCCGGCCTCTTGATTACTGATCATGTCAATGAAAACATTTCACAATATTCCAACAAAACAGCAGAAGCCAACAGAAGCAATTTGCTCCACTGAGGGAACTGTGAATGACACGAGTCTTAATAGAGAACCTGAATACAATTCCCAGTCATTTGTGGTGTTGGCCTCCACACTTCTAGATAATTAAAACTTGCGTCAGCTGAGATTAAGCTCACTGAAGCACCACAGAAATGAGCACATTTGAGGACCTAATTCATACACTGCCAACAACATCTCAGGATAATAACGAGGCAATACTGCAACATTGGCAAAATTTCACTACAGCTGCTGATTTCCTCATGCTTGATCTGGTGTGAAGATAGTACTACATAAATCCATCATGTATTCACCTGATAGGAAATTGGCGTTAGACAAATCTTTTGCTTACTGACCTGTCGTGAAGATGGAGCAACGTCTCTGACTTTTTGTGCTATTTTAGCCAGGATATGAGTTAGCTTGGTCTGTTTGTCAAACTCCTCCCTCATGCCCTTTCCAACACAGCACAGCAAAGCCCCAAGAAGATGCTGGTATCGGGCACTGAAGTGAGAGTCATTTAACGCATCCTTCAATAACCTGAGAATCAAGAAGAAAAAAAGCTTAAAACTACTCAAGCAGACAGCTGGCAGTGCTGCAGTATTTTGTTATTACTTGAAGACTGAGGACAACCTAAGAGAGGTTTCTTTAGGATGATGAAGGACATAACAGAGTAGAAGAGCAGATATTTCCACTTGCAGCAAAGAACAGCAACTTAAAGAGCAAAAATAGAAGACAGTCACTATTGAATCCAGTTGCAAATTCAGAGGAACCTCTTTTACCAGGGAAATGGTAGAATGTGCAATTCCTCACCACTGATATTGATATATTAAGGGGAAGCTAGGGAGAAAGGAATGGGAGGGTTGATGAGTTAAAGTATAGTCAGGTATGAGGAGGCTCTGTGGAGTACAAACGGTTGCAAGAACCTGTCGAGCAGCGAGTACAGTAAATACTTTGTACCCGAGTAACAATTCTGAATTAATGAATATTCCTTCCAGGGTTTCATCAAGGAGATTTCTTAATTACATTGTATCCAATTCCCTCCTTGTTCCTACCATTCTGATTCCAACCCATAAAGTTATCAGGCATTCACGCCCTTGCTCCATTATTTGTGGATCTGACTGGAGCTCAAAAGGGAGAAAATGTGAACAAATTATGCACCACCAACTTATTTCTTCCAGCCTCCACTGAGAAAGGAACAATTTACAGCAGCCATTCTGTCCTCAGTTTAACTGCTCCATTTATAGTCTTTATTTAAATAAGAAAGTAAACTGCTAAGCGGAGGGGATATGGCCACCTTCACTGGATACCCTATCTGGATGAGACGCCAATACCTCACTGTTAGGAAATGCAGGTGCACAAAGTCGTTCCATCTAATACTCGCGCACAACCTAATTTTTCTTTTATTTTCCTGTACATTGCATGTTCTGTCTTGTTTGGAGTTTGTGCTGTGATTTACCAAGCATTAGTCACTATTGAGAAGTGCAACTTGTGGGATGACAGAGGGTTGGGAAAGAGAAAACAAATGTAATTTATGGCCTGTCAGCTCTTGATCCTGATAGTAACTTAAAGCATCTCCAACCTTTTAGTGTCATTAGTTCTTCAGACCACTCTACACCAATGTGACCTTTCTGTTTACTCTGAGGGTGTATACTCCATAATGTCACCACAGAGATTAACAGAAGGGTGGGAACTGCCTGATAATGCATTCAATAGACATGATGGCAAGCCTCGATTGTTAATCACACGCTATTTGCAACAGTCGGCATTGGAAGTTCAGTTTTCCCAGGGTGGCTGTTGTACTTAAGCAAGCTACTGTTACTTTGCAACATCATCAATTTTACATCAGCAATCTATACTGACAGACGTAAGTATAGATTTAATAAAACATCCAAATGTGCTTCATAGTCATGTTGGCAAACAAATTTGACACCAAAATACACAAGAAAAGAAAGCTTGGTCAAAGAGGTAGCTTTTAAGAGCATCTTAAAGTTGGAAAGAGAAGTGAAGAGATTCTGGCATACCTAGAGCTTAGAGTCTGAGTAGCTGAAGATACGATGACCAATGGTGGAGCAATTAACATCAGGGCTAGAGATGGAGAAGTGCAGGTAATGAGCAGGGCTGAGGTTACAAAGATATGGAGGGGCAATGTCATAGAGGGATTTGAAAGTATGCACACGGATCCTATTTACTTAACTTGAAGCCAATGTAGGACAGCGATGGAAACCAGGACTTATATAGGACACAGGCTGCAGATTTTGGATGATCTCAACTTTACCACCAGACCACGAAGGTCAGTTATGCTCTCTGTTAGGTAGCTTGTAGATGTAACTCTAATTTATAAGCAATGGGCCACTGAAAGAGCATTTCCTTTCAAGACCTTTTCTGAATGTTTAACTTCCAATGCTACAACTAACAACAGCAGAGAGTTATCTTCAGCAAATAGGAGTAAGAAATAAAGTAACTAGTTATCCACCAGAATGGCTGCCTGTTTACATTCAAAAGGGAGACATGGCACATCACACAGTAAATAATTGGTATAATACATTTTGATATACCTCATTTATACTTCATTTATATAAGAACATAACAACTAGGAAAAGGAGGCAATTCAGCCTCTCAAGCTTGCTCCACTATTTGATACAATAATGGCTGATCTCATCTCAACCTCAGCTGCACTTTCCTGTCTATTCTCCATAATCTTTCAACCAATTATTAATTAGAAATCAGACTATCTCCTTGTTAAACAATGTCCCAACACCTCCTGACACTGGGTTGTGAATTCCATAGATTCACAACCCTTTGAGATCAGTAATTTCTCATCTCTGCTTTGATTCTGCTACTCCTAATCCAGAAACTACAAACTCTCATTCTAGACCATACCAGGAGAGAAAATATCTTTTCCACATTTGCTTTGTCAACCCCTTTCAACATCTTATTTTCGTCAATTTCATCACCTCACCTCTGTTTAGTGAGCCTCCTCTGAACTGCCTCCAATACAACTGTATCAGTCCTCAAGTGTGGGGACCAGAATAGTATGCAATGCTCCAGATGCGATTTCACCCTTAATGACCTCAGAAAATCCTCAAGCACTTGAAATCCAATAAAGTGTTTTAAAATCGTAGTTACTATTGTAAGGTTGTAAGGTAGAAATGTAGCAACTAATTTCAACATAACAAGCTCCCAGAAGCAATGAAATAATGAGCAACCTACCTCACTCATGCCATTTGAGGGACTAATATTGACTAGATTATAAAACCGAAAGCTTCTAGTCTCTTTCAAGCAGTGCTGCGGGATTGTATACATCCACTTAGTCATGGAGCATAGAATCACAGATGTGCAACACAGAAACAGACCCTTCGGTTCAACTCGTCTATGCCAACCAGATATCCTAAAATTATCTAGTCCTATTTGCCAGCACTTGGCCCAAATGCCTCTGAATCATTCCTATTCATATACCCATCCAGGTGCCTTTTAAATGTTGTAATTGCACCAAACTCCACCACTTCCTCTGGTAGCTCATTCCATACATATCCCACCCTTTGCGTGAAAAAGTGAGAACAGTTGGAGTGTTGGTTTCTCATGTGACACCATATAAATCTAATAGTTATTTTAAACTTCACAAGGACTCAGTATACCACGTAAACATGAGGCACTCTGTCACTACAATCTGCAAGCAGTGGGATAGCACGAAATAGTACTTTGCACTGAACTCTGCACATAGTAATACATTAGATTACGCTGGAGTTTGATTTTATTTAGCGTTCCTTCCGAGGTTCAAGACTTGCTTTACATGCAGGAACTCAGCAATCTAATCATGATACTTAAAATAATAAAGAATCCCAACTGGCTTAATTTCTATGACTGTCAACGGACACATTGTCAATATTCCCAGTCTATCAATCTGGATGCAAAAGAAAACCCAACAAAGGATGATAAAAATCTGGAACACTGGCAAAGCCCATTAGTTCAGTGCTCTTAAAAATCGGTCATAAAAAAGCAATTGACCAACTCCTCTTGTTCTAACTTATGGAAAATAGATTATTTCTACTTTTGGTTTCCATTATTTGGAGAATATTCTTCACGCACGAGTTGAGTGTGTGGTGCTGGAAAATCACTGGAGGTCAGGCAGCATCTGAGGAGCAAGAGAATCGACGTTTCGGGCATAAGCCCTTCATCAGGATTCTCCAGCTCCTTGGATGCTGCCTGACCTGCTGTGTTTTTCCAGCACCACACTCCTGATTCTGTCCAGCATCTGCAGTTCTGACTTTCTTCATGCATGAGGTACGCTTGAGTCAGGATGAAACCTGGTGAATCAAGTAGGTCAACCTGTAGTCTTTTAACAAGCTCTGAAATGAAGACTCACAACGCGAATCAGATAAGGGGGTCATGCCTTTAAGGGAATGATGTTCAAGTATTTGCCTTTAGTGGCCACATAAACTAAAGGTTGGAAGCCTCAACAGCACTGCTCAAGTTTGAATCTTGATATTTTAAACAGTTGCTGTTAACAAATCTTGTATTTATCCATTCAACGAAGCAACAGCATTAAGATTATTAGCCTAAATAAATTTGTGGTTTTTAAGGGAGTAAAGTAGAACATTAATTAAAGTACTGGTAAAATAGCTCAGAAGATGGATTAATGATCCAGAGACAGGAACTCAAATCCCATCTGGCCAGCTGGGGGAATTTAATTTAAGTTATTTAAATAAATCTTTAGTCTTTGTAATCATGAAATGGCTCGATGGCTGTGACAATCCATCTGGTTCAGAGACATGCTTTAGTGAAATAAACATGCCTGGCTGACATATGACTCCAGCCATATCGTTGACTCTTAACTGAAGTGGCCTAGCAAGCCACTCAGTTGCTGGGGTCAGCCAATAAACATTAACATTTCCAGCAAATTCCTAATTTCCCATAAATGGGAAAAAAAAAATCACCAAGACCACAAAATTCCAATGGAACAAAACACCAAGTAGATTAGATTAGATTAGATTCCCTACAGAGTTGAAACAAGCCCTTCGGCCCAACAAGTCCACACCTACCCTCCGAAGAGCAACCCACCCAGACCCATTCCCCTACATTCAACCCTGACTAATGCACCTAACACTACGGTCAATTTCCCATGGCCAATTCACCTAACCTGCACATCTTTGGACTGTGGGAGGAAACCGGAGCACACGGAGGAAACACATGCAGACACGGGGAGAATATGCAAACTCCACACAGACAGTCACCCAAGGCTGGATTCGAGCCTGGGACCCTGACAGTGTGAGGCAGCAGTGCTAACCACTGAGCCACCGTGCCGCCCAAGTAATATGAACACAGTTAGAATAGAGTTTGCTAAGTTTTCATCTGCTAGATTTTCAAGGTTTGGTGGTCATGTGCAATCTACACATATCCTTCAGACATATCATCTTTAAAAAGCCTGATCCTGGAATATACTTATAACATTTAACACTTAACCACGTCTTAAATTTCCAAATTATGATTCAGATTGCGGCCCAAAAGTGGTTTCATTCTTCTCAGAAAGCTCTTGGCATTCCAGTGTACTTCATTTCAGTGTTTCAGAAATGCTTCAATCATCTGCATAGTACCTGATTCTTATTGTCAGGCACGTGTTGTGTTGATGTTCTCTAAAGTACATAATTAATACTCAGTTCCACTTGATATGCAGTGTCTTGAACAAAAGCTGGAAAATACATAGCAAGAACAGGTAGCGGCTTGCACATAAAATAGCAACCACCTTTTGCCTTACTGTGATACATTAAGACATTTCCTGCAAGGAGGGAACTGGACACAATACTCCAGCAAAGCTGACGTGGCCTGGGTTTGGTCTTAATGTTTCCATCTCATTGTCCAAGCTTCCTGCTGATTTACGAGAGTCCGAACCATTCTGAATATTTACAAGCTGCTGATTTTCTTCTTGCTGACAGCTTGGCAAACGACGGCTCACTGCCGTGGGGCAATCATGGTCATTAACACCTGGCACACAGATGGTAGTGCCAGCTGCTCAAGGAAGCCAAAGAGGAAGTACTTAGCAAAGGGGGCAAAACGTTCCTGCTGTACCCCAAACAAACAAATAACATAATGCCAAACAGGGACAAAAGAAAATGTGACATTCCATTTGGTTCATTCAGAGTGTGGTTACATGGTGATCACTGGAAATTCAAGGATAGGTTTTCTCATTAAACCTACATCTACAATATTAACATTTAGCACATAAAAGGAATCCTACTTTGAACGCAGCCAAACTCCAGACTGGCTCAGAATACATTCATGTGTTCAATCTAATCTGACACACAGAGCAGAGCTGTAAGAGTTGTAATTTTTCAATCCTTGTCCTCTGGTGCAGGATTTAAAGGAGGACTGGAAGGAATTTCTGGGGTTTATACCTCAGAAAACTGCCCTGATGTGTTTCCACCTCGAGCCAACCTGCTTAGCTGAGTGCCTATTTTTAGGCTGATAAGGCATGGCATTACCCACTGAGACGAGGGGCCTGGAAGAGGCTTGCCGGTACTGCTCTGAGGGGAACCTGCAAAGCCTCCAACATTAACCGCACATGAGCTGCACTGCCAGTGGGCCAAAGATGTTGGCCATACTGTAGAAACATTTTCCCTCCATAACGGTGATGCCACAGCTTTGGTCATTGTTCATTTTCTTAAAATTAGCACATCTTCAGAGGGCTGAAGCCTTCCTTTATTCCTCGTTCAGTGGGGCTGGCCATCTTCCAAGATGTAGGATCTCCGATTTTGCATGCAATCTCATGGGGGCCAATCATCATCCATTTCGTGGACCCAGTGCAGTTTCTTAATAAATCTACTCCAGAATGATCTTGTGAGTAGCCTCCACTGACAGGCAGACAAAGGTCAAAGCCAAGAAATAATTCAGACTTGCAACCATAAACAAAAAGCAGAAGGTCCCACCTACAGGGACCAAGACACGTGAAGCATATATCGTGGGCAGGAGATGGCCCAATGGTATTGTTGCTTTACTGTTAATACAGAGACCCCGATAGCATTCTGGGGTACTATGTTCAAACCCTGCCACTGCAGATGGTGGAATTTGAATTCAACAAGTATCTGGAATTAAGAATCTAACGTTCACCATAAATTCACTGTCAGGAAAAACCCATTTGGGTCAGTAACGTGCTTTAAGGAAGGAAACTGCATCCTTTCCTAGTCTGGGCATCATGCAACTTCAGACCCATGGAACTGTGGTTGACTCTTAACTGCCCTCTGAGCAGTTAGGGATGGTCAATAAATGCTGCCTAGCCAGTGATGCCCTCATCCCATGAATAAATAAAGAAAGAAATGTAGCTCACATGGCAAATCAGTTATCACTATAATCAAGGAAGGAAGATCAGTTTCTGAAGCCACAGCTGCCTCACATCAACCATCCAGGGCATTTATGCTGGGCTTTGGCAAGATACCGCATTCGATTCACAGTTGCTTGTTCACAGAGCAATGCTTTCAAGATTTACTGTATTTGAACAGAGACTGGTGCATTAATTCCGAAATCATCCCTTTCTCCATCTATCACATTACAAATGCTATACAAAGAAAATACACCTTTAAATGTTTTAGTTTAAAATAGAACATGGAATAAAAGCATTCAATTTAATATTTTTACAATTTAATTACTGACTGGGCCAGTATCGTCCTCAAAATGGTATATTTGTAATTAGTGAATGAAGCAGCAAAAGAACTGGGCGGCACGGTGGCACAGTGGCTAGCACTGCTGCCTCACAGCGCCAGAGACCCAGGTTCAATTCCCGCCTCAGGCAACTGTCTGCGTAGAGCTTGCACATTCTTCCCTTGTCTGCGTGGGTTTCCTCTGGGTGCTCCGGTTTCCTCCCACCATCCAAAGATATGCAGGTTAGGTGAATTGGCGAAGCTAAATTGCCCGTAGTGTTAGGTGAAGGGGTAAATGTAGGGAAATGGGTCTGGGTGGGTTGCTCTTCGGAGAGTCAGTGTGGACTTGTTTGGACAAAAGGGCCTGTTTCCACACTGTAAGTAATCTAATCTAAACTGCAGATGCTGTAAATCGGAGACAAAAGCAGAAATTGCCGGAAAGCTCACCAGGTCTGAGCGGATCTGTGGAGAGAAATCAGAGTAAAGTTTTTGGATCGAGTTGTCACTCAACCCTAAAGGTTAACTCTGATCTCTCTCCACAGATGCCGCCAGACCTGCTGCATCTTTAAATATTGAAGCAGCTTTGTGTTGAGAAGTAGTCAGTAACAGCCACACCATACAAATGCTAGGCAATGACAATCTTCAACAAGAGAGATCTGAACATCTCTGTGATATACAATAACATTAGTATCAATGAATCCTACATCAATAACATTCTGGCAATTAGCATCAACCAGATATTACTGAACCATCCACTTAAATACTGCGGCTTCAAGAGCAGATCAGCTGCCAGGAATTCTGAAGCAATTAACTCCCCAAAGCTTTCCCAGCATCTACAAAGCATTTTCCTGAACCAAGGAGCTCAAAATGTTCAGAATGAAGCAGCCTCATCTAATCAGCATCCCATCTACTAACTTAAACATTCAGTCCCTCCATCATCAATGCACAGTGGTAGCACGGTCTATCATCTGCAAGATGTAGTACATCCAGTCACAAATGCTCCTTTGATACCTCCTTCTAAACCTGCGATCTCTAGCACTTAGACTGTCAAGGGCAGCAGATGCCTGGGAACATCACCACCTCAAGTTCCCTTCCCAAAAATGAAAAGACCCTGGCTTGGAGCTCTATGACTATTTTTTCATTGCCATTGGATCAACTTCCTCAAACTCTCTTATTAATAACACTGGGTCTTCCACAATGATTCAAGAAAGCTGGTCAAGGGCATTTATAGATGGACAAATGTTGGCTACGCTAATGATGTTCGGGAAAAGATTAGCAATATGCACCAGCTGTTTTCAGCAGTCAGCATCATCAGTTTCTTTGCATCTTTTAGCTTTACAGACATTAGTGCCCCCTACAATGCTTCAAAACAGATGATCAACTCTTCAATTGCCAGCCCATGAGAATTAACTTTGCGATCTTCATCTGATATCTATTCATTAAGACCTTCCTGCTGATTATACTGGAGAGCAGGTGGAACAATGTGAATAAGGCTCTTATTTATGGGATCAGTACTTTTACCTGTTGAGTTTCCCATGGTCAGGGCAACCCCAGGTGACTACAGTTGAAAACAGAATAATTACAATGCAGGCAGATAGCCTCCTTAAAAGGTTTCAATGCAAAATTTATCTCCTGCGAGTGGAATGGTTGACTGGTTCCATTAAAACCAGAAGTGGGCAGTTTAATTCCTGTCTCAAATGTTTCGTCTTTAACCTCCAAACAAATCAAATCCAACCACTTTTGCAGGTTAAAATTACTATGGGGCCCGATTGGAGCATTAATGCTCCAAAGTGGCATAGCTTGACAGAACAGTTTGCTTTACGTACCAGTAAAAATAATGGGCGATTTTCACATCGCAGATTGCTCTCCGCAACAGAAACCTCACCAGGGGACTGTCCAAGTAACACTCAAACTTCAGGGCCTGCAAGATAAAAACAAAAGCATAGGTCACATCAATGTAAATCACTCAATCCAGGGCACCGTCTCTCTGAAGCTCGATCATCCTGATTGTAATGAAGGCCTATCTAGAGTCAGAGATGTACAGCACGGAAACAGACCCTTCGGTCTAATCCTTCCATGCTGACCAGATATCCTACATTAATCTAGTCCCATTTGCCAGCATTTATCCCATTTCCCTCTAAATACTTCCTAATCATATACCCATCCAGATGCTTTTTAAATGTTGTAATTGTACCAGCTACCATCACTTCCTCTGGCAGCTCATTCTATACATGCACCACCTTCTACTTGAAAAGGTTGCCCCTTAGGTCCCTTTTTAATCTTTCCCCTCTCACTTTTAAGCTGTGCCTTCTAGTTCTGGACTCCCCCATACTGGGGAAAAGACCTCATCTATTTAAGCTACCCATTCAAAGTTTGAGAGAAGATTTGTAGCTCGGGTGCTTGTTGTTGTGGTTCTGTTTGCCGAGCTGGAAGTTTTTGTTGCAAACGTTTCGTCCCCTGTCTAGGTGACATCCTCAGTGCTTGGGAGCCTCCTGTGAAGCGCTTCTGTGATGTTTCCTCCGGCATTTATAGTGGTTTGAATCTGCTGCTTCCGGTTGTGAGTTCCAGCTGTCCGTTGCAGTGGTCGGTATATTGGGTCCAGGTCGATGTGCTGATTGATTGAATCTGTGGATGACCGTCATTCTGCCTTTGTCTGCTGGTAGTATAATTATGTTCTTATCATTTCTTAGTGATTTTAGTGCTTCCCTCTCCTTGTTGTTGAGGTTATGTGTTTGTCTTTTCCTTGTTATCAGAGGTACGATACTTTGTCTCAACACTACTATTATAGGACAAGCCAAACAGAGAACAGCCAGGGAATTCCTAGAGGCATGGCACTCATCCACAGATTCAATCAATAAGCACATCGACCTGGACCCAATATACTGACCACTGCAACGGACAGCTGGAACTGACAACCGGAAGCGGCAGATTCAAACCACTATAAATGCCGGAGGAAACATCACAGAAGCGCATGAGGCTCCCAAGCACTGAGGATGTCACCTAGACAGGGGACGAAATGTCTGCAACACAAATTCCCAGCTCAGCGAACAGAACCACAACAATAAACTACCCATGCCACTCATGATTTTATAAACCTCTATAAGGTCACCCTTCAGCCTCCGACGTTCCAGGGAAAATAGCCTCAGCCTATTCAGCCTCTCCCTATGGCTCAAACCCTCCAACCCTGGCAACATTCTTGTAAAACTTTTCTGAACACTTCCTCATTGTCTTAAATGTAGACTGAAGAAACATTCGGCTCTTGTGTGGCCAGTTGTGGTTAGGCAGACAAGCCAAAGTCTGCTTACCATGTGAAATTTATCTGTGTTCTTTTTTTCAGAGAATGACTGATTTTCTTTGCTATAATTCTTGCAGTCAGGTCTGATTTTGGTGTCTCAGTGTGACAAGGAAGTGTTTAAACTAAAGGTACAAACCCAACTGCAGTAAGCTATTATCCAGCTGGAAACTTCAACAATAGCATCTTTCAGGTAAACAGTGACATTAGGTGATGAAGATGATGAATTACAAAATGAATTTGATTAGTGATTAACTAATATTAAAATGGTGCACTTTGGTAAGAGGGTGTAACTACAATGTGCCAGTTTACAAAGGCATTCCCATTTCCAAGGTGAATACAGGAATTTATAATGGAAATAAAATGAAAGATCAGAAGATGGCACTTTCTGCAAACACTGGTCCAACAGTGCTGCTTCACCTGAAGATGCCACTTGGTCTTAATTCATCATTTGCTGTTCAAGCCCCTCAATCCTGCAATGCCACAGAACATTGATCAAATAGACAAAAAGTTAATTTGAGGCTGTGAGGTCATACAATACTCACTTGTACTAATTGAGGTAGGAAGTCCACCAGCTCTGATGTGGACATTGTTTCCATCCAATGCACTGCAGTGCGGCGCAGCTCCTGATCAGGAAATCTGAATAAAAACAAAGAGCTAGTATTATGAGTAGGAAAAATTATCATCATGTACAGATGACATTGGCTTAGCCATCAGTACTTGTTATATAAATGTGGCTTGAATCCTTTTGACATACATGATTAAAAGGGTGATCTCACTAGAGTGTTTCAAATGATTTAAAGTTTTCAAAGACAAACCGGGGGTGATAGCAAGAAATACACTTTCTCACACAAAGAGTTGTGTAAATCTGGAAGCCTACCCCCCAACACCAGGAGAAGTGGAAAGGTTAATTGAAAGTATGTAAGTAGAGATTCATAGATTTGTCTTTTGCCAATGGTAATAAGGAAAATGGAATCAAAACAGCAAGGTAAATTTAAGTTACAGATCAGCCATGACCTTCTTAAAAAGCAGAACAGGCTCAGGGAGTTGAATGGCTTCACCCTATTTCTAACTCTTATTTCAAAGACTGCCAGTGCCTGAACACCACCTGCTAATATTAAAAATCTCTCTCTCTTTATTACTACTGCTGAATGAGCAGAAGGATTGCTGCTTTATCCTTATGTTTATCTGCTCGGCTATTATCTCCTGTACGTTTTTCATGGCATCCTTCATTGGGACTGAAAATGTGTTGCTGGAGAAGCGCAGCAGGTCAGGCAGGATCCAGGGAACAGGAGAATCGACGTTTCGGGCATAAGCCCTTCTTCAGGAATCCATTCCTGAAGAAGGGCTTATGCCAGAAACGTCGATTCTCCTGTTCCCTGGATGCTGCCTGACCTGCTGCGCTTCTCCAGCAACACATTTTCAGCTCTGATCTCCAGCATCTGCAGACCTCACTTTATCCTTCATTGGGACACAATTCCATAGGAATTTTCTTGTTCCTTGAACAAGGTCCTTTACTCTGTGTGGGAGTTGGCAAACCTTTGACAATTGTACAGTTCTCAGTCTTGCTTGATGTGGTCATTATCCAAAAATCATACAAAAGTTCATTTTCACCGGAAGTGACTGGACACAGGTTCATTTTTCTCATCCTTGTTACTGCCTCTCATTTTGACAACCAGCTAACAGCACAAATGGAGTGTCAAATCTGACACTTTATGTAGTTGCACACCTCTGTCAGACAAAAATTGACACTGAACCACAGCAAATGTTAGAAACCCAGATAGACACCTGGCGACTATGGCAAGGACTGAATGACATCACAGGTTCTAAAAAGAGGTAAGATAGCAGATGATGATACATCCCTCCCAAATCCTTCTATACTCATTTTGAGCAGAACTTTAGCGGAGAGGTAACACCTATTCAGAGAAGTCCTTACGAACCTATCCCAACAGTCACTGCATCAGAGGTTAGATGAATCCAAGGAAAGCGATGGGAATAGATGGAGTACCAGGCCATGCACGCAGAGCATGCGCAGATCAACTAGCTGAGGTTTTCTCGGACATCTTCAACCTCTCCCTGCCGTAGGCCACTGTCCCTGCCTGTTTTAAGAGGGTCAACATCATCCCCTTGCCTAAGGTGACTCATGCAGCATGTCTCAATGACTACTGCCCAGTGGCCCTAACTTCAGTGGTCATGAAGTGCTTTGAAAGGCTGGTCATAGAATTAATCAACTCCAGCATACCCACTACTCTCGACTCAGCCCAATTTGCCTATTGGACCAACAGATCCACATCAGATGCCTTATCACTTGCCCTTCACATCTTGACACCAAGAACAGCTACGTAAGAATCCTACTCATTGACTACAGTTCAGCCTTCAACACTATTATCCCCTCGAGACTGATTACTAAGCTTAGTGACTTCGCACTAAGTCCCACTCTCTGCAACTGGATCCTCAGTTTCTTGACCCATAGGCCACAATCAGTGAAGATTGTGGACAATATTTTATCCTCACTAACACTCAACGCTGGAGCCCCTCAGGGGTGTTTTCTCAACCCTCTACTGTACTCACTATATATCCATGACTGCATCACCAAATACCAAGCTAATGCCATTTACAAGTTTACTGATGACACCACCATAGTCAGTTGAATCTCAGATGGCGATGAAACAAACTACAGATAGGAGGTGGAAGACCTGGAAAAATGGTGCTCTGAAAACAACCTAGCTCTCAATGCCGGCAAAACCAAGGACTCATTATTGACTTTCGGTGAGACATTACTCATGTCCCCCTACACATTAATAGCACAGAGGTGGAACGAGTGGAGAGTGTCAAGCTCCTGGTCATCCACAACAAGCTTTCTTGGACTCCTCACGTGGACGCACTGGTTACAAAGGCCCAATAACGTCTCTTCTTCCTCAGGCAGCTGAGGAAATTTGGCATAACGGTGAATACTCTTGCCAACTTCTATAGGTGCGCCATCGAGAACATTCTGTCTGGATGCATCACTACCTGGTATGGGAACTGTACCATTCAAGATCGGAGACGGTTACAGAGAGTGGTGAACTCAGCCCGGACAATCACAAAGGCCAACCTCCCATCTAGAGAATCCATCTACCAGGCCCGCTGTCAAGGAAAGGCCTCCAGCATTCTCAAAGATCGAGCCCACCCTGGCAATGTTTTTCTACAACCTCTATCGTTGGGAACAAGATACAGAAGCCTGAACACACGCACCAGCCGGTTTTGCAACAGTTTCTACCCTCCTGCTGTTAGAATACTAAATGGACTCACAAACTCTTAACATTCACCTCGACCATTTTTTTTTGTTTTTATCGCTGTTTATCTATTATTCACTTATATATGCTACTTAACTCTGATCTGCTTGTATTGCTCGCAAGACAAAGTTTTTCACTGTGCCTCAGTACAAGTTTCAATAAATTAAATTCAACTCAATTCAGAACAGGTGACTTAAAGGTTTGCTCAAGGACATAGGTTTTAAGAATCATGAAGAGGTGGGGAGATTCAGGGAAGGAATTCCAGAACTCAGGAACCTCTGTAGACACCAATAATACTTTGAAGGAAATAGGACACAAACAAGGCCACAACTGGACAGGGGTTCTGAGGAAGGGTCACTGGACAGGGGTTCTGAGGAAGGGTCACTGAACCCAAATATCAACTCTGATTTCTCTCCACAGATGCGCTAGACCTACTGAGGCTTTCCAGCAATTTCTGTTTTTGTTTCAGAATTGGAGAAATGGAATGTACTCAAAGGATTTGAATACCAAAGGAGATTCCACAGATAGAAGGGGCTGAAATTATGCATCCCCCACTTATTAGACAACATGATAGTAGGTATTCTTCTTCAAAAGATAAAAAATTGCTAAGTCCATGAGGAGCATTTATTGCTGGTTAGTTATTTCATTAGCATTTGTTGTTGTGGAGTTTATCAATGTACTCTGTTATTCAGAACACCTATGGTGATTGTTAAATGTAAAGTACACAAGCATGTACACATAAGTAAGTGGTTGTTTAAATAAACCATTAAATGGGTCAGTTTAATGTATTACGTGTGGCTTAAATATCAGTATACTTGCCTTTGAATTACAAGATACTGAGTTCAAGATCCATTCCTGCATTTGAGCACAAACATCAATAATGAAACTAAATGCTGCACTGTCAAAGAGGCAGTCTTTCAGATGTGACATTAAACAGAGGCCCTAAATCCCCTCACAGGTGGATGCACCAACATTTAGAACTGTAGTGGTGTTATTTCAAGTGCTGTGGCCATAATTCATGCCTCAATCACATGAACAGATTATCTAGTTGTTATCACATTGCTGCATGTGGGAGCTTGCTGTGCACAACCACTAGCCACAAGTGTTACATCACAAAAAGAATGACTCATCAGAAATGCTTCACTGGATTTGAAGTAGGAGAAAGTGAGGACTGCAGATGCTGGAGATCAGAGTCAAAAAATGTCATTCTGGAAAAGCACAGCTAGTCAGGGAGCATCCGCAGAGCAGGAGAGTTGACATTTCGAGCATAAGCATCAGGAATCCTGATGAAGAGCTTATGCTCGAAACTTTGACTCTCCTGCTCCGTGGATGATGCCTGATCGGCTGTGCTTATCCAGCACCATACATTTTGACTTGGATATGAAGTAGTCTGGGATGTCTGACGATTCTGACTTTGCTTTACAAATGAAAGTCTTTTTCCTCCCCTTCACCTCCCCAGTTTTGGAATAACAGAGGTAGAGGATCCAAATGGTCACCGTCAGATTACTTTTTAAATACAGTTAACTGGCCATGAAGCTGTGGGGCACAAGCTGTCATCTGTTCAAATTTATACTGTTGTAACACTTACGTAGCATGGAGAAGACCCAAAGCATCCAGATGGCTGAGACAATTCCATTGCTTGAGGAGGGTGTAGATATCAGGCAGGCAGGCCCACTCCCAGCTGGGGGCGCTGGCAAGCACCAGAGGCAGGCAGCTGCATTCTGTGTGACAGTAATATCGCTTCTCCCACAACAACTTTTTGTCTACTTCTGTCAGCCTGCAGTGGGTGGAGGAGGGTGGGGCCAAGAGAAATGGAGGGTGGTAATCTGTCAGCACCAGACACCTAAGACATAACAATATCACTGCACATAACCATCTGGCTGCAGATGTCCTTAGAGTAACCAGAGAATGGAAGCAACACCTGAGACCTTTTAGCTGTATATCCTTAATGAAGGTCAGACTTGTTGCTGGAAAGTTCAAAAACAGGAAACTGTAGGGCACTAATCTGAATCCATGTGGAAGGTTACACCAAAGGACAGATTATCAGCAGTCAAAGCAAGGGCTTACACCAGCATTGGGAATATTAATGGACCCAAATCTAATTATAGCAAATGGTTTCCTTAAAGTCAGCATGAAGTCCATTTGAATTGAACAAGTTCCATTTTATATAAAAGGCAATGAACTCGTCTTTCCTTAGTTATAAAGTTAAATGAATTTACTCTTGCAACCCACCTCTCTATCAATGTTAACAACTCACCCAGAGGTACAATATGCTAGGGGCCTACTTGTACCATACAACTGTAGTAACTCTTCCAGCCTCAAGTCTGCGTAGTAAAGCAGTACTATGACCAAAGCAATCTGCAAAGGACATAGAGTCAAGGTATACAGCACAGAAACAGACCCTTCGGTCCAACATGTCCTTGCCGCCCAGATATTCTAACCTAATCTATTGCCATTTGCCAGCACCTGGCCCATATCCCTTTGAATCCTTCCTATTCATATACCCAGCCAGATGCCTTTTAAATGCTCCAGCCTCCACCACTATCTCTGGCAGCTCATTCCATACACGCACCGCCCTCTACATGAAAATGTTGACGCTTAGGTCCCTTTTATATCTTTCCCCCCCTCACCCTAAAACTATTCCTCCTAGTTCTGGACACCCCCCACCCTAGGAAAAGACCTTGTCTGTTTATCCTATCCTTGCCCTTCATGATTTTATAAACCTCTATAAGGTCACCCCTGAGCCCCCGATGCTCCAGGGAAAACAGCCCCAGCCTATTCAATCTCTCCCTATTGCTCAAATCCTCCAAACCTCTTGTTCAAGAGAGTTGAAGAAACAGGTCTTTAACTCAGAATGTTGCACCATGTTAAGGTTTATGGTACATTACCCTTGGTATGATAAAATATATTTTTAATGGAAAAGACTTAAGTTGTCTCTACAAATCTTCACAAATTTGGACCATGGTAGTTTTGACAAAGAAGTAATTTTCAGTTGTCTATTGCAAGCCAGCTGTTCCATGTCTCTGGTTTCACTAGCCCTTCCAACTGCAACTGCATCTTTCAAGCTGTGCTAAATACTTTCCTTTCATAATCATCATAACTGTGGTATCATTGCAGCTTCTCATCATTGCTGGACAAGAGGTGCTGAACTACAGGAACTATTTGAGCATTGCCAACCTAATAAAAGTGATCAATTACCACTACATTAATCCCATTGTTGCAAAGAAATATGGAAAACAAAAGCACAATTTCTCCAGTCTTGGACATGCCCTTCCTTTACCTCATGGCATTACCTTTCACCGTATGCTGTCCACCAGCAGTTGATCATTGCCATTTGCAGAATTATGCCTGGGGAGGGGAACTTAGGGTGACTGCAATCAGAAGTCAGGTTGGGGGAATCCAAACAATTTTCAGCTGGTGTCAGAGACAACGATCAAAAGCACCTACCCTGACTGATTTCATCAAAATCTCCTTATCTTCACTCCGATCTGGGGGTGGATGCTGGGAGCAGTATTAAAGTCTTTGCTTTCATTCTGGCTGAGATAACCCAATTCTGAGGATCAAACCCCAAGGCCTCCCCATTATTTATAGTTCAGCAGGAGCATTTTTAAATCGGATTTATTAAGGCCCCTTAGTTGTTGCTTAAACTACAACATGTTCTTCTGTAATGTATTTTGGGAGTGCAAAATGCTTCATAATAGTATCAAAAAAACAGAAACAACAAGCAGCGAAAGGACACATTAAGGCAGGTGACCAAAAACCTGGTCAACGAAGTGGGTTTAAGGAGAATCTTAAAAACAGAAGAGGTAGAAAGGCAGCGAGGTTTATGGGTGGAGTTCCAGAGCTTAGGGCCTTAGCAGATGAAAGCACAGGAAGGAACACTGGAAACACCAAAAATCAAAGATGTAGAGCAGATCTGAATAAGGAGCACATAGAGACATATGGCTGTAAATGTTATAAGTGATATAACAAGAACAAAGAGCAATTTGGCCCTTTGAGGCCCACTCCACCATTAAATATGATCATGGCCTCAACTCCACTTACCTGCCTGCTCTCTATAACCCTTCAACCATGAAAAATCTGCCTCCCCACTCCTTAAATTTACTTAATGACCGAGCATTCACTGTACTTTTGAATAAAGAGAGGAGCACAGAGGAATAGCTTCAATGATGGAAAACCAATAAATTACAGAAGACAATATTCTTTTACCTCATGGCTTTTCCGTGATTGAATTTCTCTATCATTCTCGCTTTGATAATTCACATTCATTTCTTTGAATTTAGCAATCACAGAATAATACGAATCATTAATATTTTGCTGACTTTCCCTGAAGCTTTTCCACTAACCTTTAGGAGGATGTTTCAGTTAATACAGGATTAGCATTACATGAAACATGAACTTATATAGCTTACAGCACTTTGCAGCAGCTAAAACATCAGAAGCACCACAACAAGAAACACACCGTGCCCAGTGCCCACACGCTCAACCCGACTAGAAGAGAGAATTGAGGGACTGAAGTGGGGAATAGCCACCTGTGAAATCTAAGGAGAGAATTTTTTTTTGTTAAATTTTAAGGTAGTATTGTGTTTACAGATACTAAGTACCCAGAGGTTGAGAGTTCAAATCTCATAATAGCAAATTTGAATGAAATAAATTCTAGAGGGCAGAAAGAAAATACGAAATTGCTATATTGCCATTAAAATCTACACCTCAAAGGAAGAGTACTTGACAGTCCAGCTCTCTGATATACCCATAGCTCCAATTGTAATTATTCGCATCTTAATGCCCTCAGATGTGGTCAGGACAACTTGAAATGGTTAACAAAATGCAGCTTAGCTAAAATCACGCACATCCCAAGGACACATTTAAACAAAAATTATTTTTATTTTCAACTTCAAAAAGATGAAATAAATCAAGTTGTTTGTGATGCTCTCAGGAGACGGAAGGGCTTTTCTGTCCTTCAGGATGAAAGGAAAGAGAAATGTGGCCACTAGAGTTAAAGCAAAATTCACAGGCACTTGTCAATTAAGCTATCTCTCCCCGAGTCCAGTTAAATGGCTGTATTGATGTTGGCCTGAGTGGTTCCGAGGAGGTAAGGGGGGGTGGGGGGGAAGGTGGGGGGGGGGGGGGGGGAAGGGAAGGGAGGTGATGGGGTTGCAGCTGGAGTGAAGCTGCATAAACAGGAGAAGTCAGGGATGATAGAGAAAGCAAAAAATATACAGGATTTTAATCAACCAATTAGGTGCACATGCATCATAAACTAATGGCACAGATATAAACTAAAATGCCACATGTAGATGGTTATGACACAACGTCTCTTGCGCTAACCACTATCATCGTTGCGGTCAACTCTGCTTTTTTCCTTTTTAAAATCTCACATTCTTCTCTTTGTTGAAAGGAAGCTTCTCTGTCAGGTCCCTGCAATGCTGCAGCACAGACCCAAAATCGCCCACACTAGGTGGCAGCCTATTCCACAAATAAGTCAACAACTCTTCAGTATCAAGAAAATATATCTTCATTTACCCTGCATTTACGTCAGGTACAGTCCTCTGCTTTGTTACAGTTGTGTATTTTGAAATCCTGGTCTTCCTAATATCATTTCCAAAGATACCTACAGTAAAATTGTTTGAAAGCACTGCAAAAAAGATTATTTCCAGCAATCCCCACCCCTTCTACTTTCTTCATACCAAGCACATGCGTTGGCTAGAATGGAGCTCCAGTAAATACTGCTATTTTATGCAAAGTCACCATAAGGTATGTAGTACCTGCTTGGGGAATTGTGAGAAAATTATACCAATTGGCACCTATGAACATTTGATGTGACTCTAACATTGCTAAGTGACCCATGCTTTTCCCCATTTTCCTGTATTACAACAGGGAATACCCTTCAAACGTACAGCTGTAAAGTGCCATAGGATGTTGTTATCGAAGATGCTATCAAAATGCAAGTTTTTCAATCCTTCACAGGTTCACTTTACAATTTGGCGTTTAATGTATGAAGAGAACCAGGTGGGGACCATGGAGAGGAACCCAGCTGGTGAGCAGTGAGCTGGACAACTCAAAGGCTCACATGTCTGCTTCTTCATTGTGAGCCCTTGGCCCTGTTTGTCAGCAGTTATTGGATTACACTCTTTCCCTGGCATATTATAGGCTGATCTAATTACAGCCCACAGGGCGAGTGCACAGACATCTGATCCCATCTCCTGTTTTAGTGACTTCCCTTAGCCATTTGATCTCTACAAAATGATGAAGGATTTAGTGCATAATTGCAGACTGTTGCCAACTAAGATTTGTACAGCTACCTGATGGTTAACAACTGCAGAAACCTATTCCACCAATTCACACACTAAAGTCATGGCCTGCCATTCACCCCAGGTTTCATGATTCTTAGGAAAATTGGAGAACGCCAAAAATAATTTACATCAGTAACCTAGTGTGTGCTGTCATCAGCCCCTCGTTCATGCAGAATGTTTAATAAGTAGAGATGCCAATGACTCTCCTATGATTACTCAGTAATGTAATTCCCACACAAAAACAGAATGGAGAAGGACATGAATTAGCTAACCATGCTATTAACAGAAATGTATGGAGGTTACAACATGAAAATAGGTCATCTGGCCCAACTATCCCAGGTCAGCCTTTAAATTCTGTCTGTAAGTTAGCTCACTGAGCTGGAAGGTTTGTTTTCAGACATTTCGTCACCATGACTAGGTAATATCATCAGTGAGAGTGTCTGGTGAAGAGCTGGTGGTATGTCCTGCCTCTCTATTTATTGGTCTTAGTTTCTTAAGGTGGGTGATGTCATTACCAGTTTTTTTTTGAAAAGGGAAGATAGATAGGATCCAAGTCGGTGTGTTTGTTGATGGAGTTCTGGTTAGAATGCCATGACTCTAAGAATTCTCATGCATGTCTCTGTTTCGCCTGTCCTAGATGTGTGTGATGTCCCAATCAAAGTGGTGTCCTTCTTTGTACATATGGAAACTAGAGAGAGTGGCTCATATCTTTTGGTGACCAGTTGGTGTTTATGTATCCTGGTGGAAAATTTCCTGCTAGTTTGTCCGATGTAGATTTTATTTTTAAAACAGTTCTTGCATGGTATCTTGTAAATGATGTTAGTTTTGCTGGTGGTATAATGGATCCTTTAGGTTCATTAGTCACTGTTTAAGTGTGTTGGTAGGTTTGTGGGCTACCATGATGCAAAGTGGTCTGAGTTGTCTGGAAGTCATTTCTGATATGTCTTTGATGTAAGGTAATGTGGCTACAGTTTTTGGTTGTGTTGTGTCTGCTTGTTTGGGCTTGTTTCTGAGAAATCGGCAGATTGTGCTTATTGGGTACCCGTTTTTCTTGAAAACGTTGTATAGGTATTTTTCTTCTGCTTTTTGTAGTTCTTGGGTGCTGCAGTGTGATGTAGCTCATTGAAATAATGTCTTAATGCAGCTCTGTTTGTGGGTGTTGGGGTGATTCCAAAATCTGTGCAAAATAAATTCATGGACAATCAGTGTTCCCAAGGTTCCTCACCAAGTATGGGTGTAGTCAGTAACTATAAAGATAAGGAATCTTTATTCCTTTGAATGAGAATTTGAAAAAATTCAGAATCCAACTTAGTTGGGATAAGGCATGAAGGGATGTCTAATGAAGCACTGAAATCAAGAATGGAATCTTCAGAACAATTTCAGATATTTACTGACATGTGCATTTATAAAATTTTCTATGTCCATCCAAAGTTTGGATGATATGAATAGATCACAAACAAACAAGGCAAGGGGAGGAACTGAAAACATCTGTACTACAGAGAGGAATTGGACACCAATATGAAGGAAGGGGAGAAGAAGGGATAACAATTTTCAGGAAAGGGAATATGTATTAAACATAAGGGTGGCACAGTGGCTCAGTGGTTAGCACTGCTGCCTCACAGCACCAGGGTCCCAGGTGACTATGCAAACTCCACACAGACATTCTCCCAGTGTCTGCTTGGGTTTCCTCCGGGTGCTCCGGTTTCCTCCTACAGTCCAAAGATGTGCAGACCAGGTGAATTGGCCATCCTAAATTACCCCATTGTGTTAGGTGCATTAGTCAGAGGGAAATGGGTCTGGGTGGGTTACTCTTCAGAGGGTCGGTGTGGATTGGTTGGGCCTAAGAGCCTGTTTCCGTGCTATAGGGAATCTAATATCTAAAATATTAATAACGATTTTTCTGAACAGTCAGGAAGTGAAAATAAGAAGAAAGATAAAAAAGACCAAATTTCAGTGATCAGCAAAGAGTTAAAGCTTGACCTCAACTGTCTAAACCTGACAATTCCTGCTTTTCTGGAAGGCATACATTAGACTCTGTACAGAAGTCCTTTCATGTCATTTTTAATAGATTCATTCATCCATAGAATGACTGAGTGGGTCTGTTCTCATTCAGATGAAGCAAATTTGAAAACAATTTTTTGTATGGTTCTTCAGGCTGGGTCATGCCATGTCTGCAAGAGGGAAGTGACCAGCTTTTGACTAGGGCAGAGAATTTCTTCTAACTTTGATCTTAGGATGTGAACACTTCACATATGGATAGCATTTATTGCCTATCCCAAATTGTCCTCAAGAAGGTGGTGGTGAGCTATCTTGTTGAACCATTGCAGTCCATGGGAGGTGTAGTTACATGCATAATGACTCCTATTGCTGTTTATACAACGGAGTAGATTGCCTTGCTATTTCAGACAGCAATCGAGTTCAATATTATTGTGGGTCTGGAGCCACACGTAGGTGAGGATGGCTAATTTCGCCCCTTCCAAGACATTAGTGAACCAGATGTTTGTTTTTTTTTACAGAAATCTGGTAATGTCACTCAATTATTATAGAGACTAGAAATTTATTCCAGATTAATTAATTAAACTTATATGTCCCCATCTGCGGTGGTAGTATTTGAACTCATGCCTTCAGAGATTAATGCAGGCTGTGGGACCAGAAATGTTACCTCAATGCTACAGTTGTTTATTGCTGTAAAGAAGGCAAGTGTCTTTATGGACATTCCTTTGTCCATGTGATCTCACAGACAGGTTTTGACCTTCTGAGACAAGGGGAGCTGCGAGCAATTTTGTTTTGTGTCCCTAGATCTTATATTGCCGTAGAAAGGTTGAGTGTCAGAAAGTGTTGAATGATCAATAGCTAGATTGACTAACTAGCTTTTCTCTGCCTAATAGCTGCCTACTTCAGCCTTTACAGTTCCTCAGAGAAATCACCAAACTGATGCAACACAAGGAAGAGCCATGTGGCTCACTGTGTTCATGCTGGCTCTAGGAACTACTCAGTTAGCCCTACACCCTTTCATCCATATCCAGTTGGTATTGTCCCTTTTAGCAGGGCAGAGGCATTTTTACCTTTTTTCAGGTTTGTATTGGAATCCTTTAGAAAGTTGCTGCAGAATCTTGCCTCTACTACCTTTCAAACAGTGTGCTCCAGAACATCGCAACTTGCTGAACAAAATCGTATTCTTCTGTCGACAATCTTAAATCTGTGCCCTCTGTTATTGACTCTCTTGCTAACGAAATTGATTCCCTTTATTTACCCCATCAAAAACCCCTCAGTTCCTGTTTTGCACTAATTTACCCATAGCACAATGCATCTATTCACTGTAAATCATACCAGACTTACCAATAACAACAATCTGCATGTATAAGTCTCGTTTAAAGTAGCAAAATGTCCTAAAGCACTTTACAGCAACATTAGCAAACAAAATCTAAAATTTAAAGACACTGGTGGTCAAAAGCTTGGTCTAAAAGTTGAGTTGAAGGAACGTCTTAAAGGATGAGTATGAGAATGGGGATGGGAGGGCAGGGCAGGGGAGTTGGGAAGAATAGGCAACTAAGGCACACCCAGGGGTAGTACAGTGACAGGCTGCACTATGCTCAACACACTGCATCCACTAACTTTATTGCAATTCATCAAACCAATACTTGTGCAAATTAGGTTGCAATACACCAAATAACTAATTGAGAGAGAA
Organism: Chiloscyllium plagiosum; assembly: GCF_004010195.1. NCBI lineage: Eukaryota > Metazoa > Chordata > Chondrichthyes > Orectolobiformes > Hemiscylliidae > Chiloscyllium > Chiloscyllium plagiosum. The sequence continues at coordinate 9,154,107 of NC_057735.1, forward strand.
TGTCATTGAGGAATTAATGTCATTTAGGATTGCTTTCTTTAAGAAAATAAAAACAGACTAAATATTTGCATGATAAGCCTGGTTTATTTAGGACGTGTATACTTAACAACTAATACAGCTCTGTGCAAAAAGGAATTTAAACATACAACTGTAGATCAGACAAGAAATACCACAGATGGCACTTTGGGTATGGTGGACAATGCATCTATGGGTTATGGAGCCTGTAACTATGGTATCATGGTTAACGAAGCCTGTGATTATGGAGACTCCAATAAATGAAGCAGCCCACAATTTGAGTCAAGTTGGATGATGTGGGCAATGTACCTTTAATTAATTAGAAATTATACCCAGATGTTTAGAATTGAAGTGCGGAATGTATTGTGTTGGAAACTAATCATATTGCAAAAATCTGATTAATTATGCATGGTAAAGTTATTTTCCAATGCCTCTGCGGATGGGGTGTGAATTTGGTTGACATGGAACAGAGGCAGTGAGTTAAAGGAGGCAGGGCGGTGGAAAAGGAAGGTGGGTGGGGCATGAAATTGACTTGGTCTATACTCGAGTACTTCAGTCAGCTATGGTTATAGTCATTGTTACGATATTCCACTAACAAGAGCTTGGGTATAAATACAACGTTGTACATCACTGAAACATCAGACCATATAAAACTTAGGAGGACGGTCAGATCGTTCAACCTTTCGAAAGTGCGCCATCATTTAATAAGATTACTGGCAATTTTGTTGTGGTCTCAACCCCACTTTCATAATTGCACTCATAATCCTTGACTCTTTTATCAATCAAAGATGCAGTTAACTCTGTCTTGCATAAATTCAATGACATGACTTCATTACATAGAACAGCACAGCACAGAACAGGCCCTTTGGCCTATGATGCTGTGCCAAGAGGTAATCCTAATGTAAAACAAATAACAACCTATGCACCCCTCAACACACTGCTATCCATGTGTACGTCCAGCAGTCTCTTAAATGTCCCTAATGACTCTGCTTCCAACACCACCGTTGGCAACGCATTCCATGCATTCACAACTCTCTGCGTAAAGAACCTTCCTCTGACGTCCCATCTATACCTTTGTCCTAATATCTTAAAACTATGATCCCTCGTACCAGTCAATCCTGCCCTGGGGAAAAGTCTCTGGCTATTGATTCTATCCATTCCTCTCATTATTTTGTTTACCTCGATCAGGTCACCTCTCTTCCTCCTTCTCTCCAGAGAGAAAAGTCCAAGCTTAGTCAACCTTTCTTCATAAGATAAGCTCTCCAGTCCAGGCAGCATCCTGGTAAACCTTCTTTGCACCCTCTCCAAAGCCTCTGTGTCTTTCCTATAGTAGGGCGACCAGAACTGGACACAATATTCCAAGTGTGGTCTCACCAGGGACTTGTAGGCTCTGAAACTCGATCCCCCTGTTAGTTAAAGCCAAAACATCATATTTTTTTCTAAACAACCCTAACCACTTGGGTGGCAACTTTGAGGGATCTATGTACTTGCACACCAAGATCCCTCTGTTCCTCCACACTGCCAAGAATCCTGTCTTTGATCCTATATTCAGCATTCGAGTTCATTGAGGAAGATAATTACTTTGAGGAAGATAATTTCACAGATGAACAGCCCTCAGACAAGAAAAAACATTTCCATCTTAAACTGTATCTCATATTTCTGATCTCCCCCACAAGAAAAGTCATCCTCCAATATCCATCCTTTCAAATCTTCTCAGAATTTTGTATGTGTTTCAGTAATAAATAGCAGTAGGTACAGGTTCAGCCTCTCCAACGTCTCCTTATTGAATAAGCACTTCACCCCATGGACGAGTGGAGTCATCTACTAGCTGTTTGCAATGAACCAATCTAATCCAGGACCTGACATTGAAATGGTTATGAGCAAGGAATGAAGGTGTAATGATAATGCCACTGAACTCATAAGCTAAGCTAATGCTCTGGAAACACCAACTCAAATCTCACAATGGCAGCTGGCCATTTTTCTTTTCTTAAAAAAAGGAGCTGTAAAAGTGCAGTGATACTGTCCCTACCTCTGGCCAAGAGGTCTGGGTTCAAGTCTCACCTGTCCTGGAGGTGTAGTATAACATGTCCAAAGAGGTTGATTAAAAATAATTAAAAGCGTTTTAAGGACAGCTTACACAGGCATGTTTAATTTCTCCCAAAATATAGAGGTTAATATTGATCTAATAGAGAATGTTAAGATGACTAAAAGGATTGATAGAATAAAACAAGAACAGATGGGTACGATGTTAAAATGAGAGCTGGGTCATTCAGCAGTAATATCTGGAAGCACTTCTTCACAGAAAAGGTTTTGGAAATTTAGAACTGGCTCTCCCAAAACTTGTTGACGTTGGGGTTTGTGTGCAACCACCAAATCTGAGCATGAAAGATCGTTTTTGAGGAAGGGTCACTCAATCCAAAATGTTAACTCTGATTTCTCTCCACAGATGTTGCCAGACTTTGAGCTTTTCCAGCAATCTCTATTTTTGTTTCTGATTTACAGCATTCACAGTTCTTTCGATTTTTATGAAAGATTGTTATTAGGCAAGAGTTTGAGGGTTACTGATACACTCATCAGCCACAATCTTACTGAAATAGCAGAACAGATTCAAGGGGCTGACTGGATCAAATCACCTTCCTTTTTCTGCAGTAGAAACCCTTAAGAATAAAGGACTGAGCGGGAGAAGGAACAAATCAAACCAGCCAGGATTCTGACTCCTAATCAGTAACCAGTATTCTCTATTGTGTAGGAGACACTTATTAAAATACACAGAGCTTGGCTGATAAAGTGTGAGAAAATGATTTGATGTTGGACACTGCACACACAAGAAATGGTTAAAGGTGGGCTTTCCGCGTGCCCATGACATATACACAGACAAAACAAGAACTGCACTGCCTCTTTACGGGATGCCTTCCGTTGTAAGCAAGTGACGGAGTGAGCAAAATAAGATATCCCGAGGAAAAAGGTCATTTTCCTGTCATTTCCTTTGCTGCTCACAGCTGTGATTGTTTTCTATCCAAAAACCTTTTTAGTGAGTGGGGAGGGATAGATGGTGTGGCTGTGGCTGGCGTATCAGATAAAAGTAGTGTGGTGGACTTTAAATATCTCATGGGGCTATTTGATGAAAAACGAGAGAGTTTTTCCACTGTTCCATCAATACTCAACTCTCAAACCAAAACAACCATTACAGATTATTTAGTCATTTATCTCACTTGCTGCTCACAAACTAGTTGCTCTGTGCCTACAAAATAATAGTGACTACATTTAAAACACTTTGGGATCCTCTCAGAACTTGAAAGATGTTATATAATTGCAAGATGGCTGTCTTTCAAATTGTTAGTTCCAAGTTTTAATACTTCAAATGCCCTTCATTTGAGCTATATTGATGAGAGTAGTAGCTATGATCCACTTAATTATGCTAGTTTCAGACTCAGTGGAGTTTAACATGAGTTGTTCTACTCATCAATTTTCTCCTCTTTTCCCTTCTCGTGAAGATGGTGACCCCATTTTGGGGCATGTATCCTGTTCTTGTGCCTCATCTACGTAGCTATAATTCATATTCAAGCTGTCTGCTGTTCAATATTGCTGCCTTGCATTCACATTCTCACCCAAAGCAATGCAGAAACTGACAAACACACAAACAAGATTTTGCTGTTTAATCCAGATGTATAACCTTGAGCTTTCAGTTGTTTGTTGTGTTCATTCTTATCCCACTCCCAAGACAACCTGTTCTCAGTCTTCTACACTGTGCTACAGCAGCCTAAGACAAACTGTGAGAATAGTATAGATTGGGCCCTTTATATCCTCCAGCTTCAACATGGAGTTCTAGTTTATATTGCTAGCACTGCTTCCACATTCTCAGATTGACTGTGGTAATGGTTCTACTGTAAACACTTATACCATTGCTAACCCTCATCCTTTGTTTCATTATTTTCCCCCTCTGCCTTGCACAACAATCCTTTTCGCTTTTTTTTAATGCATGTGCCCTCCACATTATCCCAGAATTCTCCCTTTAATCTTTCTACTAGTCCTCTTCAAACCCAACCTCTGCCCCTAGCTCTGAAATTGTTCAAAAATCCATGTTAAATCTCATGTTTTCCAACTCTGATGAAAGATTATCTGCCTAAAATTTTGTTTTATTTGCTCCACAGCTGTTGCCTGACCTGCTGAATGATCCCAAAAGTTTGAGCTAAAATGAGGGAGGCATGGTGAAATAAAACACTTTAGTGCATTAGCCGGTTTCAGATCACCCCCCAAAAAAAAAAAAAGGATGAACCTGATTTGAACCAAACTAAATTGCTAGATTGCTCTCTCACAACAGCATGACAATGACTGAAAGCAAGTGGAAGTGTTAGAAGAGGATTATAGTTATTAACTGGAAACATTTTGAGACCAAGAGATGTATAATTGGGAACGTCCTAATATTTGAAATGCGTTGGATCTTATACTCTTGGAAGTTCCAAGTACGACTTTGGCATGGCCAACCACCAACATCTGCTCTTCCATTTCCTCACACTATACCAATAGTAGTCATCAGTATTATCATAACAAAGCTCTTACCAGAAGAGAGACTTCTTCTGCATCACTTCCTTCAGTCGCTTCCGTGATGTATCATCCAGGCTATTGAAGTCATACTTGGGACTGAATTCCGCTGGGGGAGGAGTTATAAACTTGACATCAAATGCAGAAGAAGGAAAGTCAATCTGAAGATAAAGAGAGGAAATGTCATACCTCTTTAGAAGATTATAAAACATTTCTTTTCCTTATATTAAGCAAGTGGTGAAGCAATGAATCAACCTCATTAGTTCAGTTCGACTCAGAGTCAAATTCCTGTGAAATACAGAAATTTATGAGCTGGAAACAACCAAATAAATACCTCCATTCTTATACAGCACCCTCGATAGGAATGGAACCTTAATATAAAAGCATCTGTTCAGAGGCCTTATGTGAGGTGGATAATGGTCCACCATGATTTGACATACAGCTGGCGGCAAAACAAGGCTTCAATTATCACTCTCCTCACCATACTGACTGCTGTATTTGCCTGCACAACAACAATGACTGCACTTTAAAAGTCACTCATTAGCTGCGAGGTGTGTTGGGATGCCTTGAGAAAATAACAAAATGCTTCTTAAATACAAAGCTTGTAAAAATACTCAGTATCCATTATTCCAAGATTTTGAACAGAAAATACAAAAATTATTTATCATGAAACACCTTACTAAATTTTTTGTAAATATCTAGAATTCAAACTGATCAAGGATTTTGATCACACTTCTCCCAATCCATTCTTTCAACATTAGCAGGTGGGGCGGTAACTAGAGGGCATGGATATTAGATAATTAGTTATAGAACCAGATGGGATATGAGGAAATAATTCATTATGTAGCAAGCAGTTAAGATCTAAAATGCACAGCCTGAAAGAGTAGCAAAGTGCATTTTATAGTAACTTTGTAAAGGGAATTAAACGTGTATTTGAAAAGAAAAAAAATTGAAGAAAAGGTGCAGGGGTATGGGACTAAGTAGAAGACTCCTTAACACATACAATGAGCCAAATGTCCAGCATGCACTCCACCCACCAACCTTTTTACATGCAAGGTGCTACACTTAATCACCATTACTTTATTTGAATAATTATTTTGAAATTGGAAAGGGTCATCAAATCTCCGATGCTCACTGGATCATAATTACAGGGAATAAATCAGTGTCAGTGTGCAATAGCCAAAAGTGTTCTCAAACTCTTGTCTATCAATACTGGCATTTCCTCCCAGGCTAATCAATTTGATGATTTCCAGGCTTGCACATCTGGGCTTGAATATTTCCAATATTTTCTCATTCAATTTCCATTTTGGCCAAAATTACATTACCCCATATTTCCTTAAAGGACTTAATATAAAACACAACACTGGCCTCTGATTTGTTAGTTGGGATAATGCATGGAATACTCGTTTTCCTTCAGCAGATGTCAATCATTTCATAACTTAGGCTGGAATTTTTTTTTGTTTTCACTTCAAATCTGAAAATGGGAAATTTGAGGAGACGAACCTGCTGCCTACCTTTACAGAAAACCCAGCAGATTGTACGTTGATTCAACATCCGACTGACTGCCAGCAAGCTTTATGCCAGAATTATGAAACGAGAGCAGGAATTCCCGATTGACACCAGAGACTAAGATTCCTAGAACTTAGCAGCACCAGATCAGAGGCCATACCTGCACCCAGGACACCACCCATGGTCCACATGATAGAGGATCAGAAATTAAAAAAGGATGTAGGAATGGCTTGTAGGAATAAGACAAGCTTGTAGGGATGGCTTCTGGAGGTCTGGAGTCATGGGGAGGGAGGGAGAGGGGGAAAGAGGTCAGAAGGTAGGGTAGGTAGTGACTCTTGGAGGCAACTCCACTTAGGTCGAGTCCTTCAGTTTTGCACAAGTTAGTGTGTACTGTACTGGGATACCTAGGCACACATATCCTAAAGACAATCCTGCTGTATATCTTTGCGATGGCATTTCAAGAGTGTGCAAATCACCACGCACGCAAGATTAATTTCAATAATAAGTTGTATTTATATAGCACCTTTAACATAAAAAAAAAGGTGTTTCCATTAGAGTTTTAAAAAGCAAAATTTAAAACCAAACCATAAGGAGCACATGTCTAAAATCTTGGTTGAAGAAGTAAGTTTTAAGGAAGAAAATATATTGGATGGGTGGCGAAGTTATAAAGTTGAAGGAGGAAACATAAAGCTAAGGATTTAGGCAGCTGAAGATAAATCATGAAAATTCCCAATTTACGGTTGTAAGAGTAAACACAGCTATTGTAAAGGAGGTTAATTGCTAGATGCAAGAAAACTATTACTGATCTCCAGTGCTAGGAACTCTACTGGTTTAAATTGTTCTCTGCGCTCAGTTTGCCAGAATACCACACAACAGGTCTCTGTAATTTGCCCAAGATTATGTTCCTGATTGTAATCTAACGAATAAAGCATGTGTGTCTGTAGACTGAGGTTGAAAACAGGGTTTGGCTCAGCCATGGTTATCTCTCAAAGCCTGCCAATGCTCACTGCTCATGCATACGCACATTTAGGTGGAATGGTTTCCAGAGTGAATCCTGAAAGTACAGTATCACATCTCCCATGTACATACAGTACAATCTCACTTGTTAATTTGAGAGAGAGAGAGAGAGAGAGAGTGAGAGGAGAAGAGAAGAGAAGAGGAGAGAGAGAAGGGCAGAAATTGAACAATAAAATGATGAACCCGCTGAGCTATATATCCTAACAATTAGTGATCACTAACTAAATATATCACAGCATACTAGACAAATTATTTAGATAATTTCACTGTGGATTAGATTCCCTACAGTGTGGAAACAGGCCATTCGGTCCACCAAATCCACACCAACCCTCCAAAGAGTAATCCACCCAGACTCATTTTCCTATAATTACCCTGACTAATGCACCTAACACGATAGGCAATTTAGCCTGGCCAATTCACCTGATCTACATATCTTTTGCAATGTGGGAGGAAACCCATGCAGACACGGGGAGAATGTGCAAATTCCACACAGACAGCTGCCAGAGGCTGGAATTGAACCAGGGTCCCAGGGCGCAGTGAGGAAGCAGAGCTAACCACTGAGTCACCGGGTCACCATAATTTTAATGGCTTGGGCATGTCCAAACAAAACTGTATTTTTCATTATTTCTTCAACGTGCATGAAATGCACACACTAAACAGAAATATGTGGAAAGTGGGATTAGCTTTGCATGCGGGTCTTTGTCACATTCCAGGCCATCTGCAGGAAATGTAATGCATAGGACAGGCAAAGCTCCATCACTGCACACACTGAACCTCACTTGCAGGAATTTCAATCATTGTCTCTTTATAGATTCCAGACTGAGTCTTCTTGGCTATTGGGCATCTGCACTGCTCTCTTCAAGCCAATCTTGCTAGACTGCTACAGCTCAGGTTCCCTTTTGTCATTATCGTATCCTTAACACAGAGTAATTGCCCCTCACTCCCAGTAATATCGTAAACTCTTTATTTACACTGCATTATATTGAATACAGCTCTCTGGAACAGCTTCTTCAGTCTGTGCCTCTTCAACTGTTCACCACATATTTCATTCCGCTCTGCTAATGTCAGAGGACCAGCATTTATATCATTATCATTAACATATTCATATCCCACAGGGTGGATCTCTTTCTGCATTTTGCTCACAGTGAGAACTCTTTCAATACAGCTGCTTCAGGTTATTACACTACAGGTTCTTGAGTTGCCAACCAAGTTCTTTTGTTCCAGCCCTTAATTTGATCAAGTTTAGCACTAGGCATTCAATCTCATAATTAAACATACATAAAAATAACATGGACAGAGAAGATGCAGCACTGCTTGCAAGAATTCTTTAAAAAAAAATCAGATCATTTAATCACACCATTTGCAGCAGCTCAGCCTGACAGATTAGAGAGAGTAAATAAGTGAAGGGACTTCAGTTCCAGTGCAATCAGAGTCAGAATGCAGTGTATCACAAGAACTGATGGGAATTGCCAAAGAAATAAAGGCCTTTCTTAAAATAAAGTTATCACCCTTCTGTTTGACCTCCCTCATGTTAGCTCTGTCCACTCCCTTCACACTGCATTGAATTGCCAGGCTGAATTATATGTATGTGCTTTATATGCTGCAGTAGGATGTAAACCCATAATTTGCTGACTGAGAGACAGCATTGCAAAGCCTGAGCTGTCACTGTACTACTGCAAAGATAATAAGGAAGAAGCCAACCCGCTACACTCTTTCACAAGCAAAGCCAAACCAACCACTTGGCTGGGAAATTCTGGCACTGCAGAGTGTGCCATTGCTGTTTTTAAAAAAGGTGGAAAGTGTACATTTTTCAAAAAAAATTAAATGTTCACATCAGCATATTTAAGGCTGCAAGAAACTGTAGGTTGATTTGGAATTATCTTACTGCTTTTAAACAAAAACACAAAAAAGTAAATGAAGAGTTAAAAGGAAAGGTCCCCTGAAGGGAGGAATTGTTGCTGACCCTATTCACTGACTGACTGCCACATCAGCACACAAGGCAGGGAAAGCCAGTAGAAGCAACACAGAACTCTTACTGCAAGCAGACTATTTTATCAGACCCATATGGAAATGTTACACAGTACTTTCAGATTTCAAATATTTTTCTCAACAAATCCAACCAAAACTTGCGTTATTCTTTGAAGCTTAGCGAGAGCTTGAAAAGATTCAGCTGGCACCCTCACACCTCACTACTGCTTTCTACTTTTATTCCCCTTCACAGGTTGGCACACATTATACCTTGGAGTAAAGTGTATGCGTGGGGTCTGGCCAGAACCTAGTTAAATGTTGCTTTAAAATCGGCAGATGAAAACTGAGTGCTTATAGGAGCCGCTCACCCTCTGACTTCACTTATTTCCATCATATCTGAACCCGCATGCTCAATTACGAGAAGGAAATTAAAGAACTGACTTCAAGACGTCACAAAGCATTTTACAAGCAATGAGGCACTTTTGGAATATAGTCACTGTGGTTATGCTGGAAACACAGTAGCCAATTTCCACAGCAAGCTCCGACGAACAGTAATGGGATAATGACCAGATCATCTGTTACAGTGATGCTGACTTAGAAGTGAAATAGCATTATTCCAAAAACTGCTCTGTGCTGGACTTTTTTTAAAACATCTGCAAAAGTTGTGGATTCAAATGCCACTTCAGGATTCGAGCAAGATTATCAAAGCCTGATACTGCAGCATACCACTGAGTCGACAAGATGTTAATCCAAAGATCATCTTCGCTCTCCTGAACGTACTTTAAGACGAAAGCCTGTCTACTATCCTGGTCAATATTTCTATCTCAAAAGAAAAGTTTAAAACATCACCAGCTTGACCATTATGAAATTAAAATACAGTGACGATAATTCTAAAAGTGACTACATTTCCAAAGCATCTCATCACCTGTACAGCACTTTGGCACAAGCAAGTGGTCACGAAAGGCACTATATAAATGCACAGCTGTCTCAATATTTGATAACAATGCAGAATAAACAACAAGAATAGATGAAAAGCTGCATAAAACATTAACACCTGCATTAAAACAGCACAGGCAGTGCTTTATTCTGATTGTGATCTAATGGTAATTAATAGTTCAAAGTTTGTGAGAAGATTTGTAGCTCAGGTGCTCGTTGTTGTGGTATGTTCGCCGAGCTGGGAAGTTGTGTTGCAGACGTTTCGTCCCCTGTCTAGGTGACATCCTCAGTGCTTGGGAGCCTCCTGTGAAGCGCTTCTGTGATGTTTCCTCCGGCATTTATAGTGGTTTGTCTCTGCCGCGTCCGGTTCCAGCTGTCCGTTGCAGTGGTCGGTATATTGGGTCAAGGTTGATGTGGTTATTGATTGAATCTGTGGATGAGTGCCATGCCTCTAGGAATTCCCTAGAGAACAGCCAGGGAATTCCTAAAGGCATGGCACTCATCCACAGATTCAATCAATAAGCACATCGACCTGGACTCAATATACTGACCACTGCAGTGGACAGCTGAAATTGACAACCAGAAGTGGCAGAGACAAACCACTATAAATGCCGGAGGAAATATCACAGAAGCGCTTCAGAGGAGGTTCCCAAGCACTGAGGATGTCACCGAGACAGGGGACGAAACGTCTGCAACACAAATTCCCAGCTCGGCGAACAGAACCATGGTAATTACTAGTGCTTGCCTCAGAGTCAGAAGATAGAGAATTCAAGTTCCACTCCGGATTCATGAGCACTCAACCCTGGCTGATACTAGCTGCACTATGCTGTTGAAGGTGCACCCTTTTGGGTGAGATACTAAACCAAAGTCATTTCTGTCCTCTCAGGTGAAAATAAGAGTTAGGCGAAAGTGAGGACTACAGATGCTGGAGATTAGAGTCGAGAGTGCAGTGCTGGAAAAGCACAGCCAGTCAGGCAGCATCCGAGGAGCAAGAGAATCGATGTTTCGGGCAAAAGCCATTCACCAGGAATGAGGCTGTGAGCCGAGGGGGTGGTGAGGTAAATGGGAGAGGGGTGAGGCTGGGGGGAATGTAGCTGACAGTGCGATAAGTAGATGGAGGTGGGGGTAATAGTGATAGGTCGGAGAGGAGGGTGGAGCGGATAGGTGGGATGGAAGATGGGCAGGTAGGACAAGTCGTTATGAGGGCGGTGCAGAGTTGGAAAGTTGGAACTGGGATAAAGCGGGGGGAGGGGAAATGAGAAAACTGGTGAAATCCACATTGGTGACGGCATTTATCTCACCACCTCTTCGGCTCACAGCTTCATTACTGATGAAGGGCCTTTGCCCAAAACGTTGATCCTCTTGCTCCTCGGATGCTGCCTGACCTGCTGTGCTTTTCCAGCACCACACTCTCGACTGAAAATAAGAGTTCCATGGCATTTATCCAAGATGATTCTGGTAAGTCTCCATTTATCAATGCTGCTGAATCATATTATCTCATTGCACTTTATATATTGACTAATGCATTTTGCTACATCCCCAAAGCTGCAAAGTATATTGCACTGTCCCAACATCATAAAAAGTTTCTCCTTGTTAATAAAGGAGTTAAATGCACAAACAGGCAAACTTCAGTCAGACCAATAAAACCTGCCCTGTATAAATATAATTAATATTGAAATCAATTCCTATAATTTTAGTAAATAGCTACATAGCCGTGGGCAGCACGGTGGCACAGTGGTTAGCACTGCTGCCTCACAGCGCCAGAGACCCGGGTTCAATTCCCGCCTCAGACGACTGACTGTGTGGAGTTTGCACGTTCTCCCTGTGTCTGCGTGGGTTTCCTCCGGGTGCTCCGGTTTCCTCCCACAGTCCAAAGATGTGCAGGTTAGGTGAATTGGCCATGCTAAATTGCCCGTAGTGTTAGGTAAGGGGTACATGTAGGGGTATGGGTGGGTTGTGCTTCGGCGGGGCAGTGTAGACTTGTTGGGCCAAAGGGCCCGTTTCCAAACTGTAAGTAATCTAATCTAATCTTACTTTACTTCACAACACAATTTCAAATATTCAGGAACAGTAATCTGATCATTGTGTGCAGTCTAAGATCAAAAAGGCACAGAGATAAGGTAACAATGTGCAGCTGAATGAAGAACACAGCAAAGAAAGTCTATGGGCAGGGGTGGTGGAGAGAAGACTCTCCACTTGTGAAACCTAGATTTTGAGACCTTCAATGATCAAGATTTCAAGCAATCTGGATTATTCTGGAGGAGACAGCAATGAAGAGATATAGGTTATCTGATCGTAACACAGCACTCAAGAATATCAGGCCACACCATACAGTGGAGATACGATGAAGGCATTCAAAATCATGAGTTGTCTGGACAGAGCAGAGAGGAGGAATCTGTTCAAGAACCAGAGGGCACAGTTTTAAGGTAATTGGCAAAAGAAGCAACAGCAGTACAAGGAAAAATGTGTTCATGCAGCAAGAATCTGCAATGATCATGATGGAGGCAGATTCAGTTGGAGGTATTTAAAAGGATATTGGGTCATTATCCAACAGGAAAAAGTTGTAGGGCTACAGGGTAAAGGTGGGAAAATGGCATTAGGTGGATCGCTTTCGCAGACAGCAAACATAAATAAGACTGGTTGAACAGATTTCCCCTGCTGTAACTATTCTATATTTCCAAATCTAGTTTTTAGGTAACAGTTCCAAAGTTGCAACTCATTTCAAGATGTTAAAAAAAAACCCTGCTGTTAAATGGCATCAACCTGCAATTGTTTTATGATACAGAGATTTTAGTTTGGGGTGTTTAGATTACACTATAGTAACTAAAAGGTTCCTATACTAATCTGAGCCACCTAGACTGCGAGAGAAGCAGACATCAAAACTTCCTTGTCGAGAAGTTATAAAAAAGGAGGGAAGTTCATTCAGGTTTTTTCTGGAGGATACATCTGCAGTCATGTCCAAACTACTTCCAGGAAATATCTAAGTGGGTCAGTTACCTACTTTCTTGCTCCAGCAATGCAACATGTGCTGGGGAAAACAATCCATTTATGGATATATTAAAATAATGCTTCTGTATAAATTTCTGGTCTACTCACCCATACCTTCTGCTACTATGTCTAACGTCATACTTTGATATGAACATTTTTCATTATAAAATTTCTCTGTCAACATTTCGAATGAGCAGTGCCTATGCAAACCTGTCACACTGTAATCACATCTCCTACCAGTAGTGGCATATTATTGCCTTTTCTGTATCTACCAGCTCTAAACCTGTATTGCAAGGTTTGACTCGGTTCGCTCATCTGCTTCACTTAATCAAATTTGAACTACCTCAAAGAAACAAGGCTGGAAGGCAAGGCGAGGAAGGGGGGGGATTGAATCCCAACTGCATACTCAGACCTTTGGATTTTACTTTATCAGGAGACTACGTTTTATTTTAAATCTCAGGGTGCAAGGCATCAGGAAATCAATCAATCCTTTATTAAAATAAAAACAAGTTTGGACAACTAGTATGCGGTTAACAACTGCCCCTTAACAAAAATCTGACATTGTTCGAAACAGAAAACAGTTGTTTGGTAAAAAGCCAAAGATTTCAGTATCTTCATGCACAGGCCAGAAAATTTCTAAGGCCTTGCTCCCACTAGAAATTCTCAGCGTTTTTATGACAAATCATCATATCATACACTTCATTTTACTTCACAATTGAAATCTTTTCAACTAAATGTTATCATTTTTTTTGGAGGGGGAGAGAGGGAAAGAGAATGTTGGAAGAATGCACTGATCATTGGCCTGCGCACTCACTGGATGTATGAAACAAAGCCTTTGTGTGGCATGCATCCTCTAGCTGTGCAACACCCTGTTAATTTTCCAAAGAATTACACCCATAAATAAAAAGTACTTTTTTTGGGTGCCAGAATTTTGCTGTAAGAGGTTTTATGAGCACAGTGGAAGAACATTAGCTTGGGACAGCAATGTAACTCTAAACATGATATTAATGGAAGCAATAATGCTCTCCCAGTAGAAATAAAATTATATGCAGCCAGGTGAAATTTTTCTGCACAGCTATCGGTTGCAGTATAACACAATTCCACAGAGCACTACTTCCATTCCATCAGTTTAACTATCCTACTTCCAATGGCACAAAGTTCTGTTTAATGGGTGGTAGGTAATTTTTTTCCAAGAGAATAAAATATCATAAATAGCAGAAATTTTGTTGACTCAGAAGACTGGGTCTTCAAGTTCCATTCCACTTAACCACACAACAAACACTATGAATTATCCTTCCTTGAATGCCTCTCCATTACCTTGCTGACCTTTGGACCTCAGACCATCTTCATTATAAAAACCATCTCTAACATTTCCATGGCTTAGCACACTATATTATCAAACGATTCTTTAAACATCGCACCCTGTTTTCTATCGCTATCAAGATGAGCATTTTTATTACAAATGAGGGTAATCTTCATAATTCTGTCAGAATGTACTATCATACTCCAAAATCATGATACTCCATTATCCTCATGTTGAGACACCTCCATGCCCTCGTCTCTCCTTATCTTTGAAGTGCACCCCAGTTCTACAACATCTCTGCTCTATTCATTCTGCTGACCTCTGCCTCGTCAGCATTAACCATTTGTTCCACAGCTGGTGGCCAGGCCTTCAGTGACTTAAGATCCCACTCTTTGGAATTTTCTCCCTAAAATAGTTTACATTGTGTATACAGCACAGAAACATGCCTCGCAGTCCAACTATTCCGTGATAGCGTTGGTATACTAAAATATTTGAATTGTTTGAAGTAAAGGTGAAGCCGCCAAAGTCCATTGGTTTGCTCTTGCAGAAAGAGAGCGCGCGAGAGAGAGCATGCGAGAGAGAGATATGACCAGTGATGGTTTAACCTGAGCGCCACCATACTTCAGGCGTGGGCCGTCAGGTTAACCTCAGCTGGAGCGGGAATGTATTCCTGTACTAAAATGAACTCATTGTCACGCATGAGCAATAAATGCATATATTTGTAAAAACATAAAATGTTGAACAGGGAGGAATGTTAAGACACTTAGCAAGCATGGTCACTCAGTTCTTGACTGAGTTTGATGTGGTTTGTCCTACCTGTAAGATGACACTGTCTGGCTGGATGAAATTGCAGGCAGTCAGTGTGGTGAGGATAGTTCGTTGGCAGGATGGCCATAGACCAAGCAGTTTTCTACCACATGACAACACACTGGGGAACAAAGCAAGAAAGCATAATTACTATTGTGAAAATAATTACTATTGTGAAAACCAGGCAGTCTTCTGTTTAGCAATAAAAGTTTACTTTTATATCAGGTCTCGCACAACCCCAGGACACCTAATGAACTGGGGCGGCATGGTAGCTCAATGGCTAGCACTGCTGCCTCATAGCACCAGGCACCTGGGTTCCATTCCACACTTGGGCGACTGTCTGTGTGGAGCTTGCACATTCTCCCAGTGTCTAGCAGGTTTCCTCCAGGTGCTCTGGTTTCCTCCCACAGTCCAAAGATGTACAGGTTAAGTGGATTGGTCATGCAAAATTACCCATAGTGTACAGGGATGTGCAGGCTAGGTGGATTAGCCATGGGAATTACAGGTTGCAGAGATTGGGTGGGAAGCTTTTCAGAGGGTTGTTGTGGACCCCATGGGCTGAATGGTCTGCTTCCACACTGTAAGGATTTTATGAAAGCCAATTAAATGCTCTTCTTAAAATAAAATGTGGTCTCTGTTATAATGAGGCACCAGTCAAGGCTTAGTGGCTGTTCACTCTTTGTCCTGTCATATTTAAGGCACATTTCAGGTATTAGAGCACAAAATCTAGATTGACACGGTCACTGCAGCATCCAGGGAACAATCAACTTTAATGGGAGGCTCATGTGCTCTCGTAGGCAAACGTAAAAGGTCAAGGAATCATGTGACGAGGACAGGCGAGTTTTTAGATTAGATTAGATTCCCTACAGTGTGGAAACAGGCCCTTCGGCCCAACTAGTCCACACCGACCCTCCAAAGAGTTACCCACCCCCCTCTAATGCTCCTAACAACTATGGACAATTTAGCATGGCCAATTCACCTGATCAGCACATCTTTGGAGTACCCGGAAGAAACCCACACAGACATGGGGAGAAAGTGCAAACTCCACACAGACAGTCGCCCGAGGCTGAAATCAAACCTGGTGTCTTGGTGTCGAGGTCAATCATTCACCCCTGGCCCACTAAAACAAATTATCTCACCATTCTCACCTTGTTGGTTGTGGGATCTTGCGATGTGCAAACTGGCTGCTGAATTTTCAACAGTACAAGCTTCATAAGAAGTCACTGGCTGAAAATCAGCTTGTTCTATGGCAGTGTAGGTGCTCTCTAAATGCAGGAGAAAGTGAGGTCTGCAGATGCTGGAGATCAAAGTTGAAACTTTATTGCTGGAACAGCACAGCAGGTCAGGCAGCATCCAGGGAACAGGAGATTCGACGTTTCGGCCATTCCTGAAGAAGGGCCTGTGCCCGAAACGTCGAATCTCCTGTTCCCTGGATGCTCTCTAAATGCAAGCTTGTATTTCTAGCAAAAACTAGATTTTTCTTTCCTCCATTCCCATCAGAATCTCTTCAAAATCACCATGCTCTAACAAGAAGGGGATGATAAGCTTTCTCTGGAGTACGCACACCCTGCTCTTCAACTGCCTCATCTCAGGAGTTAGGGGAGGAGGAAACTAAAAGAAGTAAACACCTTCAAATTATTCTTTGTGATCAGAATGAAATTTTGCAATTCAGGTGCCCAACATTCTTTTTTGAATATTAAAAATCTTTATTTCTGAACAATGCTTTTATATTCCCATACCTTATCTATACTGCATTAAAAAAATCAATTCTCTCTATCAAGGCGTTCAAGGGTGTAAAGAACTATGTGGATACTTAACAGATCAGAACACCGATGGCACATCAATAAAATGTGGAGAATTAATTAAATAGGAACCAGAACCAAAACAAAGTCAGGATTTAATTTGAAGGAACTTAAACAACTGAGCCCCTGATTAAATGATGTAGGTTCAGCACAGCAAGCAGCATCAGTGTAGTTAATATAAACTGAGCTGCAAAAATAAAGGTAGTGCACTGAAAACAAACAGCCAGTCAGTCCACGTTTAAAAGAACCATTGGTCCATCTTTCAAATCAAAGTCTGTCCTTGAAAATCTCAAAGTCAGTGAAGGTTGCCAATGGAA
This sequence comes from Chiloscyllium plagiosum, assembly GCF_004010195.1. Taxonomy (NCBI): domain Eukaryota; kingdom Metazoa; phylum Chordata; class Chondrichthyes; order Orectolobiformes; family Hemiscylliidae; genus Chiloscyllium; species Chiloscyllium plagiosum. The sequence continues at coordinate 9,171,311 of NC_057735.1, forward strand.
ACATTGTCCCTTCTGTTCTTTCATACGTAGGGTAGTATCCTGCAAGAATCTGATTGTGTTTCATATTTTTAGCATTTCTTCTCAACTCTCAGTGCTGCCCAATAGCCAGACCACATCATTATGCAGTAAAGGAACGAGCAAAGAACAGGCTGCTGTAACATGCCCTCAATCAAACCTATTTGTGGTCAGTTTATCTGTCGAGTCAGACAGTAAAGTTGCGATCACAGGTGTGTTGATTTCCAGAAAACTACTCCATGGGTTGTTCAGCTGTTACTGGCTTGGAAACGACCTGATAACCCAGCTGTGTTCCTCTAACTACCCACCCAATAGAGGTCAAAAAGCTTAAAAATCAAGAACGTAGCTCACTCCATAACGATCAAAAGAAAGGAAAGTCTCAGAGTACTGGCTTCATTCCAACAGAAGAGGGCACCTTTACACAAATCAAGTATAACGACAGAGACAGAGTGTGGAGTAAACATTTTGAAGGTACGATTCAGTCCTAACAGGTAGGATTAAATTCCCCTTTTGCCCACTCTTGTATTCTATTACCAACAGCTGTTAGTTCAATGCACGAAAAAGGAAACAGCCCAAAGTTTCAAGCAAAAGAAGCACGTGTTTCAAAGAACAGATTGAGATACAGTGATAGGACAAAGCAGCGACCTTTGCTCTACATTTAATCTTTGTTATCAATAAGTGTTCCTGTTGGGTGCAAAGCTGGAAAATATTTCATCTGCAGTTCCACCTCAACATTAATGCTGGCATGCAAATAAATATTTTCTCAAAACATTACATTGATTGCAATTCCGGACATCTCCAAGAGACAATAAGAATTCCTTTTGTCTCTCTCAGAGTCACACAGCATGGCAACAGACCCTTTGGTCTAACGTCCATATCAACCAAATTCCCAAACTAAACTAGCTCTACCTTCCTGCATTTGGCCCATATCCCTCCAAACCGTTGCTATTCATGTACTTATCCAAATGACTTTTAAATGTTGGAACTGTACCTGCATCCACCACTTTCTCTGGAAGTTCATTCTACACACTAATCACTGTGTAAAAAGGTGGCCCTGAGGTTTTTTTAAAAATCTTTCTTCCCTCACTTTAAATATATGCCTGCTAATTTGGAACTTCCCCACCTTGGGGAGAAGACCTTTACTATTAATCTTATCTCATAATTTAAAAACCTCTATAAGGTCACCCTTCAACCTCCTATGCTCCAGTGAAAGAAATCCCAACCTGTCTTTACACCTCAAACCCTCCATTCCCAGCAACATCTTGGTAAATTCATTCTGAACCCTCTCCAATTTAATAATATCCTTCCTAAAACAGGGCAACCAGAATAGTATACAGTACTCCAGAAGTAGCCTTACCAACATCGTGTACAACCTCAATATGACAACCCAACTCCTATACACAAAGGTCTGAGCAATGAAGGCAAGTGTGCTAAACACCTTCTTAACCACCCTGTCTGAATGTGATGTAAATTTCAAAGAACTATGTACCCAAACCCCAAGGTCTCTTGGTTTTCCAACAATATCCAGGACCCTAGCATTAACTGTACAAGCCCTGCCCTTGTTTTTTTTTTACCAAAATGCAACACCTCAACTTATCCAAATTAAACTCCATGCGCCACTCAGCCCACTGACTCAATTAATCAAGATTCTTTGTCATCTTTGATAACCACCTTCACTGTCCACTATACCATCAATTTTGGCATCATCAGCAAACCTACTAACCATGTTTCCTTTATTCTCATTCAAATCATTTAGACAAAATGACAAACAAAAGTGGATTCAGTACTGATCCCTGTGGAACATCGCTGGGGAGACTCATAGTTCTATATTTCCCAGACTTCTCTTAAATAAAGTCACAACATTAGCCCATCCTCTGGCACCTGACCAGTGGTTAAAGATGAAACAATATTTCTCCTAGGGACCCAGCAATCTCCTTGCTAACTTCTCAGAATGACCTGGGATATATTTGATCAGGTCCCAGAGATTTATCCATCTTTATGTTTTCTAAGGCATCCAGAACTTCCTCTTCTGTATTGTGAACGGTTTTCAAAGCACCAATATTTATTTCCCTGAGGTCTGTATCTTCTATTTCTTTCTCCACAGTAAAAACCAACATGAAGTATTCATTTGAAATTGCTCCCATCTCCTGAGGTTCAACACAAAGACAACCCTGCTGATCTTTAAGGGGCCTATTTTCTGTCTGGTTGCTCTTAATGTACCTGCTGAATCTCTTTGGATTATCCTTAGCTTTATCTATCAAGGCTCCCCATATTCCCTCTTTACCTTCCTAATTTCCCTCTTAAGAATACCCCTACACTCTTTATACTCGAGAGATTAATTTGATCTCACTGTCTATCTCTAATAGATTATTCTTTTTTATTCTTGACAAGAACCTCAATATCTTTATTCATCTTTTGTTCTCTATTCTTACCAGTTTTACCTTTAACTCTCATGTTTACTAAGGCTTTGTCCAATATTTGTGTAACCCTCCAGCCAACCACTCAACTCATTTCTTTCTCAGCAGCTTAATGTAACAGCTGTTTTATTGGCCTCGGACTGTGAACTGAGGTGTGGCTTGTCTGTGTAGTAAGCAGTTATAGAGTCATAGAGATGTACAGCACAGAAACAGACCCTTCGGTCCAACCTGTCTCCTGGCGAGAGATTTGCTCGAGCTGCTCGGGAGGATTTAAACTAGTAAGGTGGGGGGGGTAGGATCCAGGGAGATTGTGAGGAAAGAGATCAATCTGAGACTGATACAGTTGAGAACAGAAGCAAGTCAAACAGTCAGGGCAGGCAGGACTAATAAATTAAACTGCATTTATTTCAATGCAAGGGGCCTAACAGGGAAAGCAGATGAACTCAGGGCATGGTTAGGAACTTGGGATTGGGATATCATAGCAATTACAGAAATATGGTTCAGGGATGGGCAGGACTGGCAGCTTAATGTTTCAGGATACAAATGCTACAGGAAGGATAGAAAGGGAGGCAAGAGAGGAGGGGGAGTGGCATTTTGGATAAGGGATAGCATTACAGCTGTGCTGAGGGAGGATATTCCCGGAAATACATCCAGGGAAGTTATTTGGGTGGAACTGAGAAAGAAGAAAGGGATGATCACCTTATTGGGATTGTATTATAGATCCCCCAATAGTCAGAGCGAAATTGAGAAACAAACTTGTATGGAGATCTCAGCTATCTGTAAGAATAATATGGTGGTTATGGTAGGGGATCTTAACTTTCCAAATATAAACTAGGAGTGCGATAGTGTTAAGGGTTTAGATGGAGAGGAATTTGTTAAGTGTGTACAATTTTCTGATTCAGTATGTGGATGTACCTACTAGAGAGGTGCAAAACTTGACTACTCTTGGGAAAGAAGGCAGGGCAGGTGACTGAGGTGTCAGTGAGGGAGCACTTTGGGGCCAGCGACTATAATTCTATTAGTTTTAGAACAGTGATAGAAGAGGATAGGCCAAATCTAAAAGTTGGAGTTCTAAACTGGAGAAAGGCCAATTTTGACGGTATTAGGCAAGAACTTTCAAAGGCTGATTGGAGGGGCAGATGTTCGCAGGTAAAGGGACGGCTGGAAAATGGGAAGCCTTCAGAAATGAGATAACGAGAATCCAGAGAAAGTATATTCCTGCCAGAGTGAAAGGAAAGGATGGTAGGTATAGGGAATGCTGGAGAAATTGAGGGTTTGGTTAAGAAAAAGAAGGAAGCATATGTCAGGTACAGACAGTATAGATCAAGTGAACGCTTAGAAGAGTACAAAGGCAGGAGGAGTATACTTAAGAGGGAAATCAGGAGGGAAATCAGGAGGGCAAAAAGGGGACATGAGATAGCTTTGGCAAATAGAATTAAGGAGAATCCAAATGGTTTTTACAAATAGATTAAGGACAAAAGGATAACTAGGAAGAGAATAGGGCCCCTCAAAGATCAACAAGGCGGCCTTTGTGTGGAGCTGCAGAAAATGGGAGAGATACTAAATGAGAATTTTGCTTTAGTATTTACTGTTGAAAAGGATATGGAAGATATAGAATGTAGGGAAATAGATGGTGACATCTTGAAAAATGTCCGTATTACAGAGGAGGAAGTGCTGGATACCTTGAAATGCATAAAGGCGGATAAATCCCCAGGACCTGATCAGGTGTACCCAAGAACTCTGTGGGAAGCTAAAGAAGTGATTGCTGAGCCTCTTGCTGATATACTCGTATCATCAATAGTCACAGGTGAGGTGCCGGAAGACTGGAGATTGGCTAACGTGGTGCCACTGTTTAAGCACGGTGGTAAGGACAAGCCAGGGAACTATAGACCAATGAGCCTGACGTCGGTGGGCAAGTTGTTGGAGGGAATCGTGAGGGACAGAATGTACATGTATTTAGAAAGACAAGGACTGATTCGGGATAGTCAACATGACTTTGTGCGTGGGAAATCATGTCTCACAAACTTGATTGAGTTTTTTGAAGAAGTAACAGAGGATTGATGAGGGCAGAGCAGTAGATGTGATCTATATGGATTTCAGCAAGGTGTTTGACAAGGATCCCCATGGGAGACTGGTAGGCAAGGTTAGACCTCTCAGAATACAGGAAGAACTAGCCATTTGGATACAGAACTGGCTCAGAGGTAGAAGACAGAGGATGGTGGTGGAGGGTTGGTTTTCAGATTGGAGGCCTGTGACCAGTGGAGTGCCACAAGGATTGGTACTGGGTACACTACTTTTTGTCATTTATATAAATGATTTGGATGTGAGCATAAGAGGTATAGTTAGTAAGTTTTACAGATGACACCAAAATTGGAGGCATAGTGGACAGCGAAGAAGGTTACCTCAGATTACGTGATCTTGATCAGATGGGCCAATGGGCTGAGAAGTGGTCGATGGAGTTTAATTAAGACAAATGTGAGGTGCTGCACTTTGGAAAAACAAATCTTAGCAGGACTTATACACTTAATGGTAAGGTCCTAGGGAGCGTTGCTGAACAGAGACACCTTGGAGTGGAGGTTCATAGCTCTTTCAAAGTGGAGTTACAGGTAGATAGGGTAGTGAAGAAGGCGTTTGGTATGTTTTCCTTTATTGGTCAGAGCATTGAGTACAGGAGTTGGGAGGTCATGTTGCGGGTGTACAGGACATTAGTTCGGTCACTGTTGGAATATTGTGTGCAATTCTGATCTCCTTCCTATCAGAAAGATGTTGTGAAACTTGAAAGGGTTCAGAAAGTATTTACAAGGATGTTGCCAGGGTTGGAGGATTTGAGCTATGGGGTGAGGTTGAATATGGAGCATTGGAGGCTGAGGGGTGACCTTATAGAGGTTTATAAAATTATGAGGGGCATGGATATGATAAATAGACAAAGTATTTTTGCTGGGGTGGGGGAGTCCAGAACTAGAGGGCAGAGGTTTAGGGTGCGAGGGGAAAGATAAAAATGGGATCTAAAGGGCAATGTTTTCACGCAGAGGGTGGTATGTGTATGGAATGAGCTGCCAGAGGAAGTGGTGGAGGCTGGTACCATTGCAACATTTAAAAGGCATTTCGATGGGTATATGAATATGAAGGGTTTGGAGGGATATGGGTCAGGAGCTGGCAGGTGGGACTAGATTGGGTTGGGATATTTGGTCGGCACAAGAAATACTCCTGGAATGAGTGAGTGAGTGTCTGTGTGTAGGATTTAATATGCCCTATTCTACAGCATCCAAGATACCAGTCTAAGGTCAATCCAACCAGAGACTGAAACATCTGGTGTCAGTGACTTGGTTACCAGAGACTTCAAAATTACAAGTTCAGCCGTATCAGCTTCTATTGAAAAAATGTTAAATTGGAATATTTCCAATCAAAGATGGAGATATGAACTCATGTATAGACTCCTGAAGAAGGGCTTATGACCGAAACGTCGATTCTCCTGTTCCTTGGATGCTGCCTGACCTGCTGCGCTTTTCCAGCAACACATTTTCAGCTCTAATCTCCAGCATCTGCAGACCTCACTTTCTCCTATAGACTACATTTAGTCTTACTGTCCTCTTGGAGTAAACAATCAACTCATTTCCTGCTCCTGATTACAAATCAGATTCTTACTGCAAAATTATTTGTTCAGGCAGCAGTGAATATTGTCTGGAGTTCACTCGTTCAAACTTTATACTCTGTTAATTACACTTTCCCAGGATTTAAAAAGCTCTTGTTTCCTGACTGTACATGCAGAAAATTCTTCAAACACCATTCTTCAAGTTCCTGGGATCTTTCAATGTGTTAAAAGCAATAAATCAAAGCATCGGATCTGCCTCAGCCATGATGTCCTCTACAGCCAAACAGTTGGACATTCATCCACTCATGACTGCTCATGGATAAAACTACTTGGAGAGCTGTCAGTTCCTACAGCAGGAGAGAATTGGGAAAACTAGCACGGGTAGAAACTGATGATCGTTACTTTAGCATCACCATAATAGTCCAGTGTATTTTTTAAATTCATTCATGGGATGTGAGCATCACTGGCTAAGCCAGCATTTATTGCCCATCCCTCGTTGCCCAGTGGGCAGTTAAGACTCAGCCATATTGCTGTGGGTCGAGAGACAGACATAGTCCAGGACCAGGTGCGAATGGCACTTTCCTTCCCTATAGGGCATTGTGAACCAGATGACGTATTACGACAATTAGCATTGGTTACATGTGGTTAGCTTTTCCTTGCAGATTTTTAAAATGGAGTTCAAATTTCACCATCTGCCACAGTAGGATTCAAACCCATATCCTGAGAACGTTAGCCTGGGTTTTTGATTACTCAACCAGCGACATGACCTCTACACACTGCCTAATTTGTGAGATGCAGAGCAGTGATACATTACCAAAACATAAATGCCAAAAGTTAGAAAATCCCCTTTAATGAAAAATCTTATGCTGTCATATCCGTTCAATTACCAAGACTATTTTTGTTGCTGTCATCTTATTATAATTTTTTAAATCTACAGCTACAATGGACACATGGTGAAGCTACAAACTGTGGCTTCTGGTGGCATTTATTGTCCCAGTTCTGTATTTACCAGCTCTCCAAGCCCATTAAAAGCCTCTGTACAGTACTCTGGCACCATCATCTCTTATCTTCTAAGTTTGTTTCACCAATGGCTACAACTGACCTTGACACCCATATACAACGCCACAATAGATCAAACAATGAACTACTCTTCATTTCGCTTTTTGCCAAGAGTCACTTCCAAACCCGTGTATGTAAAAACAGCTGGAGCATACCCTCAAAACAATATCTTCAATAAAGGAAGTGGTTCTTTTTCAAAAAAATTGTATTTCCTTTGTTGTATCTAATCATACACTACTGAGTAAAATAGCAGCATTAAATGCAGTCCTTGAGGATTACAAATCCAACACCATTGGACACAGTATAAATCATCTTATATTTAAACAGTCAGAGTTTCAGTGCAAGCTCTGCCCAGCACAAGATACATCTGGACAATCTGTCATTTGTCAATAGTCTGCACTCTCTTGGAGGTAAATCAATCACAGGGCGACTCATCAATGCACTGCAAAGATTGAGAAGTTGCTCAATTTAATGAGTCTAATCTCAAGTCTCCTGACACATCGTGAGAGATAACAGATCTCTTATGCTAAGCCTCATATAGTGCAGCCAACGACACACCTGTTGCCATACAGGTTACAAACAATATAAAAGATCTGTGATCCTTCCACAATAACCAACATGCTCCACCACTGGCAAGTTCTGTAGGACTGGTCATAGGCCAGAACTTCTGCAAGGTCTGTTGCACAAGCACAAGACAGCAGAGTGTCATAATCAGTCCAGCAATATTGCAGCCTTGGTAAATCAGTCAGCAATGCCACATATCAGCACTTTAGCAGGTTATTTGCTAGATTTTTTTCATAAATGCACAAGGGAAGTGGTTGAATGCTGTCAGTGAAAATATAAATTATGGCCACATAGGAAAACAATCACTCAAAATAAAAATTCATCTCAAGCCCTGAATCCCAACATCAAATTGCCACTTATTTATCCATGCTAACTGGACTGTGCTGAAACCTTTAAGTAGAGCATTGTCTGTTATTTGACACCAAAAACTTACTGTCTGAAGTTAAAAAGTGGCATAGTGACCCATCCCATTGTTTCTGCTGTCCGTCGCTGTTTGTTGCCTTCAGATGAGGTCCCAGGAGGGGGAACGGGAAATGCATACAACGTCAGTGTCAAAAGGGTCTCTTGTGGCAGCTGATTAATATTAATTGGAAAACAGATGCTGAAAGAGGCAAAGGAATACAAGATTAAAACACAGCTCAACTCATCATTTTGAAATCTTTTGGATTGTTTGGCTAGAGAAGAGAGTTGTGTAGAGTAACGATGCTGAGAGAACAGCTAAGAGCAGAGTAACCTTTTGAAGTTGAGGGAGGCGGGGAAAACAGGATGAACAGTGACTACATACTAATTATGAACGGTTTTATTTGGTTTAAATGCCACTGGATTCTTGCTACACAGCTGTCAGTATTTGAGCAAAGTGAGCATTGCCAGATTTACTAAAGGGTCACACATAAAAGGACATTCACTTTGGAATGAGGTACTGGAGGTGCTTTTCATGTTGCTGGGCCACAACATGCATCAGGAAAGGATGACTGACTGTGTGGAGTTTGCACATTCTCCCTGTGGCTGTGTGGGTTTCCTCCGGGTGCTCCGGTTTCCTCCCACAGTCCAAAGATGTGCAGGCCAGGTGAATTGGCCATGCTAAATTGTCCGTAGTGTTAGGGAAGGGGTAAATGTAGGGGTATGGGCGCTTCGGCGGGTCGGTGTGGACTTGTTGGGCCGAAGGGCCTGTTTCCACACTGTAAAGTAATCTAATCTAAAATCTAAAGATGACATAATAAAACTAAAGCTAGAAATCTGAATTGGCCAAAATAAGTGAACTACACAGAACGTACAACACAGAAACATGCCATTTAGCCCAACTGCTTCTGGGAGGTGTTTACACTCGATAGAAAGCATATTAGGAAAAAAAAAACTTACTTCTATATGTGCAGAACAAAGTCTCTTTTACTCACTTTTGGTCCCATATAAGAAGATGGAACAGGTACTTGTAGACATGAGCTTTCTTGGTCTGCAGCTGACCACACAACTCTTTCCCACCATGACTGAGGCCACATGACAAATAAAAATCTTCATAACTGATGAGGCCGGGGAAGGAAACAAGAATAAAGTTAATGATAAACCCACTGTTAATGTCACCCTTGATCACTATTCAGTTCCAAACTTCTTGTGTACTCAATTTTGATCAAACAGATTGGTTATCTTCTGTCTCAGTAGCCTGCATCCCAATCTACTCAAAAACTAGAAGATGGTTTCAAGATGCACTTGGCTGTGAGAAATTCACATTATTCAGTAACCTTTGCTTTGCACCTCTCAGTTTTGGAATACAATAAAAAAAATTCAAGGGAAGGTTTACAACAATGTTGCAAGTGCTTGAAAATTGGATGATGAAAAATTGGATAGGCAAGGGTGGTTTTCCTTGGAAGAGACAAGGCTGAAAGATAACTTAATTGAAATGTCCAAAATAACAAGAAGGTTGGATAGAGTGGACGGAAAAGAGCTGCTTCCCCGAGTCGAAAGGCAAATTAACAAGGGCACAGAATTAAAGTGATTGGTAGAAGAATTAAAGGGAAATGAGAAGTATCTTTTTCAATCAGAAAATGGTGGATGTCTGGAATTCGATGCTTAGTTTGATGTTGATATTGAAACTTTCAACTCATTTAAAAGGAACCTGGATTTGCACCTGAGGTTCTGTAACATACAAGGTGCTGAGAAGCAGGATTTATTCAGGGGAGGTGGTAGCAATAGTGGAGTTATATAATTGGACCAGACCTAATAAAACTCAGGCCCCTGTTTTGGGACATGGGCTCAAATCCCATTACAGCTGCCGGTGAATTTTTATTTTTATTCATGTGTGCAATAGTAGTGTCACTGGCTGGACAAGCATTTATTGCCCATTTCTAGTTGCTCTTGAAAAGGTGGTGGTGAGCTGCCTTCTTGAACTTTAAGTCCATGTGTTGTAGGTAGACCAACAATGCTGTTAGGCAGCAAATTCCAGGATTTTGACCAAGCAACACTGAAAAAACAGCATTATATTTCCAAGTCAAAATGGTGTGTGACTTGGAGAGGAACTTACAGGTGGCAGTGTTATCATGTATCTGCTGTCTTTTTCCTTCAAGATGGTGATAGTGATGAGTTTTGAAGGTGCTTTTTCAGGAGGCTTGGTTAATTTCTGCAGTGCATCTGGTCGATAGCACACGCTACTCTATTGAGCATCAATGGTGGAGGGAGTGGAGGTTTGTAGATGTGGTGCAGTCAAACAGGTTATTTTGTCCTGGATGCTGTCAAGCTTGTTGTGTGTTGTTAGGACTGCACTCATTCAGGCAAATGGGGATTGTTCCATCACATTCCCGAATTATGCCTTGCAGAAAGTGGACAGGCTTTGAATTCAATGAAAAGCTAGCCTAGTAGTGATCATATAACCATTGAGTCTTAGAAATATACAGCACAGAAACAAACCCTTCGTTCCAACTCGTCAATGATATCTTAATTAACCTAGTTCCATTTGCCAGCACCTCGCCCATATCCCTCTAAACCCCTCCTATTCATGTACCCATCCAGATGCCTTTTAAACGTTATAATTGTACCAGCCTCTACCACTTCCTCTGGCAGCTCGCTCCTTACACTACCCTTTGCATGAAAAACATTGCCCCTATGTCTCTAGTTTTGGACTTCCCCATTCTGGGGAAAAGACCTTATCTATTTACCCTATCCATGCTGCTCATGATTTTATAAACCTCTAAAAGATCATCCCTTAGCTTCTGATGCTCCAGGGAAAATAGCTCTTAGCCTATTCAGTCTCTCCCTATAGCTCAAGCCCTAGAACCCTGGCAAAATCCTTTTAAAACTTTTCTGAACCCTTTCAAGTTTCACAACATCCTTCTTTTAGCAGGGAAATTGAAATTGCATGTAATATTCCAAAAGTGGCCGAAACAATTTCCTGCACGGTCACGTGATATCCCAACTCCTGTTCTCAATCACTGACCAATAAAGGCAAGCTTACCAAATGTTTTCTTCGCTATCCTATCTACATGCGACTCCACTTTCAAGGAGCTATGAACCTGCACTCCAAGGTTTCTTTGATCAGCAACACTCCTGAGGACCTTACCATTAAGTGTATAAGTCCTTCAATAGGTTAACTTGCTACTGAAAGTTTTAATTCATAAAAATTTCTAGTGCTAACCTGAATTCATGTTTCTTCCACAGGGTTGAAAGTGTGAATTACTTAATTATACATAGTTGCAGGAAAGTTTTGCTCACTGTGTTTACTTACTCTGCAAATATTACAGTTATTTATTCAGCAAAGAACAGGCTACTTATTGCATAAAGTGTACAGTTCCTATTTATTAGCCACAATATAGTTTATGCGTGTAAGTGTCATACAGCATGGACATAGACTCATCCATATTGTGCCTAAACTCTATTTCTGTGAAAACGAAGTGCATTTTCACTCAGGAAAAATTTGTGTCATCCAGCAGCAATTTTAACCAAAGAGTACAACAGTTTTAATTATGTACCATCCAATTTGAACCAAGCAATGTGGTAGAGCAGATGAAAATATATTTTATATCGGTCTTCATAGTAGAAGATACTAATATCTTTCCAAAACAAAACAAAATAATCAAGGGAAAAAAAGAAATAAACACAATAACTATCACTAGAGGAAAAATTACTAGAGAAACTAATGGGACTAAAAGTCTCCTGGGCTTGATGGGTTTCATCCAAAGATATTAAAGAAAGTAACAATGACAGTAGATGCCTTGGTAGTAATCTTTCAAGAATTCTTGGATTCAGGAAAAGTCTCACATGACTTCAAAACTGCCGAAGTATGACCTTTACCAAAGAGGGAAGGAAACAAACAAAAAAAAAGTTATCAGTTAGTTAGCTTAACACCTACCATTCGGAAAAGACAAGAATCCATTAAAAAGGGTGTAGTGGCAATGAATTTAGGAATGCATAATATAATTAAGCAGAGTCAGCGTGGCTTCACAAAGGGAAAAATCACACCTGACAAATTTATTAGAATTCTTTGAGGACGTAACAAGCATGAGATATAAAGGGGAATGAATAGATGTAATATATTTGGATTTCCAAAAGGCTTTTGATAAAATGCTGCACATTAAACAATTTAATAAGAGCCCATGCTATTGTGAGTAGCACTGATAGATGATTGGCTAATAGATGACAGAGAGAGTTGGGACAAGAGGGCCATTTTCAGGGTGACAGCCTATAACTACTGGTGTCACATGGATCAGTGCTGTGACCAAATTTATTTGCAAAGTATATTAATGTCTTGGATGGCGTAAAATGAATGTTCCATCATCACTTTAGCGAATGACACAAAAACTGGTGGAAAGGAACGTAGTGAGAATGAGAAAAAAGGTCTACACACAGAGAGAGAGATAGAGAGAGAGAGAGAGAGTGGGGGAGAGAGACACACACAAATTAACTGAGTGGGCAAAAACTGACATGGAAGGTAAAATATTAGGTTGTGCACTGTGGCTGAAAGTGTAGAAAAGCTGAATATATTCAAGGAAAAGCTGCAGCACAGCAGTGTCTGGGAGTCCTTGGGCATGAATCACAAAAGTGCTAGCACTCAAGTTCAGCAAATAGTTGGGAAAACAAAATGTAATGTTGGCCTTTGTTACAAAAGGAATGGAATATAAAAGTAGGGAGATCTTGCTAAAACTATGTAAGGCACTAGTGAGATCACACCTTACTGAAGGAAAGCTATACTGGCATTGGAGGAAGTTCAGAGAAGTTTCGGTAGGCTGACACTGGTTGTGGAGGGGTTTCCTTATGAGGAGAGATACATTAGATTAGGCCTGCACTCATTAAAGTTTAAAAGAATGAGAGATGGCCTTATTGAAATAGACAAGATTCCTTGGGGCTTGACCTGGTAGGTGTGGAGAGGAATATTTCTAGAACGAGAAGATATAATCTCAGAATAAAACAGAGATGAGGAGGAACTTCTTCTCTTAAAAGGTCATGGAATCTTCGAATTGTTTAATACAGAGAGCTGTTGAGAGTGGGTCATTAAGAATATTCAACACAAAGTTAGTCAGATTTTTAATCAATAAATGAATCAAGAATTATGGGGAGGAAAGGGAGGAAAGTGAAATGAAGATTATCGATCAGCCATGTTCCTATTAAAAGGAGATTCAAAGGGCTGAATGGCCTAATCCTCCTCCAAATCAGATGGTCTTATAATTTTGAATCAGGGAAGAGACTGTAGAGAGAGAGAGAGAGAGAGCAGGAATTCATGTTGCAGAATTGCTTACAGTGTAACTCTATATTACAGCTAATTATTTTGCATCTATGGATTAATCTTAAATGATGAAGAATTCCTGTCTTTGTAGTGTCAAGGTTATTCACTGGGTAAATGAATGAAAACTGACCAATTCAGGCCGAGGTGGAGGATGAACAAAGATAATTGGCAACCATTTTCTAGTGCAGAACAGAAAAGTTTCTCTAGTAGTTTAATGTTTGGGCTGGAAAAGGGGCTTTCATTCCAAGTCAGTACATTCTTTCCTACAAGGACTTCATTTAAACAGTGCCATTAGCCCAGTAAAACATCACAAGGTGCTTCACAGGAGCATTACCAAACAAACAAAATTTGACAACTCGAAGGCAGTTTCCAAAACATTTAACGTGCAGCGAGTGTGAGTTGCAAAGATTCTTGAAACAGTTTCAGTTTAAAACTTGGAATGCTAATACAAGAGGGAGTTGGTAAAACTCCTTAAATAAATATATGTAATTTTGCTTTGGAAGCAATCAAACTGTAATCATACCTCTGCTCTCAGCGAGTTAAAACACTTCAGAGTGACAAAGAACAGTCTGTGCCCTTCCCCCTCCCTTGAATCTATACCTTGAGGTTAGTGTGGGAGCCAGCGAGAGGCAGAAGGACATCTGTCCATTGAAGATGCCTGCACAGAAAATGCTTCTCAGCACAGACCAAGCATGTGACAGGTGCCTGGCGACAAGTAGGGGGCGGATTACATCTGGGGACAAAGGCCAAAGGGCAAACAGAGTTTCCCAGGGTACATCATTTATCAGAGCCAATCGTCAATCAGCATACATTAGAGGTACACAATAGCAGAGGTCCCAAGGGGCACCGCAGTTTCTATCAGCCTTTTCTATGACACGGGGCCTTGGGAAGAGAGAGAGAGAAAAAAAAGACACTGTGGGAAGTTTCCCAAGATTCAAATAAACCCCCTCGGCTACTCCAAAGCAAAAAGCAGGTCAACAGGCATTGGCTGATACCTTTACCCTTCATACTGAGGCATGCTGTCTGCTGTTTGTTAAGAGGCAAGAAAGAAACAGCAGAAAGGCTATTGTCCCTGTCACAGCTCCAGCCACAGGCCAGTGCAAAGGATTAACCCTTTCACTGGCCAATTGTGATTACACAGATGCTCTAGGGATCACACAGACTTCTATTTCGGACACTTAATTCACCTTGTGTCTATGATCCAAACTCTTTTCTTTTTTAAAAAAAGCACATCTATTTGATGGTGTCGCAAAGCACCTACTGGGCACCATCTGTTCTCTCAGCATTTCATTCCCAGGATATTGTGTGGATAGCACTAGCTGCATTTATGTCATTATAAACTTCTTCCTTCCTCACCGTAAGACGCTGATTTTCCAATAGCCTGGAGTCAACTAGCATCATGTCCATGTTACAATGTGCAAGTCCCATCGATGTCACCTACCTGATGAGGAATAAAAGCTGCCACAAACAACTTTCTAGAAGCACTTGCCAGAAACCTTGTTGAATAAGACAGCAAAGACCTGGCCGATTCCCCCACCCTATTCCAAGATTGCTATGACCAACTAAAGCACACAAACCACCACTTTGTTGCAAATTTCAAGCCAGTGTCTTTAGCTTCCCACTATGTGCTGTTTATTGTCCAGAAGATTGTACATTCAATTCTCACACTGATCACTCGTTCCAAGTCAGAGATTTAAGCACAGAACCCAGGGCATTCCTTTCTTTTCAAATGAAGGAGTTTTGTATAGTGGCAAGTCCTGTCTTTCTGATCATGCTTTAAAATCTAGGTACCACCAGACACCTCAGAGCAAGGTAGTGTATTTCACTTACCTATCTTGAAGTAGTAGATGTGGCATCCTGTCGATATTTATCCCTCAACTAATGCTTAAAATAAATTTGCTATTTCTGTGTCACGTTGTAAGCAAATTGGTTGCTGCAATTTCTACATTACCACATGCACTATACTTCAAAAGTACTTCACGGCTGTAATGTGCTTTGGTATATCCTGACGTGAAAAGCACTACTGAAATGCAAGATCACTCTTCCCTTAATTTGGTCATAATCATCCTCACCTTTCTCAAGTATCAGGCTCAAGGGTTCAAGCTTTACTGCAGATGTTTGAATATAAATCTAAGCTGACTCCTAGTGTGATCCAGAGGGGATTCTACACAGTTGAAAATGCCATTTTGAACAGCAGAAGAAGAAAACATTACTCCCCTCAGCCTAGTCTGAACAGAAATCCAGCTCTGAGGTGAACAGACAACAATGTATT
Source organism: Chiloscyllium plagiosum (assembly GCF_004010195.1). Taxonomy (NCBI): domain Eukaryota; kingdom Metazoa; phylum Chordata; class Chondrichthyes; order Orectolobiformes; family Hemiscylliidae; genus Chiloscyllium; species Chiloscyllium plagiosum. The sequence continues at coordinate 9,186,937 of NC_057735.1, forward strand.
CAGATTGTATCAGTCAATTGGAACACAATCTCTGCACCGAACTTCACCTCTTTGCCCCTAACTAGCAATTAATGCTTTCATATTTAAACAGCAATGTCATTACAACTGTACACAGGAAAAATATCCATTGTTTATGCATAATTCTTTGTCAGGAAAACTACATTCATTGATGTAGGCTTTTTCTGATATCAAAACTACAGAATATTATGGCTAATTACTGAACATTGAGAAATAGTAAGGAGATTTTAAAAATAAATTTACATTTCTCTTGAATATTCAGTGCGATTACGTGACAGTATTTCACTGCTGTACTTTCTATCTCATCTTCCGGTCTCCTTTTACTTGTAACAAGTGAAAAAGCAATTGGAAGACTCAGCTTCTGCTCATGGAGTCACAGATTTGTACAGCATTGAAAATGTCTATTCAGTCTATCGTGCCTATGCTGAGCATCCAAATGAGCTATCCACTTGACTCATTGTTTTGGTCTATCTCAATGGCCTTTTCAATATTGCTTTTTCAAAATTGAACCTTCAAAGCCTTACACAGATTCTGGTAGGCACATCAACAATCAGTCATGTGTTAAGATTCTTCCCATGAAACAAACTTGGTCCAAATACCTTTTATTTATATCTTTTGCTCCCCAATTGATCTGTCAGTGGAATTTTTTTTTCCTGTATATTTCCAATACATCTTCTCTCAAATTTCTTTGATCTAATGAGTAGAATCCTAGTTTCTCTAACCACAGCTGCAGCCAAGATCCATCTATTCTGCATCAACTCATAACTTCTTCTGTTCCTCTCCATGGTCTTGACATTCTCTTTAATTGGTCACAAATATCTTGATAACCTAAATCAATGGTCTGTAGGAGTTCAGCATTATTTATTCAGTACTGTATTCAGTATCCCGACTAATGAAGAAATTTATGCCAGAATAGCACTTTGGTGAGCTTCTGGATAAGGAACTGTAATAAATGTTCTTTGCTTCTTCATTTTCATTTAATTTCATTGAGGACTAGCCCAAACTTCCATGTTAAAAAAAAATGTTTTTTTTTTAAAATCGGCCCTTTTCAACTGCTACTCTTAACAAACCTGGCAAAAAATTATACACCTCAAATGCAATGATCTACCACAATGTCAGAGCATTATGCTGTAAATAAAGTATAACAGTGATGTGTATACCCCATGTATTACATTTCTATTAATTACTGCGAGTTTCTACATTGATTTTAGGAAGTTTGTTGATGTTTTTACATAGACATTTTTGAGGGATGTTGATTTCTCAAAGCTTTACTTGGTCAGAGTTTACTGTGATTTTGAGTACCTCTTGATTAGCCAGAATAGTTAATCAACTGGCACACTCCTTGTCCCGTAGGTGTTGGTTAATAAAAGGTTTGCTGTATTGGAGTCATAGAGACGTGCAGCACGGAAACAGACCCTTCAATCCAACTTGTCTGTGCTGACCAGATATTCCAACCCAATCTAGTCCTACTTGCCAGCACCCAGCCCATATCCCTCCAAACCCTTCCGATTCATATACCCATCCAAATGCCTTTTAAATGTTGCAATTATACTAGCCTCCACCACTTCCTCTGGCAGCTCATTCCATACACGTACCACCCTCTGTGTGAAAACGTTGCCCCTTAGGTCTCTTTTATATCTTTCTCCTCTCACCCTAAACCTATGCCCTCTAGTCCTGGACAACTCCACCCCAGGGGAAAGACTTTGTAGATTTATCCTATCCATGCCCCTCATGATTTTATAAACTTCTATAAGGTGACCCCTCAGCCTCCGACACTGCAGGGAAAACAGCTCCAGTCTATTCAACCTCTTCCTATAGCTCAAATCCTCCAACCCTGGCAACATCCTTGTAAATCTTTTCTGAACTCTTTCAAGTTTTACAATATCTTTCCGATAAGAAGATCAGAATCGCACACGATATTCCAACAGTGGCCTAACTAATGTCCTGTTCAGCCGCAAACATGACCACCCAACTCCTGTACTCAATACTCTGACCAATAAAACAAAGCATACCAAACACCTTCTTCACTATCCTATCTCCCTGTGACTCCACTTTCAAGGAGCTATGTACCTCCAAGGTCTTTTTGTTCAGCAACACTTCCTGGGACCTTACCATTAAGTGTATAAGTCCTGCTAAGATTTGCTTTCCCAAAATGCAGCACCTCACATTTACCTAAATTAAACTCTATCTGCCATTTCTCAGCCCATTGGCCCATCTGATCAAGATCATGTTGTAATCCAAGGTAACCATCTTCCCTGTCCACTACACCTCCAATTTTGGTGTCATCTGCAAACTTACTAACTATACTTCTTATGCTCACATCCAAATCATTTATATAAATGATGAAAAGTAGTGAACCCAGCACTGATTCTTGTGGCACTCCACTGATCACAGGCTCCAATCTGAAAAACAACCCTCCACCACCATCCTCTGTCTTCTACCTTTAATTAAATATTCCACTTATCATCTTGCAAAAGCTAAAGCACCAGTTTCCACCACAAACTGAAAGACCAACCTTTTCCAGGCTCCTTCAGACTTATACAAATATTCAAACAAAAGTGTGATCCAGAGGGGATTTTACACAGTTGGAAATGTTGATTTCAACAGCAGAGATTTTTATTTGACAGGCTAAACATAATTCCCTTACCTTGTTGCCCATGAGATGGGAATCCGGTGAGCTGCATAGATGGTAAAACAGAGGGGACTATCAACGAGGGAGGCACTTTGTGTTTGAGCATCCCTCCGGCATGGAACCACCGTGTGGAAATCTGCATTGAAACTGTTGCAGTAGAGTTCCACCAGATCCAGGATTGCAGCAGTTAAAGCTTCCCCTATTTTGGCTGTCATACAAAGATAAAAAAAAAATAAATAATCCAGCCCCCTTTTCAATGCATTGCTTTCTCTTTTAGCATTGAGCATCAAGATCATCTAGTGATGAGACTGAGGAACTTCTGCTAATGTCTCAGCTGGTGGAGGTACCTGAACCAAAAAGAGGTTTTAGCTTGGATCCCGGTCTGTGGTTTGAGTTGATCTCAGTTAGTAACAACTTTCTGCTATGGAAGGGGAAAAGTCAGTCAAGAGTTAATTTTTCTGATTAGTCATCAATGATTCTTGCCAGAAACATTTATATAATACTGCCAGATATGGAAGATATAGCTTGCAGCCACTCAGCATCTAGTCTCAAGCACACATAGAATTGTAATTTGATGAAGTACTTCATGGCAGTCATAGAAATTCAAATAACAGCATTTACGGTTTTTAGGAAAAGCAAGTAAAGGATCTGATAAAACCTCAAAATGAGTTAATTTCATTGGAAAACAAACAGGATCTCAAGATTGTGTACTGTAGAAAGTGACCATCTACACTCCATCTTTTCTCCACGCTTAAAGGATTTTTTCCCTGAAGGCTATTTTTTAAAGACTCTGGTGAAATAGCTGAAGAAATTATCCCATGCGTTTTCCATTATGGAAAATTTCTAGGAACAAAATGGGATCAAATTTTGAACTGCAAATAGAAAACTCCTCACCATGAAGGCAGAGAAAAGGTTATCTTTCATAGGGTATGTTAATCAGAGGAAGGCAGAAAACAACATGAATGCAAATCAACCCTAAAAAGCTCTCTGTTTGATATAAAATGGAATGCTCACCATAGTCTAAGGTTTTTACATGGGGAGTTGTTCTCAAACCAAAATAATTACAATAATGCATATGGATTAAACAATCTACACTTTTCAACTACCTGCTCCCTGCAATCGTCTCTCACTGCTTTCAAAATAATAAAACGAAGAACTGTGGATGCTGGAGATCTAAAACAAACAAAAACAAATTACTGGAGAAACTCAGCAGGTCTGGCAGCATCTTTCTCTCCACAGATACTGCCAGGCTGGCTGAGTATTTCCAGCAATTTCTGTTTTTGTGTTCTCCAGTGGCATCAATAGAAGCATGGTTCCACAGATGAGGAATTCAGTTACAAAGACAGTTTGGAGAAGCTAAGACAGAGTTCCTTGGAGAAAAGAAGGCTGAGAGGAGATTTTCTGGAATGTAACACACTCCTTGAGTGTGTAGTATAGGCAGCTTTAATCAGAGCATGCAAGAGAGATCTAGGCTCTAATCTGAAAAGTAAGAATGTACACAGCCAAAGGGAGAAAGCCATCAGAATGACACTAAGTGACATGCTCATATGGAAAGCTGGTTCATACTGAATGGTCTCCTTCAGTACTATACCAATTCTGTGAATCTGAACAGACATCTGGTGCCTCATAAGAGCACCCATTCTTAATCTGAAGGCAGCATCCAGGAGGGTTACTGCAACAAAAGGTTGTTCTGTTCATCGCCTGTCATTTACTGTGAGCCAGGGTGGGAAAAGATAACATTCAGTGACAATTAAGCGTCAGTAACTCTGGTTGATGCTCCTCACATAAATCACTAAGGTACCACAACTGAAATCAGGTAACCCAGCAAGGGTCAACAACTGAATGTGGTACCTTGGTGTACGTTCATCAGTATTTTCATTGACTTTAACTCAGGAAGAAATGTTGTATTTTTTTTAAATCCAACATTGTAGTCAGTAAAACGAATGAATAGGAAAGCAGCATCGCAACAGTGGTGGATGACCATATTTTTGTACACCATGTAGAACAAGCACTTATCCAAATGACAAAGAGCTGATCTAGAAAATGCATATGACAACTTTCAGGGCAAACTAGTAAGTAGTTGAAAGAGAAGGGAAGGGAAGGGGAGAGTTATACTGATGGAGTTAGACAAGAAAGGATGGATGAAGGATCAAGTGGAGCATAAACATGACTTGAGCTAGTTTCAAAGCTCCATCATTGGTAGCCCTGCTTTCAGTTACCTGGATCGAAGATAAGAAATTTCTTCTCTAACTCTCTCGACCTCTCTTTTTTTCCTTCAAGGTGCTCCTTAAACCTACCTCTTTGACCAAGCGCATGGCCATCTACCTTCTGTGGTTCCTTACCTAGTTTTCTGGTAATAACACACCTATGAAGTACCCTGCGTGTCATAATACACTAAAGGCACTATACTAGTTATTGTGGTTGTTGGATCAACATGTTGCCTAACTTTTCTGGTATGAATTTCAAAAAATAAAGCAGTTAATTATTTAATCCTTCCCTGATTTCAATCATTTCCTTCCAGCAACTATAACAGGAAGCTTTGTACACAAAAGGCATTTACTCAGCTCAGTTTCTATTGTTAAACATATAGGGATCTGTAATACACTGGCATTCACCTATCAGTCACACAAACCAGATCGTCCCATCTTTAATTCTCACTCTGTGTTGGTCAAGTCATTGATATGGAAACTACAATAGAGTTCAGCATCCCTAGGTAACAGCAAGGGCTGGAGGAAGAATGCAATCACATTACCACTGATTGCTATCGAGTGATTTCCTGATGTATTTTCATCTATGTGCCCACTTCACATGGAGACCAAAACTGGACCCCGCCTCCATCTCCCTCCCCAATCCCCACTTTATCCCTCCCCACTGTTTTCATCCAGTCATATAGAGATAAACAGCATAAAAACAGGCCCTTTGACCCAACTCGTTCATGCCGACAAGGCTTCCTAAACTGAACTAGTCCCATTTGCTAGCGTTTGGTCCATATCCCTCTAAACCTTTCCAATCCATGTACCTGTCCAAATGTCTTTTAAAAACTGTTATTGTATCTGCCATTACCACTTTCTCTAGTGACTCATTCCATATATGCATCACTCTGTAAAAAGGTTAACCCTCAGAACCCCCTCAAATCTTCAAGTGGCACAATATTTGTTGGATGGAATACTTGGATGCTCTATGTTGTAACATACAAAGTAAATTTTGCATTTCAGATCACTTGAGTGTTCCTTTGGGAAATAGCGGAGGCCATTATAGAGTTAGGCGCTGTATGACCTATTCAGTGACTCTGTTGCTCCTTTTTCCCCAAAGGGCGACATTCAGACTCAATTAGTAACAAAGAAATATGGAAAAATATCAATTCCATACCTCGATTCTCTCTCACTGTCAGCAAGCAGGGATCCTGGAAAGATATGTAAGAGGACATATTAACGATCCCGTTACTCACTGGGAAGATTACAGTTTGTGCTTAAAATGCTCTTTGTCCAATCTATTCTCTCAACTTCAACATCAATGTCGTTACTTTGATGCAAAAAACAGCTGGTACTTAATCATTAAATGTAAATAACTAATATATTATGTGTGTGTATCCTGCTCTGATTTGCTTTCCCAAAATGCAGCACCTTGCAAGATAGAAGCAGTCAAAGTTTCAGGCCAAGGACTTTTCTCCAAAACATCATTGACCTAAAACGTTAAGTTTGTTTCACTTTTCACAGATGCTGCCAAATCTGTTGAGAATTTTGCAGCATCCACAGTCACAGTATTATTTTCCTACAATTGTCTTCTACATGAATAGATTTGTTTCACCAGCTTATGGAAGCCAGGAATACCATGCTTCCTAGGAGCAGAGGTTCAAACAGAAGTCACAAGGCTGACTTAAGGTGTCAGATTCTGAATTCTAAAGGAGATAGCAGAACAAAGTAGACAAATGGGCCGAGGAGTGGCAGATGGAGTTTAATTTAGATAGAGGTGCTGCATTTTGGAAAAGCAGATCTTAGCAGGACTTATACACTTTATGGTAACACCTAGGCAGTGTTGCTGAACAAAGAAACCTTGGAGTGCAGGTTCAAAGCTCCTTGAAAGTAGAGTCATAGGTAGATAGGATAGTGAAGACGACGTTTGGTATGCTTTCCTTTATTGGTCAGAGAATTGAGTACAGGAGTTGGGACGTCACGTTGCAGCTGTACAGGACATTGGTTTGGCCACTTTTAGAATATGTCGTGCAATTCTGGTCCTCCTTCCTATCGGAAGGATTTTGTGAAACTTGAAAAGGTTCAAAAAAATTTACAAGGATGTTGCCAGGGTGGAAGGATTTGAGCTATAGGGAGAGGCTGAATAAGCTAGAGCTATTTTCCCTGGAGCATTGGACGCTGAGGGGTGACCTTATAGAGATTTATAAAATCATGAAGGGCATGGATAGGGTAAATAGACAAAATCCTTTTGCTGGGGTGGGGGAGTCTCGAACTAGAGGGCATAGGTTTAGGGTGAGAGGGGAAAGATGTAAAAGAGACGTAAGGGGCGACTTTTCACGCAGAGGGTTGTGCGTGTATGGAATGAGCTGAGGAAGTGGTGGAGGCTGGTACAATTACAACACTTAAAAGGCATCTGGATGGATATATGGATAGAAAGGGTTTAGAGGATATGGGCCAAATGCTGGCAATTGGGTCTAGATTAGGTTGGGATACCTGGACGACATGGACGAGGCGGATCGAAGGATCTGTTTCCGTGCTGTACATCTCGATGACTCTACAAATGAAAACCCTGGGCAGGCAAGGGTGGAGTGAATGTTTTGTTTTGAATTAATATACTAATTATGAGTCAGATAAATTCTTCATTGGTATTTTTCACACAATTACATGACCTTTTTTTGAAGATGAGAGCGTATAGCAAAAGTTCCAATGTGTGCACACACCACAGAGACTGGCAAGAGCCACAGATGAAGGGGAATTGGACTATGAAAGGCCTCTACCCCATAGTGCAAGTACCACTGTTGGACAAAACACTGCATTTTTAAACAGGAGATTCTTGACGGGGCAGAGGCAGACAACAGCTATTTCTACAAATGTCAAAAAGCATACTCATCATCAACTGTACAGCGGGTAGGCCTTTGACAGGAGCCCAACTTCTTTTAAGTCTTGTAAGTTTTGAAAATGCAATGGATGGGTGGAAATGGATTTCACACCAATTCCTTCCCTCCACTAATAAAGCTGACTATGAACATCGTAATTATTTGAAATATGAACAGACTTCAAAATACAGCAGCTAAAAGCAACAGCTTCTTTCAGTCTGAATCTTGCGATGTAAAAAGAGAGGAGTTCTTAAGTTATTCACAAACACCTGCCTTAATGTTGCTTATTCTGAGCGCAAAACATCCACTCTGTTTTTAAAATTAGCAGTTGGGTGGCACAGCGAGTCAAGCAGCTTCACTTTTCATCGCAGAGTTCAACTTTGACTCAAAGGATGAAAGTCCAATCTGCTCGCTAGCTGTAAAGATCCTAGGTAAAATGTGTGTTATGTCGTTGTTTAGAGAGATTACAGAGGCTCACACTTCTCAACTTCTGAGGGATAGTCACTAATAAGTTACGAGAATGACTTGTGAAATCTTATCCAAATATAAGCCTTCATCTTTGAAGATTACAAAGTTATTAGCATACCAATTAAATGACTTGGCAAATCTAACCCACTGCAGTACAGGCCAGTGTGTGGCTCATGAGCAATGTGTTTGCCATTGTATCAAAAGTCATGGATTAAAGGTCCACAGTAGAGACTTGAGAACTTAATGAATCCAGGCGGACCCTTCAACGCAGGACAGAGGGAGTACAGCAACATCAGAGATGACACATTCAGATGAGACACTAAGTCTTCATATTCCAAAATAAAAGAAAAGGAAGCTCACCCTGGTTTTTTTTGGCTAATATTTAACCATCGTTATAATAAATTGTAATTTCTGGCGCTTTCTCCCATTACCAGAGTAAAATGACAATTGTGTTTTCTATAGTTCAACACTGACTACACTTCAAAAAGTACTTCACTAACTCTGGAGCACTTTGGGATGTGGTGAGATTTTGTAAGATGCTATGTCAATGCAATTTTGTTCTTTATTTCTTGCACTACGTAGAAAACGTTTCAAATGTTTTCCTACCAACAGCCAGGAAGGACATGACAGAGACTACGATGTGAGCCAGTGACAGGGCATAAATAAAAGTCATCCTGAGGTAGCATATTGGCACAGAACTTAACACCAGGAAACAGCATCATGTACAAAAACAGCCAACAGGAAAATAAAAAGTTTACAATCAGAAACATTTGGATTTCTTTAAATAGTGCTACGCAAAACACAATGAGAATATTTGATAAAAGCATCAGCTGCACTCAGAAGATGAAAAGTAGCGAGAAGTGGGTTTCTGCACCTTCTGTATCCTGGGATGTAGCCGTGAGGGACAGGGTGGCAACTGATTCAAGGCATTGGTTATCTCCTGTGTCTCGACCAAGGCAAGTGCATTGCAAATGGCCATCACAGACTGAACCACCCTCTCGGCCTTTTGTGAATGATCGACCTGCAAGCAACAAAATGTATCTAATAAACAAGAAAGAAACATTAGCGCACCCAAGACCTCCCTTGCTCAGTAAATGTATACAGTGAACACAATGGTTTCTTCACTTGATGAATTGAATTTGCTATGGGGAGACAGAATATCCTCGTGATAATAATCGCTGCACTCTTTAATGCCAAATGGCAAGGTCAGAGATTATGAGCTGCAATAACCCCAAAACAGGAACTGAACAAATATTTGTGGTAGAGTGCTACATTGTTAAGAGTACTTTTCTTCATACAAGATTTCAAACGGAGGTCACAGTCATTCACTACATACATAAGGAAACTATGGTTCTTCTGATTCTTTTAACACAAAGTCAAATGCATGATAGTTTACAAAAGTAGTATCAACACAACTTGAATTTAAATAAAAGTAAGAAAACTTTTTACAGTCATGTATTTTGGAATGTTTAAGCTAGTCTAAAAGACATTTATGTAAGTACATGAACAAGAACTGTCTGGATGGATAGGAGACAAGCACAGACAAGTGGGACTAGTTTAGTTTGGGATTATGGTTGGCATGTACTGGTTGGACCAAAGGGTCTGTTTTTGTTTAGTTGGGTTCACCTGAAGCACAAAACTGACCACCCCAATATCATGTTGTTCTCACTCCTCTGGATGGAATTGTAAGAATCCTCCAGAATGCACTTATTTGGGAAGGATTTTCAAATTGTACTCTTCCAGATGCAAAGGCATTGTCAGCACATTTTAAAAGATCTTTCATGTCAAATATTATTTGCATTAATAAGAATCTGACTGGTGTCCTTCAGTAAGACTAAATAACTCTATATCTTTTCAAAAAAAAACCTTCAGCGATTTAAGGCCAGATTACTGTCAGATTATAGAGAGGTATTTATCAAAAAAGTGCAGTTCTGACGATAAACTCATTTAGTCCATTACGAGATTCATAAAACTGCAAAGTTTAATATTCCTGAGTACAGCAAGAAATATTTTTCAATGAAAAGAAAAAAAAGTTCTATTTTACTGCCTGATTTATAACAGTTCATTGAAGAATTCATATTTTAGTTGAGGAAATGAATTTTATATTGGAAATCTGAACTGTAACCTAAGATTCACAATTGACAACCACCTGATGAAGGAGCAGTGCTCCGAAAGCTAGTGCTTCCAATTAAACCTGTTGGACTATCACCCGGTGTTGTGAGATTTTTAAACTTTGTACACCCCAGTCCAAACACCAGCATCTGCAAATCTTCACAATTTTGGCTACTGCTCTACTGCATCCAAAATGAAAAAGTCTGCTCTCGGAAAACTGGGCACAGCTTAGCGAGCCCAACGATCACTGTAAAAGATGCTGGTTACATAGGCCTTGGGCATGAGGAAGAGCAAGTTAAGACTTACAATCGCTGTTCCTTGTCCCTTACAACACTCACTGTCAAAGCCAAAAACATACGAAAGGGGTATTGAAGCTTTGAAAATAAGTCAGCTGCCTCAGGAGAAAATAAGTAAAATTAAGGAAAATTTCAGGGAACAAAGATAATTCTGTTAGCTGGGATGAAAGTGAACCATTTTACTGACTCAATAGAGATGCTCAAGTTGTTCTGTATGTAATGCTGAATAAACACAGGTTTGTCCAGGTTACTGAACAAAAGATTCTCAACACATTGTCTTGTTGCTATGCAACCTACCTCAGCCAGCAGAAAGTTATCCACCTCATTTTGATAGGTGTCAAAGAGGAGGGTCAGAGCTTGCCTGCAATGAAATTACAAACACAGCTATCAGCAAGATAATTTCTTGCTGCTAAACCGAGGCAGGCAGAACAGATGTCATTTGATACATCCATTATACAGCCCCTGTCGCATACACATACCATAGGCAGAGATAAGATATTCTGGAAATTACAACATCCAATTTTAAATAACCCAATGGAAGGAAAATCATACTTAGGGTGAGATACATACACACTAAGACTTGTACAGGAGTTATACATAAATATAGGTGAAGTTTCAAGCCTTATCACCGTTAGCAACAGAATGTGAAATGCACACAGACTGACCACTGTTGACTGCACTACTCTCTCACCTGGTTACGGTCTGTTTTAAGGGCCTTTCTTGCAGATGTATGAAATGGTTAAGAGTTGATTGACTCTGATCATCACTGACCTGTGAAAACAGTGTCAATTGCAATAAATATGAGTCAGTCTATCCATTCCTATCATTTAGCAGTCAGGAGTTAAGGAGAGAGAAGTGTAGTTGCACCAAAACAAATGGACAAGATGCAATTCACAAAAATGAAACCATATCATAAACAATGAGTGTAGTTAACTCCTTTATGATGATCATGATGCACCTCATTCACAGATTAGGAGTCATCAGCACCTTGACCCTATCCTTGGGTATAAGCCAGTCACATCCCAGCCAAATATAGTACCATAGCAAGAAAATCAGCTTGCCTCCAGAGTATTTGCTGTCCTGATTAAATTTCACCTGACACGGCAGGCCCCTTGCTTTCACAATTATATGAATTTGATAATGCAAATAAATTATGCACTCCTGGAGTTCAGTTCCCTCCTCCTCTCAAAAGCACTTCTTACACAATATGACACTGGACCCAAATCGTTAACTCTGCTTTGTAGATGCTATCTAACCTGCTGAGATTTGTCAGCAAATTCTATTTCTGCTTCTAATTTCCAGCATCTGCAGTCCTTTGGTTACTTTATATAAACCCACTTTCGGACAGCCAATTTCTAAATTCCATAGGCAGGCATACTATATTCAATTCACTAACACTTTTCCAATTGAGACAGTTTGAACTGTTCACCTTTAACAAAGGTAAACTTGAAAGCTTTCACTTGCTTTTGAAAAACTATGCAAACATTTAACTTGAGGTCATTATTGAGAGATGGGTGGTTCAGTTAAACCTCTGTCTCCTCAAGCTAACCAATAACTTGGTGCTAAAGGTAAACAAAATTGAATTCCCCAACACTTTAAACTTAGATCTTTATAAAACTTCCAGACTGAATCAGTATTCGGAACTTTAGAATTGCTTACCGTACGCATCAAGTCCTTGCGAACTGCCTTGAGCTCTATCAGGTAGAGTTTAATATCCACATCAAACTTACGGCAAAACTGAACATATTTGTGACTCCCAATTGTGTGTTTACTGGAAAAGAATGGATTCAGTCACAATCATAAGTAAATTGATTTCCTTTCACCACAGAAATTTCTAAAGCTAGTTTAGTAAAGAGCCACAAAATTGTTATTCATAACTATTTCAACCATTCATAACTGTTGACTTGTAAAAGAAAACGGTCAAAAGAAAGGCAATTTTGGTAAATTGCATGCTTTCCCTTCAACATATAAAGTCTCACCAATTGATAAATGTCTCATTAGCGGCATGCTTAGAAAGCATAGTTTCTCAGTAGTATTATACAGTAAAAAAAAAGGAGAATATTTGGCCAACCATGCCAGCGCTAACACTATAAAGATATACCAATTAGTCCCACTCTTCTGTTCTTTCCCAGAGGCCCAGTGTCATTTCATTTTTCAATATACATCCAATTCCCTTTTGAAAGCTAATATTGAATGTGCTTTTGGGCAATGCAGCAAAAGCAACTTGTACCTATATCAGAAGATCTGTATATATTTGATGGAATAAAATATTCAAAGGTATTTCAGGGGACATTTGTGAAACAATATATTTTTCAATCACATAAGTAGATATGGTTAGCACTGTTGCCTCACAGCACCAGGGATCCAGGTTTGAGTCCAACCTCAGGCGACTGTGTGTGGAGTTTGCATATTCTCCCAGTGTCTGTGTGGGCTTCCTCCGGGTGCTCCAGTTTCCTCCCACAGTCCAAAGATGTCCACGTTAGGTGAATTGGCCATGGCTAAATTGCCCATACTGTTCAGGGATGTGTAGGTTAAGTGCATTAGTCAGGGATAAATATAGGATGGGAGTGGTTCTGGGTGAGTTGCTCTTCAGAGGGTCGGTGTGGACTTGTTGGGACGAAAGGCCTGTTTCCACACTGTAGGGTTTCTATAATTCTGTATTAGGTTAGTTGATCAAAAACTTGATCATAGAGGTAGGTTTTAAGAAACATCTTAGAGAAGCCAAGAGAGCTGGTGAGGTGTAAAAGCAGAGGAGAGGTGGTGAAATTCCAGAGCTCAGAGTCCAGGCAGCTGAAGGCATGCCTGCCAATTGTCGAGAGATTAAAATTGGCGATGCTCAATAGGCCAGATTTATAGGAGGAATAATATTTTAGAATTGTAAGGATGGAAGAGATTAGAGAGATAGGGAAGAACAAGATCATGTCAGGATCATAACAATTTCATGGAGTAAATGGAGACAGACTGCTCTTGGACAATTAGTACCCAAATAACTTTTTGGGTCTTCCAATGCACTGTAGTGGCTCAAGAAGCCAGCTCAACACTACCTTCTCAAAGGCAACTAGAGATGGACAATAAATGTTGACATAGCAAATGCTGTTCAAAACTCATGAATGAATTTTGAAAAACTTGGCATTACACAACATTTTTAATTGTGATTATGAAAGTGGTTATAACACTTTTTGCATATAAAGCCATCAATGTCCAGTGCCATAACTGGAGTGGAAATTATTTTGCAGAGAGTCAGCTGCATTTTGTGTAGTCCAATGTTGCAAAGGGGGGCTAAAACAGGTGTTACATACTTGCATATCATAAAACATGACATCTATCACAAACTTAAATCCGGGTTGTCTCTACTGTGATTGTAGATGGCACACATCTGGCATTATTTTACACTTGGATCATTCTATTTGAAATTTATCACAGAGAGCTTAAAATGCTCATCAACTGTTTTGATATACAGAAGGTTGAGGTAATAGATTTTTTTTGGGTTCTAAAGACATGAAGGGATATGGGTAATGGCGCTGGAAATTGAAGTTTAGGTCAAAGATCGTAAGATTTCACTCAATGGTAAGGTAGATTTGATGGAGCTTATGACCTACTCCAGCTCTATTTCTTATGTTGTCACACCCTTTACTGTGTAAAACTGACATGGTACCATCAGATTTCTTGGTTATTGTTTCTCCCAATCCACGCGAGCTGGATATTTTTGTCATTTTATTTTGACAGAATAAAACATCCCTTAAACAAGGGGGCAATTTGTAAGTTAGTTATCCTATAAAAATCACCTTATCACCCACTCCTAAGTCCACTCTCACCATCCTGTACACTGAACGACAACGTCAACAACAATAATTCTTCGAAAATTGCATCACATGTAGACAGGGTGGTTAAGAAGGCATTTAGAATGCTTGCCTTCTTTGCTCAGACCTTTGAGTACAGGAGTTGGAACATCATGTTGAAGTTGTACAGGACATTGGTGAAGCCTCTTCTGGACTACTGTGCACAGTTCTGGTCATCCTGTTATAGGAAGGATACTATTAAACTGGAGAGGGTTTAGAAAAGATTTACAATGACGCTGCCGAGATTAGAGAATTTGAGCTATTGGGAGAGGCTGAATTGACTGGAGCTATTTTCCCTGGAGCATCAGAGGTTGAGGAGTGACCTTACAGGGGTTTATAAAATCGTGAGGGGCAGGAATAGGGTAAACAGCCAAGGTCTTTTCCCCAGGGTGGGGGAGTCCAAAGCTAGAGGGCATAGGTTTAAGGTGAGAGGAGAAAGATTTAAAAGGTAGCTTAGGGGCAACATTTTCACAGAGAGGGTGATACTCGAATGGAATGAGTTGCCAGAGGAAGTGGAGGAGGCTGGTACAATTACAATATTTAAAAGGTATCTGGATGGGTGTGTGAATGAGAAGCATTTAGAGATGCTGGAAAATGGAACTAGCCTTATTTAGGATATCTGGTGGGCATGGTTGAGTTGGACCAAAGAGTCTATTTCCATGTTGTATGTCTCTATGACTCTATAACTCTAACAACCACAACTACCTCTTAATAACTTGCTTAATGATATAGATGGTGGGCAGCTACTTTCAAGGTTGTCAGCTAGCCAGGAGCACGAGTGGAGCCACAGGCTATGTAGCAACATCTAGAGATTTATTGGCTAAGCATCATCCTATCAACTAGTTAAATCTTTGAAAAAAAAATTAAATGAAAGGAACTAACACGCTCGCACCACAACAAAATTTCCTCTTACGATTAAATGTAATGGGAAGATCTACAGCTATGAGTCATAAGCATATTAAAACAGTACAGGAAGATGGAGGAACTGGGTAAGTGTCATAAAGCAGGTGCACTCTTCCAATTATCAGATATTTTAATGGCTTCACGTCAGTGTGGCAGCTGAGCCTGGGCAAGGCAAATCTGAGAAGCCCTTGAATACAGGGTCAAAGGCTGAGCCAAAACGGTAGTTATCAAACTCAGAACAATGGCTTACTGCCTGAGTACTGTGTGGGCTGAGATATTGCGTCACAATACCTACTTTACAGGAAATTGAAAGCAAAAGAACATCATCAGCCCCACCCATAGCTGAATAGATTTATTTTTAAAAAGTACACACTCTTTCACGCAACAGTTTTTTTAAAAAAATGCATTGGAAATCCAGAATTTTAATTAGAATTAACTCAAAGCCAAAGGAACAAAATAATAATCCCTGTGAATTTTGAAATATACAGACTACAGATATCCTAATAAACAACTCTTTCACTCGT
This sequence comes from Chiloscyllium plagiosum, assembly GCF_004010195.1. Classification (NCBI taxonomy): domain Eukaryota; kingdom Metazoa; phylum Chordata; class Chondrichthyes; order Orectolobiformes; family Hemiscylliidae; genus Chiloscyllium; species Chiloscyllium plagiosum. The sequence continues at coordinate 9,202,797 of NC_057735.1, forward strand.
AGCTCCTCAATCAACTTATACAATTTCCTGAACATTAGACAAATGGAGAGGCATGTTAAAAAGCTTACACCCGAGTTCACGTATACATTGAAGTCTGTTGAATTAAGAAACACAATAGTCTCTGGTTCTAATACATCTATAAAAAGTACAATATGTCAAGAATCAAGTGTTATTTAACAAGAGCAAGATCAATATTGTGAAATTTCTGCTTCTGACATAAAACAATCTCTCATAATTACAATAATTTGTATTTACAAGGTGCCCATGATGTGGAAATGGCAAGCAAGTGGATTGAGAAGACAGAAGTGGAAAGGTGTTTCAGACATCGAGACTACAATTCTTGGTACCACATTGAAGTATATTATTTCAATTACATATTCTTGCCCCAGTTTTGATGCATTCTGAATCTGTATAGATTATTGTGTCAATTCCAAGCAGAATAATAAGTGTGATCCAATATATTTTATAGAACATGGCACTAAATTTCAAAATGATATCTGGAAATGGAGGCAGATTACAGAGCTTTAGTGAATTTTACTGCAATTTAGCACTTGTTCACTATTCAGGAAGTGTTCAGAACAGAAGAGGGAAGAGAGAGTGAAAGCATCAACTAGTAATTTTCCAAAAGGTCTTTTGCAGATTGGCAGATATAGCAAACTTTTAGAAATGGGCAAGGGATAATATTGCTGAGTCTTACTCTGATTGCCAGTCACCCTCAAGAGATCATAAGGGATGATATTAGTCACCTTTAGAAACACAAGATAGTCAAGAACAGAGGGGACTGATGTATAAAATGATGAGGGGCATAGATTGGGGAGACAGAAAGAGATTCTTCTCCTTGGTGAAGTCATCAATGACCAATGGGCATAGATTTAAGGTCAGGGGCAGATGGCTTATAGGACATGGGAGGTAAAAAACCTTTTCCCCCAAGATAATGGTGGGAATCTGGAACTCTCAGTTCTGCACTCGTGATGACACATCCCATAAAATTAAGGTGAAGTGTTACAAAGTGGGATTAGAGTAGTTAAGTAGTTGTTTTTGACCAGTTTAAAGTAATTGTATGGGGGTCGCGATGGGACATATTCTGTAATGTAGATCTCTACAACTCCATAGCAACCAGCATGGATGCTTTAACGGTACATCATGCTTTTAATTGAATTTTACAAGGAAATTACAGGGTGCATTATCAAATTGTGGTGGATATTATAACTATGGATTATGAGATAGTAGTTTGAGAAGATGCCACACGAAAGGCTTGTGGCAAAAATGAAACCATAGGATACTATAGGGAACAAAGCTTTCTTGAGGATGCTAAGGGATGCAAATGGTGAGAAATGCAATTTTTGTTAGGTTTCCAGCAATATGCGCAGAGATCTCCTTTCTTACAAATCATTCATGGCACGTGGGTGTCGCTGGCTATGCCTGCGTTTATTGCCCATCCCTAGTTTTCCTCAAGAAGATTGTGGTGAGCTGCCATCTTGAATAGCTGCAGTTCTGTAGTTTGTAAAGGTGCACATTCAGGTAGAAAGCAATACAAAAATCATTAAATATGATTCTGTCTCTACACACAGAATACAAAAGCACAGTGGAAATCTTGAACATGTAACATTCACAGGATAATCCTGGAGTTCAGCCAGACTATTAGGGCCACGAAATGGGAACCATGACTACTCTTTACAAAAAGAAAAGGTCTGATAGACGAAAAAGAACTTAAAAAGTTCAGTCTTTCCTGCTTGAACAGAGAATATAATGAGATCTGAAGGCGTTTCCTTTTCAAGATAATTAATAACTTTGACCGGATAGCTTCCATTAGTTAATAAAGCAGTAATAATTAGCTCAGGACCTTTTCTTCATACAGGAATTTATTGGAACATGGACTGCTTCACCACAAATAATTATTGAGGCATAATTAACACAAAGGGACAAGAGTTTGAAAAGGAAAAATGATACCATGGAAAGGCAGAAAAAATTAGAGTACTTAACTCTGGTTGACTAATTAACATCAACACCAGGGGATGCTCTCCCTTCATAGTGTAAATCATATAACTCAATGCTGTTGGATCCGAATACAACACGTTACTTAGAGAAACAGAGACACATCTGAATTAGAGTCTTGTGCTATGTGCCAATCAAAGCACAGGAAGCAATTGATTGGCGCATGAAGTAAGAGGTGGCAGCATTCCAACACTGAGGTTGAATCAGGCTGATGAACACACCCACTGTACTTCTGAGGTCTCTTACTCTGAGGTGCAAGGGCTTTCTCCATGAGCTTCAGATGACAAAATCCTTTAAAAGATGCAGAAGAATCCAGTTGTCAATCTATTTGTGATTCCTGAGTGGTCAGACCACATTATTTTCATTACAAAGTTTGCCCAGGGCACAACAAGGGTGTTCTTGGCAATGTGAGCAATGCAGAATAATACTTCCTTTTGTAATGCTGAGCATTTGCAACAAACCAGCCACCAAGTGAAAAGAGAACTAGTGGCATTGTTACCATCAGTTTCTAGCTTCTCCTCAAAATACCATGCAAAATCAGATCACAATGCTGTGCTCCTCCTCCCATCTTACAAACAGAAATTGACACTTGAGGACTCAGTACAAAAAGTAGTGCAGTATTGGTCTGTGACAATGGATGATATTCTATGGAACTACTTAGAATCGGTGGAATAGTCCACATTCAAGAACTTAGCTGCCAACCTAAACAAGTATGCCACTAACATCACAGAATTCATTAGCAAGTGTGCAGAAGACTAGGTGCTGGAGAAGTTAATCTGAATGCTCCCCAAACAGAAACTATTGATGAACCAGGAGATCCACTCCCTAATGAAGTCTAGGTCTGAGGCATACAAGTCAGGCGATCCAGACCTATACAAGAAATCCAGACCTGACCTTCGCAAGGTTATCAGGGATGCCAGAAGACAACACCAAACTCAACTCAAGAGCCAGACTAACAACACGGACACCTGTAATTTGTGGCAAGGCTTACACGACATAATTGGTTTCAAAGAGAAGTCAAACAGAATTGCAGGCAACAATTGGGGCAGCATGGTGGCTCAGTGGTCAGCACTGCTGCCTCACAGCACCAGGGACCCAGGATCGATTCCAGCCTCGGGTGACTATCTGTGTAGAGTTTGCACATTCTCCCAGTGTCTACGTGGGTTTCCTCCGGGTGCTCCAGTTTCCTCCCACAGTCCAAAGATGTGCAGGTTAGGTGAATTGGCCATGCTAAATTGCCCATAGTGATAGGTGCATTAGTCAGGGATAAATGTAGGGGAATGGGTTACTCTTCGGAGCGTCAGTATGGACTTGTTGGGCCAAAGGACCTGTTTCCATACTGTAGGGAATCTAATCTAGTCTATTTATATACAGCCCTACCTGATGAGCTCCATGCATTCTATGCTCACTTTGAACAGAAGGTCAGTGAAATGATATCCACTTGTCCACATAGCCTCTGATCCACCTGTACCTCTGGTCAATGCCACAGATGTTAAATTCCATGAATCCACAGAAACCGAATGGCCTGATTGGAATGCCCGACTGTGCACTCCGATCCTGTGCAGACCAAATGGTGGAAGTATACGCTGACATCTTTAAGCTCTCCTTATTTCGATCTGAAGTCCCTACCTGCAAGATGATCACCATCATCTCAGTGCCAAAGAAAAATCATGCAGCGTGCCTCCATGACTATCGCCTGGTGGTTCTGACCTCTAGAATTATGAAGCACTTCAAGAGGTTAGTCATGGCTCACATCAACTCCAACCTACCAGATTGCCTTGATCATTTGCAATTTGCCTACCGATGTCTCCGGTCCATCTCTCTGGCCCTACATTCATTCTGGAACATCTGGATAACCAGGATACCCACAATAGGCTCCTACTTATTGACTACAGTTCCACCTTCAAACACAACAATTCCAAAAGAAAGCTCATCTCCAATCACTGAGATCTACATCCCCACTTCCCCCATCTGTAAGTGGATCCTTGACTTCCTAACCCACAGACCGCAGACAGTAAGAATATGTGACACTTCCTCCATGATAATCCCAACACAGGTGCCTCACAAGGTTATGTACTCAGCCCCCTATCATACTTCTTACACACTCACAACTGTATGGCCAAATTTTGCCCCAACTCCATTTACAAGTTTGCTGATGACACCACCATTGTAGGTCAGATCTCAACAACAACAAGACAGAGCACAGGTAAGAGACTGAGTCCTTAGCAGCATGGTGTAAAGACAACAGTCACTCCATCAATGTCAGCAAAACAAAGGAACAGGTCACTGACTTCAGGAAGTGGAGCGAAGGGCATGACCCTGTCTGCAACAACAGTGCTGAAGTGGAGATGGTTAAGAACATCAGGGAGTGATGATCACCAACAATCTGTCCTGGTCCACCTACATGGACATGATGGTCAAGAAAGCACGGCAACACCTCCAATTCCTCAGAGGGCCAGCAAAATTTGGCATGTCCACAAAGACTCTTACCAATTTGTTATAAATGCACCATAGAATCATCCTACTTGGGTGCACCACAGTGTGGTACAGCAACTGCTCTTTCCAAGACTGCAAGAAACTGTCAACACAGCCCAGCTCATCACACAATCCAGCCTTCCATCCATTGACACGATCTATACTTGCCACTGCCTCAGGAAAGCAACCAACATAATCACGATGCCACCCCCCCGCCCGCCCGCCCGCCCCCCCCCACCAGTTATATTCTTTTCCACCATCTTCCATCAGATAGAAGATATAAATACTGAATACATATACGAACAAATTCAAAAACAACTTCTTCTCTGCTATTATCAGACTTTTGAATGACCTCTCAAATGTTAATAAGCAAAAGTGAGGACTGCAGATGTTGGAAATCAGAGTCTAGATTAGAGTGGTGCTGGATAAGCACAGCAGGTCAGGCAGCATCCAAGGAGCAGGAAAATCGATGTTTCCGGGCATGAACGGCTTTTGCCCGAAACATCGATTTTCCTGCTCCTCGGATGCTCCTGACTTGCTGTGCTTATCCAGCACCACTCCAGTCTAGACTCTCAAATGTTAATATTGATCTCTTTCTCTGCAATTGTATTCTGCATTCTGTTTTGTTACTTGATTCACTTCATAAGGTACAATCTGCCTGTACAGAATGCAAAACACCACTTTTCACTATCTCAATACGTGTGACAACAATAAATCAAATCAAACTAAATAGAATCAGTTATTACCCTCATTGAAACTAACTCTAAAGGCCTATGTGTTAATTAAAAGATTATAGATTTCAATGATTTAAGACATGGATTAGCTGGTATTCATTAAACTTTCTGAAATCAACCACAATCACTGCCTAATCTGCAACTTCCTAGCCAAGTGCAATGTTATTCAGAAAGTGTTTCCCATAATCATTCCAAGTGCCCTACAACCCTTTCCATCCTCTTTTCTCCCATCGGTATGCTAAAGTGAGAGAGAAGACAGTAACTACAAAATCAATGTTGGATTCAGCTTTATAACACACACACATACAATTGAAGGATAATGAACAACTAACCCTTATATTCAAGACAAACATTCATTCATGGATTACTCAAAAGCTACAAACCATGGCAAGCATAGCAGCAGATATTTTCTGAGATTGGTTTCCTTCTCTTTTGTTTGATTCTCTTTCCCTATGACCTGTTTCTCCCTCCTTCAACATCTTCACTTCTGAATTATGATGCCAAATATATCCGTGGGGGGAAGGAAGGAAGGACGGAAGGGAGGACAAGACAGAAAGGGAAAAAGTGAGAACAAGACAAAACTGATAGAAAAAGAGAAAAGAATGAGTGAAAATACAGGACAGAGATGGGAGGAGAGAGAAGAGACAGAAAAGCAGTTAAGAGAGTGAGAAAAGAGAAGGGATAAGAGGGAGGGAAAAAAGAGAAGGGAGAAGTGAAAGGGTAAAGAAAATGGAAAAGAGATAGGAGAGATGAAGAGTGAGAAAATGCAGAGAAGGGAGATGAGTACTGCTGAAGAAGGGGCAAATGTCAGACATTTGCACTCCTTCTCAGAGCCAGTGCTTCTCTGTTTGCTTGTTTGTTTTATTCTCCAATGGTTCATCAGCAGTTTCCGCTTCAAGGGTTTTCCAGAAGTAACTTTGATACATGAATAACTTTATTTGTGATTGTAACTTGAAGCAGTAAAGGTGCCAGATTGAATCTGGGTGGACTTGTGGCTTTTATATCCCCATCCGTCCAGGTAACCTTACACAAAAGTGACCAATTTCTGGTTCTTAGGCTGAAGGCTTGGCGCACAAAATGGTGGCAGGTGCTTCAGTACTTCAGTGTGACCTTCTCAGAAGATGTTTTTTGAATCTGTGCTTCTTTGTTAGAAAAAAGGGAAAAACGTAAAATCACGGTTTGAAATTGGAAATTTGAAGTTTGAAATTATCTATTTTTTCAGCCGCTACAGTCAGAATTCAGGCTTAATTAGTCACCGAACCCGAAACGTTAACTTCGATTCTGTTCACAGATGCTGCCAAATCTGCTGAGTTTTTTCAACAACTTCTGTTATTGTTTTTAAATTAGTCACAGAATGGCCTCCTGAATTTCTGCTATTTAACACTTCATTTACCACCTACAATTTACCTACCATCATGTGACTACAGAATCAATAGTATCAATAATGGCCAATTTTGATACAGCTTGGAAATTTAAGGAAGTCGCTTTCCATCCAATGGGAAAAGCAGAGTGCCAGGACAAGGAAAGGAACATAAGAAATCTAGTGAAAATAGTTATTGGCCTGAATTTGTAGGAAGTGGTGCCTCTGTAAATAACAAGCATGCCTGTTAATGGATATAGTAAATGATTAGCTCTATTTGCGAGTAGGTAGTTGCCTTTGAAAGCAGTGGCACTGCTTCTCATCTGTATGCAATCTCTCATCCTGTGAAAGCACGCATTAATTTTCATATGTTGACAATTCTCAACTCTACCTGAACACCACCTCTCTCAATGCCCCTACTGTTGATTAATTATTTGACATCCAACACTGGACGAGAAGTTTCCTCTAAGTATTGGGAAGACTGAAGTCACCACAAACTGATTCCTAGCTACCAATTCCATCTTTAAGAATGGATGAAAACACTTTGGTAGCAGTTCGGAGAAGATTTACTTGTCGAATACCTGGTATGGGTGCCTTGTGTTATGAGGAAACGTCAGACAGGCTAAGCCGAAGTGTAGATAAGCAAGAGACAACTTGATTGAAACATATAGACTCTTAAGGGTTTTGACAATGGGCATATGGAAAGGATAATTCTTCATGTGGGAGAATCCAGAACTAAGTGTGACTCTCAAAATAGGAGGCTGCCCAATTAAGACTGAGATGAGAATTTTCTTTTTCCCCTCATAGAACGTACAAAGTTTTTTGAACTCCCTTCCTCATAAGGCAGTGGAAGCAGAATATTTTTAAGGTAAAGACAGATAGGTTCTTGACAAGCAAGAAATTGAAAGGTTATCGGGGTAGGCCAGATGTGGTGTAATCAGTCAGCCATGATATTACTGAATGGCACAGCAAGCTCAAAGGGCTGAGTAGCCTATTCTTTCTCCTAATTTGCATGGTCGTATCCCTCCCTGGCAGACATTGGAGTCAAAAATCTGAGTGCCAGCAACCTTGGTGTAGGAGTTCAATCACTAAGACCGCTTATTCCACCTCCATTATCCAACATTAGTCCTGCACCATTCGTCTGCTGCCGAAATCCTCATTGATGTCTGTCCGACCTGCTGTGCTTTTCCAGTGCTACATTTTTCAACTCTGATTCTGCAGATCTGCAGTCCTCACTTTCTCCTACTTCTATACTTGCCTATGCCAATATATACCTGGTTGCAACTTCCCACAATATTCTAAACTCTGTAAACCTGGGATCATCCAAAACACTGCTACCTGTGTTGTCAATAAAACCAAGTCTCATTCATCTGTCAGCTCTGTGCTCACTGATCGATATTGGTTGTCAAGCACCAACTCAAACTTAACATTTTCATCCTGATTTTCAATGGTGCCCTCCATCCTTAATCTCCTCCTGCCTTACCTGCACACACACACACACACACACACACACACCCGGACCCTGCACACCTCTCCCTTCCCACTGAGATGTTTGCACTTATCTAATTCTAGCCCTTTGTGCCTCTCCAATTTCAACTGCTCCACCATTTTCAGCTGTGCCTTCAGCAGCTTGAGCTCCAAGCACTGAAATCCATCTACAAACCTTCATTACTGATGCTAGAGCTCTGTGACAGAGAAATTGCTCTTGAAGTTGGCCACAAGTTGATCTTAAAAAAATATTTATTGAAGGGAGGTCTGAAGGGTTGAGATCTGCCACCTTTCCCTGCGGGAATGCTGACTAAACACAGGATGTTGCAGCCCATGTCCTTGTATGATTTACAGTCCAATTCACACTTATCTTTTAGTTGCACATATCCTGTGGCGGCTTACTCTCACTGCTGGAACTGACTGCACACTTTGCTCAAAGTGCCAGTATTTTTGGTCACGTGTCAGCTGTGACATCCACCTCTCCTGATCTCTCAACACAGCAGCATAGGGCCTCAGTTATGCATTTCACACAGCGGCTCCTCCAGTGGGTGTCCAGAATACCATTAGTTGAATCAAACAGGGTGGGAATAACAATGTACAGCTAGAGAATGCCAGAAAACTTTCATGCACTTCACGGAGGCATCAGCCTAGATTACGATTATATTGACGAACATTTTTCGTGCAAACAGCTAAGTGTGTAGAATGCATATAAAGTATCAAGATACAAGCTCAATTAATAATTTTAAGATTTATGGGTGGAATCCTAGAAGTCTGAGCAATTTTGGCTTTGGCGGAGTATATGTCAGAATCAAGCAACAGGTGTGGCAAGGCCCAACTCAACATTGGGAGTAATTCACTAACTTTTCACAAGCATTCAAACGTCAATGACAAGGATTAGTGCTTATTAAGGTGCTTGTTAATGGCATAACATGCCACATTAACGTAATACCTCCCATTTTACCAAACTCGCCAAACACATTAGACAACAGGAAAACTCAAAGAAACCAGAGCAAATTTCTGGTGGATTCAGCTCACCACTTGCTCCAAACAACCTCCATGTTGGACACCAAACTCAAACATCCTAGGATACACTGCATGTGTACAGCCACATCCATAGACATTGGCATCTGACATGTTCCACTCCTAAGAACCCATTTACTGAATGCTTCTGTACTTCAAATATGGACCTAAGGTTCTATCAGTAATATTACTGCAAGGACACACATCTAGCTCACAGAATGAACCAAACTACATCTTTGGACTCTCTGCTAACTGTCATTGTACTTATACACTTTGACCATACCTGGGTGCTCACAGCATCCCTGCCTTGCATTGCTTTGTTTTCAGTTATCCCCCTCAGCCAAACATAGCAGGCTCATAACACTGCTGTGTCACTGTATCATTTAGGGCAGTCCAAAGCCTGAAACCTTGTCATTTAAAGCTTGCCAATCATTTCCAGCAGGGCTCAGTCAAGAAAAGGGGACAGCTTTCACTCAAATGTTTGGCATAGTAACTCAAGGGAAGTCTGTAATACCAGTCTGGCTCTGTTTGGGCAGCTGGAGACACTAATCTCTCCTCAAAAGGGCTGAGGAACTGAATGATGGGCAATATGCCACTCAGCTTGAGTCTTTCTGTCCGATTGTGGGCAGTTTTCCTCATGGAATCAGAAAGGCAGGTATTAAAGAAGGGAAAGGTGGGTACAGCAGCAGCGAACAAGCACGAGTGAGAGGCAGTGGAGAGAGGATGATGGAACTTGCAATAGCAGAGGGAAAAATGACATTAACCTTGTTTCTCCAAATGGCTGAGACTGCTATAACCTAGGTGACAATGTAAATGCACTGCGCCTGAGAGAAACATCAGGAATGGTGTAGGGCAGCTCTGGACCGGAGGTACGCATAGGGTGTGCAATGGATGTTAGTGAATTCCAGGAAACCTGGTGAGTTCTTCCAGGAACAGCAAGAGGGAAGATGGGATGGAAACCAGACATATAATATACCATAGGGGCGGGGTAGATAATTAATAAGACCAGTTTTGTAAGATAGAGCAAGAAAACCTGCTAGAGCTCACAGTGAGAAACCCTCCAAAAAGCTACACAGTTTTGATACAGACATAAAAAAGGTAAGCTTCAGATTGTTCCAAGACAATGATACATAACGATGTTGAGCCAAAGCAGATAGATGGAGTCCATTAAGCAGGTCAACTGTGGTCTCGCTGAATATGCCCAAGCTGAAATTCTTACTTCAATTTACAGAATCATAGAAACCTGAAACATACGTGGTGGGTTTTCTACCTCAAGCTCTCTCTTAATTCTTAGAAAGAGGAGTTCTCTGCTTAGTCCCTTGCCTTTACTGTTCCTCTATAAAAATTCCTCATTAGCAAACATCTGTCCAACTGCCTTTTTAAACTATGATTACCTTCCATCTGGGTTGTGAAGTGAGGGAATTGAACTGACAATCGTAACCCATTTAATAATTTTTTTAAAAACATGACAATTAACCACTATCTCCCAAGCTAGACACGTTGATGCATGAATCATTCATGCTAGGAGCTGGCTGAAAAAGTGCAAACAAGGCCAATTCAGGGATCTTTGCTGGAGTCAGAGTTGGATCAGCTGAGTGGGTGGAAATCTCCTTCTGGTCTCATGTATGACAGCAGCTCCTGCATAAGATCGATCATCACATCCATGTATGAATAATCTTTGAGGGAGGGCCACACCATGATTATGAAAAAAGCTGATTTCTTTTGTGTTCTCTTCCTTTAGTCTTAGAACAGGGAAAGCAGAGGCTGTTTGTATTATATTACCTTTACAACACTTTGGGGAGTGGTTGAAGAGAATGGTCTGGTATTTTCTGGAGTTTAGATGAGTGAAAGGAGATCTCATAGAAACAAAAATTCATAAAAGGGATCAACCGAATAGACACAGCCTCATTAAAAAGAGCAAACCATTTAAGACTGAGATGAGAAAGAAATTCTTCAGTCAGTGGGCAGTGAACCTTTTGAATTCTAAAATCGAGGGGACTGAGGAAGCTCAGTCATTGAGTAAATTCAAGACAATGATGGACACATTTCTAGATACTAATGACATCAAGGGATGTGGAAGTAGTGTGCTAAAATGGCACTGAAGTAGATGATGATCAGCCACGATCTAGAATGGAGGAGCAGACTTGTGGGACTAAATGGTCTAGTACTGCTTGTACTTTTCTATAACACACAAACAGCTGAATTGGCCCAAGGTCGCTATGTAGGTGTTTACGCCCTAAACGAGCTTCCTATCATCCTATTTCATCTCATTCCATCCTTTACTTGACTTCTCCTCCAAATATTTATCTAATTTCCTCATACAGGTCTACGCTAGTCACATCAACTAGTAACTATACTAGCCATCTGGAGATTAGCTCACTCAGCAGAAGCTACTGCTTATGCCTGGAATGTACGCTGGCTCATTTAGCTCAGTGCTTCTCTGGATTCCAGCAAATAACAGGAAAGAGACACAAAACTCACGCTTCCATTGAATGTTGCACTTTCATTTCAGAGATCTGTTTGATCGGGTAAGAGGCTAGTGTTTGTAGGAAAGTTTCTGCAGAGTTTTCCAATGCCCAGGACACAAAAGTAGGTTTAAATAAAACTTCCCACTCTCCTTCTGCGGTTCGTGACATACACGCATAGACACACACACAGGATCTTCCTATTTCATACCCTAAAAGTAGGAGAACACACCATCTACTAAGGTAAGAAAAACTACTGAATCTTTCAGGGATCTAAAAACATTCCAATTAATTAAGTTCACTTCCTATCAGTAGGCCCAGAAAATTGTGGCCCACAGGTGCAAACACATACAGTCGCAAAAGCAACTGCACGAATATTTATAAACATACACCCACACACACACCCACACCCACACAAAGTGGTGTGGATACAATTGTACGTACAGGTGCAACATAGACAAGCAGCCTGTTTAAGAATACAAGATTGCAGCTGCATTTGAGAGACTGTCACACTGAATAAACCGGGGAAAATTAAAAACTGAAAATAGAATCTAACATTTAAATATATTACATGTTTAAAAAAGTAAAAAAGAGAAGTTGTTAACCGAGCTTCATTCAATGATCCTGTTTACACTGAACACACTCAGACTGAAAGTAACACATGAAATGTATAAGTCTGCAAATCTCTGCAAGCCTTCTGCATATTGCAGTTGCTACCTGTGCCCTTTGGAACAAAAGGTTTTTTTCCCCTCACTAAGGAGCCTAGATGTTCTTAAAGTGAAGACCAAATAGATAGTTTCTAATATAATGATCAATTTGGAGGAAAACTGAAATTGCTGGAGAAACATAGCAGGTTTGGCAGCAATACCTGGTAGCAGATTTGGACAGAAAGCAAAGTTAACGTTTCAAGTCTAGTGACCCTTTTTCAGAACTCAGAATTTAGAGTGTTTACTTTAAAGTAATTCTACCACTACAAGCCCCACGCCATTCCCAACTTAATTCTGCGACAAATTGAACATGAATGACTTTCAGTCATCTGTGAGGAAAACGTTGGAAATCATTTCACATCTATAGCCTTCTGAACTGTGTTCCTCTGAAACATGTTGAGATGTTTAATTTTGATAAAGCTGCTGGGTAACTACAAGTTCTTGTTGTACTAGATCAATTCCCAATGGACTGAAATTGAATTGGGGAATTAAAAAAAGTGTCCAGCCTATTGCACATGTGGCTAAGGCATTGTGTCATCTAATCTGCAAATCATATCCATGTAGTAAAACAACTGGTGTTCTGAAACTCCACTGTGTACCTTTATCAAGATCTTTAAAAGGTGCTTTCATTATAGGAAGCTTGACATTCTTGTGACCAATTAAGTCAGCCTCCAAGGATCCTGCAACAGCCAACCTTATTGAGTTTTATCTGGCAAAAATCAGGAGTGAAAAATTTTATCAGTCTATGATCGACATTGCAGCTCTCGCTTGATGCTACCGATATCACCAGGGTCTCTCCAAATAAAAGGGCTTCATCCCTCTACACTTGCCTGGGCAGGTGTAGCTGCAAGAATAGACAAAAAACTTGAGGCTATCCAAGACAAATCTATTTTCTTAATCGGTGTTGTGGCTGAACTCAACCTATCTTCCCTATGCCACTGTCACAAACTGACTGCAGAAATGTACCAAACACACTTCAACAGTACATGTGAAACACATGACTTCTACTTCCAACATTGTAGAAACATTCCAACAGCTGCAAAAATCTGTTAGGGTCATAGAGCATCCTGAGTAATATTTTTCTAAGGCTGCTGAGGTACCATAAGAACAAAGGAAGTTCAAAGAAAAAGCCCAATAATACCTTCCAGAGGGAGAACAGGTAGAGATACGTAATGAATGTGACCTTGTCATCCACAGCCAAATAACGCATTTGAAAAAAATTCTCCTCCTCAAAATAGGCCCAGTTATTATTTGTCATCTAAATAACTACAGCCACTGTCCACAATGCAAAAATCAAGTGTGTGATGGAAACTTTGCAAATGCCTGGACGAGTGCAGCTCCTAACACAAAGAACCTTGGCACCCGAAAAAAAAGCAGTCCACCTGACTGAAACCACATCCACAAACATCCATTCCCTCCACTACTGATGCTCAGTGGCAGTGTACTATTGACAAGATAAACTTTAGAAATTCACCAAAACTCCTGAGACAGCTCCTTCCAAACCCATGACCACTTTCATCTAGAAGGAAATGGCAATACCACCATTTGCAAGTTAACCACCAAGCCACGCACCAAATTGGTGACTTGGAAATGTATTGCCATTCCTTCAATATCATTGAGTCAAAATCCTCAAATTCCCTCCCAATCTGAAAACATGGACTGCAGTGATTCAAGGCAGCAACTCACCATGACATTCTCAAAGGACAAATAGGGACAAGTAACAAATGCTGGCCCTGTCAGCAATACCTACATCCCAGTGAATTTTTAAAAAAGCACAGTTTAAATGGTGTCCAAAAGACATTGTCAAAAGGCAAGGGATGACAGACATGATTCTTTGAGACTGTTCTCTGGGTCAGGGCATAAGGGTAAATAGAGAATAGGCAAACAGTGCGCAATACTCCATTAAAAGTCTCAGGCTTCCTTTTGCTCATCAGTCCCTCTTCCTACTTGAACAAACATGATGGCTCCCGACATAATCTTCACCTGACAGATCACTTTATCCCCACTTTAATTCATCATAAAGGTAATCAAGTTTTCCCTTTATTCAAGAGACTGTGATCTCTGTGAACCTCTGGTTGTCTAGTTTCCCAGCAACAGCAGTATGAAAAATGGGTAGGGAGTGACACAGTGGTAATGTCACTGGATTAGTAACCCAGAACTTCAGGTGAACATTTTGCAGTGATGGGTTCAAATCCCACCATGGCAGATGGTGAAATTTGAACTAATTTAAAATAAATCTGGAAAATCCATGCAACCAGTATCAATGGGCATCCTTTGGGGAAGGCAATCTTTCATCTTTGTCTGGCCTACGTGTTGAACTTTTAACTGCCTTCTCGGCAAATGCTGGCACATTCTACATATCATGAATGAATCAAAAACAAAATACACCAAGTCAACTACCAGGACCTGACAACTTTTTAAGTTAGAGTCAGATAAATGTCACCCATTCATACACTGAAATGGGTAGATGGTTAAACAGTGGCCAGTTTGAACATTTAGCCATGTTCATAACTTTGTGATAACAATGTGGTACCGACAGAGTTAACCAAGTGGCAGAGTTACTGTACCAGTGTCTGACTTCAAAAGGCAGCTGATCAAAACCCAAGATTCTGTCCACTACAACAGAACAGGAAAGTCTGCAGTTGGAACTGCGGTGTGTGGTAAGTGACAGATCTCAGCAACTGCAGCTTTCGTGGCACTGGAACGTTCTGTGAGCGGGGAGGTACAATGTGCCACGTTCCATCTCCTGATTTCAATCTGGTTACTAGCATGAGAGTGCAATGATGCATTTTGGAAATGTAAATAAAATGGCACAATT
Organism: Chiloscyllium plagiosum; assembly: GCF_004010195.1. Lineage (NCBI taxonomy): Eukaryota > Metazoa > Chordata > Chondrichthyes > Orectolobiformes > Hemiscylliidae > Chiloscyllium > Chiloscyllium plagiosum. Next base: position 9,217,859 of record NC_057735.1, read on the forward strand.
TTGATAAGGTATAATTGTGCAGGAAACAGAAATCTCACAGTGGTTACATATATAAACCATCGAAGGTCACAAGAAAAAGTTATAAAGCTGGTAAAAAGCATGGCTTTATAACAGAAGCACAATGCAGAACTGCAAGAAAGTAATGTTAAACCTTCATCTATCATTGTTTAAACCTGCCCTAGAAAACACTGATCAATGTTGGGCATCACAGTTTGGGGGGTGGGGGGCAGGAATTGGGTGCTGTCAAGACCTTGTAGAGAATCAGATTTAGTAGAATGGTACCTTAGGGAGAAAAGGTTCAAAATGCACAATATTAGCCAATCACTTTAATCATTTTCCAGTATGTTCTCTTTTTAAATACCACCGTAAGTTTACTATTTTTAAAAAATGCTTTTGTTAAATGCCGATTTCCACAGCAAGCTATTTGTACATGCATTAAAATTTCAGCAAGTAACTTACTTCTGTAGAAATTCTTCCAGTCCACATATCTTCAGGACAAAGTTGTCAACGTTTATGCCACGGAGGTTGTCATAGATGTAACAGAGAGTCTGATAAATAACTAGATCTACTGTGGAGCCCCCTGGAAAACAATGCAATGCCACAACCAGTGAACAATTTGGATTCATATTTAAACATTAACTCAGTTCAAAATCTCTCAAATGAATATTTTCAAATAAAACTTGACATTGAGCCAAAAAGAATATGATAGGACAAGTTAAAAAAAAGCTTCATCATGGAAATAGATTTTATTGAGGACTTTAAAAGGTGGGGAAATGGAGAAATAAAGAATTTTAGGGAGTAAAATCCTGAGCTTAGAATCTGATCAGTTGAAATAGCAAAGTTGAAGGCATGACTGCCCATGGAAGAACAATGAAAATAGAGCCAGGGCACAAGGTCAGATTTGGAGGAGCACAGAATTCTAAGATGATTGTAGGTCAAGATGAGGTTACAAAAGTAAGGAGGGGCAAAGCCACTGAGGAATATGAAAGTGAAAGACGGAATTTCAAATACAAGGATGACATGTGATGTGACAGCAGAGTTTTGTGAAGTTTTACAGATGGTACAACATAGAAGCTCACCAGGAGAGTTTAGACATAAATAAAGGTCAGAGTTGTAGCAGCAACAGATGATACGAGGCCAGGGCAGAGACAGGTGATGCTACAGAAACAGAGCTAGGAGTCTTTTGAAGACCAGCAGCTTTACAAATGCTACAACAGTAAACTGAGGAAAATCCTGAGATAAGGGCCCTGGAACCTACACCATGTGTGCCATTGCTCGGGCAGACACACCCATCTGCACTAAGCTCTCTAAAGAGCAGGTTTGTTTTTAATCATAGATGCAATAAAAAAAATGAGTTCCTTCAGCATCAGATATTATCTTTCATTCATTTATCAGCTCTTTGAGTGCATAGATTGCTTCACATGATATGAGCAGAAACTGGGATTAAAGACATAAATAGCAGTATACCTGATACCAGTGATTTGCGAGGCTTTAAGTAGCATGTACTCTCCATTTGTTAACACACATTAGAATGCACAGGCAGGGAAAACCCACAATTTGGTCACACTGATATATTAGCCGGGCAGCATATTATGTCACTGCTGTTGAATCAATTTAGGTAAGTGGAGATAATAAAATTCTTAAAATGCATACAAATCTCCCCTCTAATAGGGCAATTCTGCTGAATATCATTAAGCAGACAATAGATACATGTAGAATAAATTGACTGGTCTACTGAAGTATTGTAGTTTTTTGCTTATTTTTGGGTGTTAATTCATTTCAGTTGCACTAAACTGCTTCAGTAACCACCTGATGAAGGAGCAGCGCTCCAAAAGCTAGTGCTTCCAATTAAACCTGTTGGACTATAACCTGATGTTGTGTGATTTTTAACTTTGTACACCCCAGTCCAACACCGGCATCTCCAAATCACTCTTTAATGCCAGTTGCCTGAGGTGGTCGTCACCTTTTCCTATTTGAAACAAATGAAAATGCTAATTTCTTGTAACAGATTGATTGAAAGGGAACATTTATTGTATAAGAAATTCCCTCTCCAGTATTCGAGTCATGGAGTCATACAGCACGGAAAGACTCTTCAGTCCAACCAGTCCATGTCGAACATAATTCCAAACTAAACTAGTCTCATCTGCCTGCTTTGGCCATACACTTTCAAACCTTTTCTATTCAAGAGTAGCTTTATTTCTCAATTCTACCATATACAACTGATACAGTAAAAACGAGACGGCATCCTTCCAGGACCAAGGTGCTACACGGACAGCACGAATTACACGAGAGTAGAGTCATACAAGGGCAGCATAAAGTGCATAAGAAAAGTGCAAAACATGCACAGCACAGTAATTCCTGACAAGACAAGACAATAGGCATATTGGTGAACAAATTAGAGTGTAATAATGAATGATCATTAATAAAGCATTATTTTAGCAACAATTCAAAAAGTCATGCAAAGAATTGCAGATGGAATGGAGTGTGTTCATACGTGTTAAGGAGCCTGATGGTTTAGGGGAAGAAACCGTTGCACAGTCTGGCGTGAGAGACCGAATGCTCTGGTATCTTCTGCCAGATGGCAGGAAGGAGAGGAATTTGAATGAAGGATGTGTGGGGTTATCCACAATGCTGCTAGCCTTGCAGATGCAGTGTGTGGTATAAATGTCTGTAATGGAAGCAAGAGACCCCCCCAATGATATTCTCAGCTGTCCTCACTATCCATTGTTGGGTCTAATGATCTGAGATGATGCAATTCCTGAACAGGCAGTGATACATCTGCTCAGGGTACTCTCCATGAACCGTCTGTAGAATGTGGTGAGGATGGGGGGTCGGAGGTGGGCTTTCCTCAGCCTGTGCAGAAAGTCGAAACACTGCTGAGCTTTCTTGGCTATGGAGCTTGTGTTGAGGAACCAGGTGGACGCCAAGATATCTGGTGCCCTTCACGATCTCCATGGGGGAGCTGTTTATATCCAGTGGAGAGTGGTTGCTCTGTGCCCTCCTGAAGTCAACAACCATCTCTTTCATTTTGTCCACATTCAGAGGCAGGTTATTGGCTCTACACTAGTCCATTAGGCGCTGCACCTCCTCTCTGCATGCTGACTCATTGTTCCTTCCAAAGGGATGCACAACAGTTGTGTTATCAGTGAACTTAATAATATGATTCGAGCTGTGCATCACTGCATGGACGTAAGTCAGCAAGTGAACAGCAGTGGACTGAGCATACGTGCTCAGTGTGTGGTGTTGGAGATGCTGTTCCCAATCCGGACTGACTGAGGTCTCCTAGTCAGGAAGTCCAGGATCCAGTTACAGAGGGAGGTATTCAGGCCCAGCAGACTCAGCTTTCCAATCAGAGGAATGATGGTGTCAAATGCAGAACTGAAGTCTATGAACAGTAATCTGAGATAGGTGTTCTTCCTGTCCAGGTGGGCGAGGGCCAGATGGAGGGTGGTGGAAATGGCATTACCTGTTGAGAGGTTGGGATGATATGCAAACTGCAGGGTGTCCAGTGAGGGGGGGGGGGGGGCAGCAGGGTCTTAATATGCCTCATCACAAGCCTCTCAAAACACTTTAATGATAAAGAGTATCAGTGCAACGGGGTGGTGGTCATTGAGGCAGGATACTTCTTTGGCGTGGGGAAAATGGTAGCGGTCTTCCAGCACATTGGAACTATGGCGCAGCTCAGGGAGATGTTAAAGATGTCCATGAGAACATCTGCCAGTACGTCAGAGCATCCTGAGTACTCTGGTAGGGATGTTACCTGGTCCAGCAGCCCTACATGGGTTGACTCTGCGTAGGGCTTTCATGTACTTTACATACCTATCCAAACGTTTTTTGAATGTTGTAATTGTACCCACATCCTCAGGATTTTCATTCCACGTAAGAACCACCCCCTGTGTAAAATATTTGCCTCCATGTCTTCTTTAAATCTCTCACCTTAAAAATGCACCCCCTAGTCTTGAAATCCTCCATACTTGGGAAAAGACAACTACTATTCATTCTATCCATACCCCTCATTATTTAATAAACTTCTTTAAGGTTGCCTCTCAGTATAAAAGTCCCAGCCTTTCCAGTCTTTCATTATAACTCAAACCTTCCATAGCCAACAACATTCTGCTAAATCTCTTCTGAACCCTCTCTAGCTTAATAATATCTTTCCTATAACTGGACGACCAGAACTGGACACAGTATTCCAGAACAGACCTCACCAATATCCCGTACAACCTCAACATGATTTCCTCTCCTTTCTTCTGAAGGGACTGTCATGCAGGTGTAAGGTTCAGTAGATGCCAGCTGCTATTTTGTATCCTCCACAAAGTGGCCTATCTTCAACTGTGAGCTGACCCCAACTGGGTATGAGTGTCAGGGTATCAGGAAAAGGACACATTCTGTCCTGAACTGATAGACACCCTTAGTCACTTCTGATCAGTAATCAAGACAGGAAACTCTTGCAGATTTTCCCACCCTAGCCCAGATGAGCACAGATATAAGATTTGTCTGTCTATTAGCCACGTCCCTGGCTCAGATTGGCTAACACCACACATTGAAAATCAAACCTCGGAACTTTTCAATTATATAGCACTGTCGTTGAATGGGTTTATTTACTGTGGCACTGAAATCAGCGCCTGGAAGAGGATTGGGCCATTCTTTAAGGTCGCCGCTGTGGCTAGATTATGGGGTAATGTTTGTAAAGATGCAATAATAGAGAAATCATGTTGTAATTGGCAGTTAGTCCATGCCAGCAGTGGTTTGGGATCATTGCCAATCTAAACAGATAAACAGCAAAATGCTGTCTTGTTCTGGCCTTGGAGCTGTCTGCACCAAATTCATCTGGGGTATGATTTTAACTGCTCAGCGGGAAATGTTAAGCAAAAACCAGACACCTCCAAAAGTGCGAATAATAGATTTATGTGCATCATTGGCTTATACCCAATTATAGATATTGATGCCTTGGTCATGAACAGAAATGAGAGTAACCCAAAAGTCAAGTCAGTAAGAGATGTATGGAGAGGTCAGATGAAAAACCCAGTGATATTCAAATGCTGGGACTCAAAAAACTTCATATATATGCACATACAAACTAGCAGAATAGGTCATTCAGACCCTGCTCTGCCAATCAATGAAATCACAGCTGGTCTGTTTGTTTTTCAAATTCCACATTCCCATCTATCCTGATAACCTTTCATTCCTTTGCTAAACAAGAATCTATCCATTTATTGTCTTAAAAATATTCAATAATTCTTATTCCATCATTTTCTGCAGCAGAGTTCCAAAATTGCCTCAACCTCAAAGGAAAAATAAACCCTCCTTATCTCTGGCCTAAAAGGGATAATACATGAGCAACATAATTAAATAAATAACATATTTCACAGAAGGAAAAAAGAAAGTCAAACTCATAACTATAAGTTGGAGACAAATTAGTTTCAGGAAACCTGTCGATGCCATTGATTTACAGTCTTATGTGAATCACAGGGTAAATACAAGCATTATCTGAGTCCAAATACAGTAGTAACTACAGAAAACACTATGTTGAAATACTCCAAGGTGTTTCCTGTTAATAAGTTCAGTGATTCAAAGAACAAATAGATTTCCAAGATGTACTGTATTTAACTGGACAAAAATCATTCAACATTGAGCGCACACACACACACACACACACACTCCTTCGAAATAAATAACACTTGTAATCCTGGCTACAATTAGATGTTTTGATTGAACAACTGGAATAGCTCTGGACCAAATTCAAAACTCACCATCACATGTGAATGTAAGCGGCTCGGACAGACTGCTAGCAGACACAGTAACTTTCACACTGATGCCATCTCCATGTTGGTCATTTCGGATGACCACTGGACTCCAGATTAATCCCATGTTTTCTGCACCATCACAGGTGTAGCTGCTTCGAAGCCTAAAGATAGAAAGAACAATTATCACAGGTGATTTGGTGGTGGGAAAAGCCATTCAGTTGTATATGATAACATTTCTGGATATAGAAAGAACAAAATTGTTGTGCAGAGTGTCTGTCTTTCTCTGAGCCAGGAGACCTGGATTTAAGTCCCGCCTGTTCTCGTGGCACGTCAGAATATACCTGCACAGGTTGATTACAAAATACCTAGAAAGAACAATTAGAGAGTTTGAATCTTTCTCCATTACCTTTCACAACAGGATTTCACTTAGAACTCCTGACAGAACTCCTAACTACACAAACTACAATCTACATGGACCCAGTCAGGGGTACAATCTACATGGATGAATGTGTGCAGCTCCAACAACACCAAGAGCTTGACACCATTCAGAACAAAGCAGTGCCTTTGACTGGCACCACAACAAACACCTTCAACATTCACTCCCTCTATCACCAATGCACAGTGACATCGACAAGACGCACTGCAAAACCCACGAGGTTCTTTAGGCAGCACCTTCCAAACCTCTAGATTCTACCACCTAGAAGGTCAAAGGTAGCCGAGTTAAAAATCACAGAACACCACGATATAGTCCGACAGGTTTATTTGGAAAGACTAGCTTTCAGACCGTTGCTCCTTCATCAGGTGGTTGTGGAATATAAGATTGTAAGACAGAATTTATAGCAAAAGTTTACAGTGCGATGTAACTGACATTATACCAACTGTTAACCTTTGCTATAAATCCTGTGTCTTACAATCTTCTATTCCACAACCACCTGATGAAGGAGCAGCACTCTGAAAGATAGTGCTTCCAAATAAACCTGTCAGATTATAACCTGGTGTTGTGTGATTTTTAATTTTGTATACCCCAGTCCAACACTGGCACCTCCAAATCAAAGATAGCAGAGACATGGGAACACTACCAACTGCAAGTTCCCCTCTAAGTCTCACACCATTCTGATGTGGAACTATATCACCACTTCTTAATGATGTTGGGTCAAAATCCTGGCACTCCCCTGCCAACAGCTTCATGTATGTACCTAAACCTCAAGGAGGGGCATTCCACCACCTTCTCAGGGGCAATTAGGATGGACAATAAATGCTAGCCTAACAAGTATTATCTACATCCCATAAACAGATTTTAAAAATACTGGATTAGTTAAATCATGAATGACGCAGAATGTACAGATTATGTTATAAAACAATTTTAGTCTTTTAGACTATCAGTTTTTAAATTAAGGCATAAGCAATGTGGTTCTCTCAGATTGAGGAATTCCTTGGCACTGTTTTCAGGGTACTCAGTTCCTCTTTAATACTTTACATGAAAGACCATTCTTCATGTGTGGCCCAAGACAATTGAGTGTCACCTGGCATGATGCATCACGGTATGATTATGGCCCTTATTACATATCCTTAGAGAAGAGTCATGAAACGGTGACTGTGACACAGATTCTCTCATATTCTCCACCCAGAGCAATAAGGAACTGAGGTTAAATGCCATATCCTCATTCTTAACCAGCTGAGATCATATAATTCAATACAGACCAGAAATCAAACCTGAAACCCAGAGTATGACGCTAGTTTGACGTTGCTTTAGCAAGCTCATTTAATACGGAAACTTTCCTTAAATTCTTGACAGAAATAAAATGGGACAACCAGCATGGGCCGGATAATAATGGAAACTATCCAATGTTTACTCATCTGTTGTTGATTTAATAAAGTTAATTTATAAAAAGCAACATAGTTAAAACAAATCTACTTTGCTATCAAATTTCCAAATACATCTGATAAGATTAAATAAAACAGTGTTGAAGAAACCTTCTATGGAGTATAAACACCAACATAAACTGGGTCAAATAGTCCATCTATATGAAACTCAACATAGAAATTGCAAATTTGACTTTGTTGAGAACAGTTATTCTAGTTTCCATTTGAACTCCCTTCCAGCTCCAAAAAAATGATTTCTCTTCAGCTAAACAATGAAGGCATGCAAATTAAACAGATGTTTTCTAGAGTTGAATAATGGTAAAAATGCATGTGCTATTGATATACAACATCCATAATCTAATTTTAATACTCAAGATCTTCAAGAGAAAAAAAAGTGACTTTTTAAAAGAGAATAAATACTGATTTAAAATGGCTGCTGTGATCACCTGACCACAGATTCAGGCAAGTCATAGAGAAGTACAGCATGGAAACAGACCCTTCAGTCCAACTCGTCCATGCCGATCAGATATCCCAACCCAATCTAGTCCCACCTGCCAGCACCTGGCCCATATCCCTCCAAACCCTTCTTATTCATATACCCATCCAGATGCCTTTTAAATGTTTCAGTTGTACTAGCCTCCACCACTTCCTCTGGCAGCCCTTTCCACATATGCACCAATCTCTGCATGAAAAAGGTAGTGGGCATTTGGAAAGCGTTGCCAGCCGAGGTGGTATAGGCAGGCACGGTAGAATCATTTAAGATGAGTCTGGATAAATGCATGAGTAAGTGGGGAGTAGAGGGATACAGATGCTTAGGAATTGACCGACAGGTTTGGACAGTACATTTGGATCGGCTTAGGCTTGGAGGGCTGAAGGGCCTGTTCCTGGGCTGTAAATTTTCTTTGTTCTTTTATACATTTCCCTTCTCACCCTAAAACTATGCCCTCTAGTTCTGGACTCTCCCACCCCAGGGAAAAGACCTTGTCTATTTACCCTATCCATGCTCATGATTTAATAAACCTCTATAAAGTCACCCTTCAGCCTCGGACGGTCCAGGGAAAACAGCCCGAGCCTACTCAACCTCTTCCTATAGCTCAAATCCTCCAATAATATACTAAAGTGGCTGCGCTAAAATTGTTATCTCCGTGTATTTTCCATAAGGATCGCTGGTCAGGAAAGAATCAGTACTCATGACGGTCGGTGAAGGGACTGGGGAATCTTCTATTCTCAGCACTGCTGCCTAATGGTTTGAGCTCAAATTGTTGTTGAAAATAAATAGGGGAGCAACGTGGAGGGGGAATGTGGAACAAACACATAAGCAGAGCTGGAATTCCACTGAGCTTGTTTTCTTCCCATGTAAACTCTATTACAACCAGGGCGATTGATCTCCCCTCTTCAAAACCCCTTGGGTTGGTTGCGATGAATTTTTTTTTTCTTTTCTTAACAAGCATTGAAACCAGATAACTAAGTTAATATCAAGAAATTTACTTCTCCTGTTTAGTTCCCACGTGTATAATGATTTCAAATATTTGGAGATGAAAAGCTCACCTGCAAGTCAGCCAGTGGAAAGACTCCAGAGTGAGACTCCGGAATACAAAATGAACTATATTTCAACAGCTGCTTTTGAGAAGCAAAGCAGAAAACAGGAAAAATGCATTAGCGACAATGGAGTTTGGAATGTTTTCTCTCTTTCGCCTGATGCTTCATCAGCTTTCAAAAGAAGTGTCTAGTGAAAACACAACTTTGAAAACAACCATTCACCGAGCTCACCAGGATTCTACAAATTTCAATATCACTGAGGTAACAGGTAAAATCCCATGGACTCAGGTTTCACAACCACAGCTCCTGGAATTTAAAGCTGTATCTGCTTTTATTGCCCCTTTATAGTGGACACCTCTCCCGTAGTTTTAAGCATATTAACTGTTTAAGCCTATGTTTGATGTGCTTTACTTTTAGCGTAGTAAGTAATAACCTTGAAATTGGCTGTTTCATTTCGATCTAGTTGACGAGGTTTTATAACTGCTTGCTAAGAAGAGAAATAAAAATATACCCCTCCATGTTGCTCCCCTATTTCTTTTCAACAACATTTTGAGCTCAAACCATTAGGCAGCAATGCTGAGAATAGAAGATTCCCCAGTCCCTTCACCGACCGTCATGAGCACTGATACTTTCCTGACCAGCGATCCTTATGGAAAATACACAGAGATAACAAATTGCTCTGATGGTGGGTAAATTTTCCTGGGTCAGGACAACTTGTCTCCTAGGAATTTCTCGCATTCATAAAATATTATTTTAACTGCCAGAAAAAAAAGAGACTCCAACCCAAGAAATCAAGGCTAGATTCCAATTTGGACCTTATTGAAAAGCTTACTGTGCTTACCCATGAGCTCCAGTAGCTCATAGCTAAATGTCTTATCATAGAATATCAACAACAGCTGCATCAATGGATTTGGAATAAGGTATATTCCACACAAACTTTCAGTATCAAACAAGGCACACTAGTCTCATGCATAACACTATTACATTGAAATCCCAATCCAATTTATTGGCCTCTGGTATTTCAGAATTATGAAACGTGATACCTTTCTCAATTTTTTCTTTCTTCATCCAGCAAGCTACATGCTTCTGAAAGCAAATTATGATTTCATTTCACAATTAGTTATGCTGGCCTTCTTTACTTGGCTTCCCAATAAATGAGAACAAATCCTCACACAGAGTTAAATTCAGTCTTCTCTAATCATTGTTAACACTTGATTTCCCAATTTGATGTCTCATTTCTTAGCTTGATCTGAATTGTGCACCAATTCAACTTTTTGTTTTAAAAAGTGCAAGCGAGTTATTACAATATTGGTACATCAGTAAGACAATTTTACTTAAAAAAGGACAAATACACACACGAGGACAAATACTGCCCTGCTATCTAAGGTCAATAAAGCAAGAGTCTCATAAAAGATAATTACACATCCAGCATGTGACAGAACGCTGCAACTTCTTCATTCCTCTCTTCTGAAACCTCCAGTAGCTCATAGTTCCATGACTCATAATTCTGCTGCAAGGTGCTCTGTTGATAGAAAAAAAAGTACTGCAACTAACAGAGAAATGAAACCAATTGTAATGAGCATTAACTTTGCACTTATATATTTATTCAATTGCAAAGTATAACTAGGTTAATATTAATGAACTCAATTAAAGAAACAGTTGCCTTTAATTGTACATGAGCCAAACTGCAGCTTGATGCCCCGGTGAGGGGTCTAATATAAATGAAAGAACTTCATGTGCATCACTGTCAATTAAAGCAGATTTCAGAAAGAATCAAATGGCTAAAGAAAGGCTTAACAATAAAATTACAATGTTGCCCTGTTTCCACTTTTGTATCATAATAAAAGCCATTTTGCTCAGGCCAATGTCCAAGAAATGTTATTTCTTTTCTTATTTTGCACAAAGATGCCATTTTGTATTAAGCCACAAGACACTTTGGTAGTTGTCTAACATTAAGTATACTCAACTATTCCTTCAACAAGCTATACCACAGTTAGAACTTGAATTTTTGAGAGCTGTTTGATCAATTAAAGGCTAAAAGCTAGATGTAAGCCTTGGCATATTGTTTTAACACGTTTAATATAATTGATGTCTCCTTGTTTTAGAGCAGCTTCAGAAGCGTTTTATCCCATACTTCTTAATGGTACCACACAGGATGGTAAAGATCAAGGTACATAGAATTATGGGGAACGAGATGGTTACAGGAGATGGGAAAACAAACACATGACACATTAAGTACATTCAAGACATGCCACATCAAAATGTGTTCATACGCAGATCAGAAGCAATGGGGTGCACAAAACATTATAGTCACAGTTGATAAAATGCTCCACTGAATCAGCGATCTAATGCGTTTTGTCACACTAGCCGAATATGATTCATTGGAATCTACAAGCATCGAGGCTTCACACAGTTTTCCATTAAATAGTGAAGTGGAGTTAATACTTCCATTATATACCAGATGGTTAGATTCCCTACAATGTGGAAACAGGCCCTTCGGCCCAACATGTCCACACTGACCCTCCAAAGAGCAACCCATCCAGAGCCATTTTCCTTCTGGTTAATGCAGCTAACATTTTGGGCAATTTAGCATGGTCAATTCACCTTACCTGCACATCTTTGCAATGTGGGAGGAAACCGGAGCACCCAAAGGAAACCCATTGCAGACATGAGGAGAATGTGCAAACTCCACACAGGCAGTCATTCAAGGCTAGAATTGAATTTGGCACCCTGGTGCTGTGAGGCAGCAGTGCTAACCACTGAGCCACCATGCCAACCCTATTGTAATGCCACCACCATTACTCACCTGGCTGGTGATTCTAAAACCAGAAGGGGATAATCTCATGAAAAGGAGTAGAACATTTAAGACAGAGATGAGGAGGAATTTCTTCATGCAGATGTTTATAAAACTTTGAAATTCTCCACACGAGAGCTGTGGAAGCACAATCATTATGCAAGATGGCAATAGATACAATTTTCAAGTAGATAGATAGATTTTTGGAGACTGATGACATCAAGGGATAAAGAATAGTGTAGGAAGAGGTCACTGAGGTGGATGATCAACCATGATCTAATTGAATGGTGAAGCAGGCTGAATGGCCTCCTGTTCCTTTTCTTAATGGTATGGCCAGCTCATTACTTTCAATTTCTAGGAAATATTAGATTTAAGATTTGGAGATGCTGGTGTTGGACTGGGTGAACAAAGTTAAAAATCACACGCACCAGGTTGTATTCCAACAGGTTTATTTGGAGGAAGTAGCTTTCAAAGCACTGCTTCTTCATCAGGTGGTTGATGAATCACCTGATGAAGAAGTGGCACTTCGGAAGCTAGTGCCTCCAAATAAACCTGCTGGACTGTAATCTGGTGTTGTGTGATTTTTAAACTTAGAATTAAAATGTGTAACTAAAGAAAAATCTAGATTATAAGTCATATGGAGATGTATTTATTTTCAAGTGATATAATCAGCAGCCATCCTATTTCTCCATTGAATTATGAGGAAGTTGATAGGCTGTTCAACAGTAGAGACATCACAACCAAGCAAGAGTTTGTTATCCAGTGACTTCAACAAAAGGGTGAATTGGTGACTGAATTGCCTTCTCCCCACCCAAACATCATTAAATTGCATTTCCTAATTGATTTGCAACTTGGGTCTGACTAATCAAATCTAGGACAATGCAGGTCTATATTTATTTTTAATAAATAAGTATTTTAAACACTTTGCTGAACAGATCTTTCTGCTTAAGGTTAAAACTCAAACAAGGTGATAGAGTGCATCATAATTTTAAATGTTCTACAATTGCCTAAATGTAAGTAGCAATTCTGAATTTAGGGAATTACCATAACATTATCTATTGGCATATTTGTAGAAGCAGAGAGAAATGCTTTTATATACATTTAAACCCGGAGGGTCGGTGTGGACTAGTTGGGAGTCTAATCATCTAGTATATAATGGAAGTATTAACACCACTTCACTATTTAATGGAAAACTGAGAGAGGTAATTTAATAAGAGATGAGGCTGAGTGACAAATCCTTAAGACATTTGCAAGCGTATGATAAAGATAAGGTGGACATAAAGAATAGATCATCACTTGTGTATGGAGAAAACTAGGGGCCAAAACAGTCACTATGAAAATTCAGGATAAGCTTCTTCAGCTAAAAAATTATTACAATGTGAAGCTCACCAATAGGTAGGGAGGTTATGCTGAAATTGCGTACCGTTCTAGGCACAGCCCTCTGGATGTGAGCAAGTTTGAGAGTGAAGACATTTACAAAAATTGTTTCAGGGATTAAAAACCTTCAATGGAGGATGGGACTGCTTTCCTTGGACAAAGGGCAGAGGAGAAATTTGATAGAAGTTTCAAAACGATAAGGAGTCTGAATAGGGTAGGGAGAAACTGTTCCTGCTCGTAAAAGAATCAAAGAGCCAGACGGCAGTTTTAAAGAGCTTTACAAAATAAACTCTTTCACATAGTGAGTGGTTCTGGGCACGTTCAATTGAGGCATTCGAGAAGACATTGGAATGATCATTTAAAAATAGAAATAATGTTAAGGGCTGTGGGGTGGGGTTAAAAAAACAGAAGCATGGCACCAAGCTAAAATGTTCAGAGCTGGTGCAAACGTGATGGATATAATGACCTCCTTCTACACCATATCAATTCTGTTGTTACTGCAAGTAGCAGTTGAGATAACAAATGATACGTAGGTGCATTAAGGGGAATCTGAATGCACACAAAGGAAGGATATTATTAAATTGGAAACGGTAGAGAAACAACTTTAAAGGATATTACAGGAACCAGAAGGTTTCAGTTATTAGGAGCTGTTGGATAGACAGGGACTTTTTTTCCCTGAAGCAGAAGAGTTGAGGGGTGACCTTATAGAGGTTTATAAAGTTACAAAGCATTGAGGTGGTAAATAGCAAAGGTATTTTCCCTCGGTAAGGGGAGTTCTAAACTAGAGAGCAGTCAGATCATATAGGACAGAACCAGACCTTTTGGTCCAACCAGTAATGCTGAACATAATCCCAAACTAAACTAATCCCACTTACCTGCGCTTGGCCCATATTCCTCCGAACATTGATTAGGTACTTACCTAAATGTCTTTTAAATGTTGTAACTGTACCCACACCCACCACTTCCTCTGGAAGTTTATTCCACATACGAACCAGTGTAAAAACAAAATTGCTCATGTCTTTTTTAAAATCTTTCTCTTCTCACCTTAAAAATATATTCCCAAATCTTGAAATCCCCCACCCTATGGAAGAGGCACCTGCTGTTCACCTTACCTATCCCCATGTTTTATAAACCTCATAGGTCACCCTCAACCTCCTACGCTCCAGTGAAAAGATTTACAGTCTATCTAGCCTTTCCTTATAACTCAAACCCTCTATTTCTGGTAATATCCTGGTCAATGTCTTCTGAGCCCCCTCCAGTTTAATAATATTCTTCCTGTAACAGGGCAACCAGAACTGGATATGTTGAGGGGGGAAAAGATTTAAAAGGAACCTGACAGGCAACTTTTTCACACAGATGGTGGTTCATAGAATGAACTACCAGAGGAAGTGGTGGGCGCAGGTAGTTACATTTAAAAGACTTTTGGACTGGTACAGTAATAGGAAAGTTTTAGAGGAATATATGGGCCAAACGTAGGCAAATGGGACTATTTAGTTTGGAAAACTTGTGTCGGTGTGGACAAGTTGGACTGAATGTTCTTTTTCCGTGCTGTATGAATCTATAAAAGGAGATGGTACATAAAGTAAAAGGAGACTGGTGTGGAACAAAAACACCAGCATGGACCAGATGAACCAAATGACTTATTGAAATTTTGTGCATTGACATATAAAATCTTGTATGGCATTTGCATTGAAATCAAATTACCAATTAAGGTAACACTATCTCACCATCACAATAAAACTCTACATTTTTTTCTGTAGTTATCTTCTCAATTAGCAAATCTGCATTAAGATGAGCTGCAAACAAGTTGTTTGCAAATACAAAGGGAAACCTATTTCAGACAGCAATGATTAAATTTCTGTTAATTACAAGTGCAGAGATGAAATAATCTGAGTGCCTGTATGGCTCAGGCGGAGCAAGTTTTTTCAGGACGGTTTGTATTTTTGATTTGGTTTTAGTTCCAGCCCCAGCCCCTCTCCCCAGGCCGCGGTTACCATGGAGACGGTGAGCGCGCCTCGCGCCCAGCGTATTCCCGCCGCTCGGTAACGGAAAAGCCCGAAGCTCAGCGCCGCGGCCACCGCCACCGCCACCAGCTCCAGCAACATCCCCGGGCCACCGTCATTGCCTCCGACCGACCGACTGTCCGTCAGGGGTTGGGGGGGTGAGGGGTTGGGGGGGTGAGGGGTTG